>NC_012873.2:11576751-11887323 GCF_000003195.3 Sorghum bicolor | reverse complement strand
ATAATATTTTCATTAAACTAAAATTCATTATAGGAGTTAGCAACATGTTTGAGCACACATGCCACTGCATTTGATTTATTGTAATGAGTGGTTTGATAGGAACAAAAGTTGATGTTTATGTGTTTTGCTCAATCTAAACATGGGTGACAGGAACAAATGATTAGCAAGCTTGTAGCATTAAAACACTTGGGCGATCAGATTATTCAACATTATGGAAGGATGGTCTATCTATGCATTTAACTTCATAATTATGACTATCATCTTCCAAAGATAGGATGTGCAATATTTCAAATCATTGAATTAAAAACTACAAGATCAAGAAAGTGATTCTTAGGTACAAGTATAAAGAACTAAACATGATGAGCTAATTAGATTGGATCAAATGAGATTGTAACTCGAAACATGTTGGGCTCTCTACTTATGTGAGTGCCAAAATCAATGAGGATATTTTGGAAGTAATGATCACTTACCAAGAGATGTTACCTTTAGTATTGAAGCATGTTGAAGTCGTAACATCTTGTGGAAACTTTCTTTGCTTGGCTATCTTGTCTCCTTTGTTGTACTCCTTTCTTGCCATTATTTGTTCTATGTCTTATTTGTGCTTGGACCTTTAGCTTATCTTATTATTTTATCCCTACAAATCATTAGTGGACAACACATACCTGAAGGAGTATACAAGTAATGACAAGGGCATTGTTGTAACATAAAGCTAAGGGTCACTTCCTATGCTACAAAAGAAATTGTTTTAACATACTTAGCATAGCACATTTATTTTTTCACAATTAGTTATTTCTAAAGGATTGATTTTATTTTTCCATCTTATGATTTGATTCTTAAATATAGGCATTGTGAATCAACTCAAACTCATAGAAATAGTGAATTTAGAGATTGCAAACCAGCGTGTGGAGTGATGAGGAAGAACTTGGTTGGATCATCTAGAGGAGTTGACCTTCTTCCTCATGTCCCAGCTTCTCAACCTCAGAGTTGAGAGTGCAGAATGTTGCATGCTTTTCTCTTGTCAATCTTTTCTTGATTTCTGATAATTAGTGGTTGACAAGAGAATGCAACTCCATGGAGTGAGTGCTTTGATCATGGGTTTTGTGGCACCCTTCTTTCTACTTGGCTACGCGTGAGTTGTGTCTCCCTTCATCTCCAATATGAGTTCATCTTAGGACTGTCCCAATTTATATTTGAGATTTTCCTGCAAGGGTTAGTCCAACAAAAATATTCCAATATCTACTATAGTATACTATCAGCTCAAAAATCAACCTAGACACCATATCTAATTTGATTCAAGAAGGTATTTTAACCTAAGCACCATGCTTAATTTAAAAATCTTTTTGAATGTAAGGTCACCACTCCTAAACTAGGCACCATGCTTTATTTAAGAGATGTATGAAACTACTTCAAAGCCTATGCATACTATAGCAAACAAAGGTAGCATGAGAGCATTATAGAGATTTACTCAATAGTGATGATAGTGTATGATCGCACTAAGAAATATTGTTATATTTTTAGATGTAGATGAATTATATGCATGCAGGGAACTAAACATGATGTGGATGAGAAAACTAAATGAAGTGGATGCATGGATGATTCAAAGTAAACATGTAGTGGTATGCAAGAAAATAAAAATATAACTACTCATAAGGTTTAAAGCCCATGAGTAAGACTATCTCACCTCTATCACACTTACCATGATGCACAACTGAGATGAGTGGCATAGCGTAAATATCCATCACATATGATGGATGTAACACCCAAAAATTTTATTTATTTAAAATAGATGAAATGAATTTAAATGAGTTTATTTTGTGAGCATTTTCAATATAGGAAAACAAATAAATTTGGAGAAATTAAAATTTAATATAAGTTTAGAATAATAATTTTTGTTGCATTCATGCCGGAGCATTTCTTTTGTGATGATTGATTGGAAAACAAAATGATTTATTTATTTTCTTTTCCTGCTCAAAATCTCAATTGGAAAATTTGGTATAAAAAGAAAAGGAAAAGGAATTTCTTTCTCCCCCATTCTCTCTGTTCGGCCTTTCGGCCCAAAAACCCTCCCCCGCGCCCCCTTCATGGGCCTGGCCAAGCCGCCTCCCCCTCCCTTCCCCCTCTCTCTCTTGCTGGTGGCTGACGGGTGGGGCCCACCCGTCAGGACCATCCCCTCCAACCGGCCGCCCGATTTCTTCTCGCTCTCAGTTGAAAACCGCAGAAGCCACCCCGCTCCCCCCACGATCCACTCCCCTACTCCGCGCTCGGTTAAGAAGTGGGCAGTGAGAGCCGCGTTCCTCCTTCTCCTCCCCAGTTCCCCTCTCCTCGTTCTGCTCCCTTCCGTGCTCGCGCAGAAAACCGTCGCCGGAGCGCCGCCGCGACCTCCGCGCGAAGCCGCCGTTCTGAGCCTCCTCCGCCTCCAATCTTCGCGCTGGTGAGGTCCTCTCCTTCTCCGCGTCCTTCTCGGCCAAGTCCCGTGCAGTTTGGTGCCTTCTCGCGCCCTTGCTGCGAGCTCCGCGGGCTCCGGCATGGCGCCGCCGCGTTCCGCGCTGCGTGGGCGTTTCTCCGGCCGCGCAAGGGCTAGCATGGGATTCGCCGCGACCTCCTCTCTCTCCTGGTGTTTTTGCTTCGCGAAACCGAGCTCCTTAGCGCTTTGTAGGGTTTCGCCGGCGAGCTTGGGCCGGCTAGCAATGGCAGCGCCGCCGCCGTCCCCTTCCCCTCCGGCGGCCGGCCCCCTCCTCTCCCCTTCTCCCCCAAGGATCTAATCCTGGCCGTCCAGGGTCGATCCGACGGCCCTGGATGCACCGTACCCCTTCGTGGGTGAAATTTGCTTAAGAAACCCCCTGGATTTTAGGTTTCGAGCCGTGGTCCTTAGCGCCTTCGGTTGAAATACGTTTTGTCTTTTAGAAAGCGTAAATCCCATCGGTTAGGTCAAATTACGTTTTCACAAAATTACAGAATTGCCACTAAGTTTGTTTTGGCCATAAAATATTCGTTATAGCTCCGATTTGACCCGTTCGAATTGCGTTAGATTTGTATTTAAATTCTCTACATGTTAGTACTACTGTTTCTGTAGTTTGCAACTTTTTATTTTCAGGGTTAGGTTTAATTAATTAATTGCCTATAGGAAATCGCCGAAAAGTCGTAACTTGGTCGTTTTAGCTCCGATTTTTGTGATCTTCGTATCTATGTGATCGTAGCGAAACGTAGGTTCTGTTTTTAAATATTTTATTTCATTTTTGATCTGTTGGTGTACTGTTCTAATTAAATGATTGTTTGCTTGTATGAATGAATCTGGATGTGTGTTGTTGTGTGGTAC
This sequence comes from Sorghum bicolor, assembly GCF_000003195.3. Classification (NCBI taxonomy): domain Eukaryota; kingdom Viridiplantae; phylum Streptophyta; class Magnoliopsida; order Poales; family Poaceae; genus Sorghum; species Sorghum bicolor. The sequence goes on along the minus strand of NC_012873.2, from coordinate 11,884,007 downwards.
CGATCGAGCGCAGACTGTGACGTGTCCGTGGGTGACCCATTTTACTTCGAGGAGCAGCAGGACCAGCAGCAGTTCCCCTTCACTGAAGGCAAGTATAACATGGGTTCCCTTGTACACCTATTCACTTAATTAATTACGCATCTGCATGTGTCTAATTTTGGTAACCCTAAGGACATCCTAGCTACCTGACTATATATTTATGACACCTATGGGTAGAATGCATGTGGGTAGCTTTGCTAGTGCTTTAATTAATTGAGACTTTATTATCACTCTGACTTTAACGAATATGATGACAAATGTTGAGAAAAGGGCTATGGTGCAATTAATTTCGGCCAGGTTGACCTAGACCCTCCGTAAGGACTTCTCTGTAAGCGACAATCCGGGACATACAGTGCAACCGTGATGGTTATATGGCTCTAACTTTAGCTCAGTAATAGGATCTTATCTAGCTGGTTAGAGGTTACCCGAAAGGGCGCAAGAGGGGCTTGCCAATTTGGGTATAGAACTGCTTCTGTTCCTATGTGTATAGCCGTGATGGAAATGTGCCATAGGAAAGGGGGTTCTCTATATCTGCCTACCGAGGAAACCTCGCGGCCCTAACTGGTTAGCCATGGCCTATGGAAGGCTTCATAGTGTTCCCTACCCGCTCACCTTGGCAGTGTTAGTGGGTCTTGCAAACCCCGGGCATATGGGTAACACGACTTAGGGAAAAGTGCACACCTCTGCGCAGAGTTTGATCAAACTGGTATACTAGCCGTGCTCTCGGACATGAGCGGCCTTGGACCCTTACGGAATAGTTGGGTGTGGATGGTTATGGGAAATAACTTATGAAAATCTAACGCATTGATCGTGATGATTAATGTGGTTTAACCGTGATGGTGATGGTGTTAGCCGTGAAGGTTAACGGTGTTATTATCATGTACTCATTTGGGCTAATCGGGAGCTTAAGCATAATTGATGATTAAATAGGATTAAAACATTGACCAATTAAAATGCTAACTGCAGTAGCCAGTGTCTGACCTTTTTGAGCCGCATAAAATCCTATGTTATGCTTGCGGAGTACGAGATGTACTCACGCTTGTCTTTATATTTCTTTTTGGACAAAATCCCGGATGGGTAACAGGTAACAACTACTACGAGGAATTTCCGGAGGACTTCTAGGTTGGCGATCCCCCAGTCGGTCGTCCCTGTGTTGGAGTTATAATTTCATAGCTAGTTATGAGTTATATCTTCCGTTTGTCGCAGACTTTGATATATTTGTGTTGTAATAACATTATGTAAGACACTTGTGATGATACATTTGTAATTTGTCGACTTGTGTACGCGACTATTCCTGGGTGCACATGAGATTATTGTACTCAAATTTATCCTTAAATTTGGGTGTGACAAATTGGTATCAAAGCAAGGCTGACTGTAGGACGCAAACCTAGGTAGAAACAGCCGATTTTAGGGTTTTTATTTTCGCTTTATTTATTTCACTGCTTACTTTACTTTCTTGTTATTTTATTAAAATTATATATTCTTACCCACTGTTCTATTTATGTAAACATATTGATTCTAATTCTTAAAATAAAATTTATAGATGCCTCGTCGCAGCGCAGCCGCGTATCGTGCCCTCTTCATCGCCGCCCGTGCTCCGCCAGTTGCACCAGCACCAGCCCCAGTACCTGCACATGTACCAGCACCAGCACCTGTACCTGAGCCCGAGGTCGTCGCCTCTGGTGGCGGCGAGGAGGAGGAGCCTATGGACACGGGGTCCCCTACGCCTACACCTTCAGCTCCTACACCGGTGGCGGTACCGATCCCACAGGCTGCCGCTCCAGTTCCACCTGCACCACCTACGCCTGCACCCCACGCGTCGACGGGTTCAGCACCGACGCCTCAGTACCCACAGGTTGTTCCGGAGATGGGATGGACCTCCAGGAACAAGTTCATAGAGGTTGACGAGGACGCTCACTACCACACTCTGCTCACGGGTGTGTTGGCGAGCTACTACCCGGAGTTTGCTGCCACCGTCCGCTACCTTTGCTCGGAGCACAAGCACCCATTGGAGAACACCTACTGGAAGGCCGAGGTGATCATCACAGCTCGGAACAACGTCGACAACTCGGACGAGGTGCAGTCCATCCACGAGAGCAGGGTTAGACGTGCTTCCGCCTACGAGAGCATGGAGGATGCAGCTCAGGCTGCGTATTTTCACTACCATGGCTGCCGTTTTGAGGCCATGCAGGATAGGTACCGGTTCCTTCCCCGCAACGACCCAGATGGCAGGACATGGCATGTCCTGGCACCTCCTGTCGGTGACCCTACCCTGGATACGACTGTGAGACACGTCAGTGCTTCAGGAGATGAATGTGGCACTGAGGCAGAAGTTGCGTGTTACACAGCAGGCGGGGAAGCGCCTCCAGCGTCAAGTGGATGAGCTGCGTGGTCAGCTTGGACAGCCACCCATCTACAAGAAGAAGCCCCACAAGTTCGTTCTGCAGGATAGAGCTCCCTAGATTTTCCAGTACCTTCTTTAGACGCTAGCACGAGTAATTCAGTAATGTGTGGCATGTGAACTTTAGTGTGTTGCTGTTTTTGTTGATGAACAATGATGATTTGGAGTTTTATTTGATTGTGGAAACATGTGGTCCAGTCCGCATGTTTCTAAACCTTAATCTTAGAACTACATGTTGTTTAAATTCGAGGTTGGGTTACTTTATCTTGTCTCAGTCATGCTGTTCCTGGAGCAGTCTGTGATGTTTATTCTGTATCACATTATCGGTTCAGTCAAAAATTACGAAATTTTTATGGTGCGGTACCGATGAGACTGGTATATCTTTCATCTCCAACTGGAATCACCTCGTTATCTGATCGGATCTATGAGATATGTCCATTTAAATCTGCTGTACCTGCGCAGACTGAGATCCAGAGCAGAACCTGATAAACCACAATTTTGATTATGTTACTGATGGAATCAGTAAATGTGGTCTGAATAAAGTTTGTAGAGAATTTCTTAACCTTTCCAAAGATGTATACCATGTTCCTATTGGATTTATAGATTCTGAGATAAGCATGGATTACTGACCTGCTGAGTTTGAAACTTGTCCAGAAAACTGCTAGTCTTGTTTTTATTCATTATAAGCGATGAATAATTATTTTGGAAGACCACTAAAAGCCGTGAATCTTTGTTGGAAACAGATGGACGCTGAAGGAGCAGCTGCTGGTCGTGGACGTGGTCGTGGCCGTGGACGTGGTGTACCTGAGAATCCACCACCACCACCGCCGCCGATGACTATTGAGCAGCTCATGGGTATGCAAGCTAATTTGATGCAAGCCATGATGAACCGTATGAACAATGAACCAGTAGCAGCACCACCGCCGGTTCAAGTCCGTGACAAGCATGGGGAGTTCTTGAAAGGACGTCCCCCGGTGTTCACCCATACCTCTGATCCACTGGAGGCAGACGACTGGTTAAAAGCAGTCGAGAAGGAGCTGAACATAGCCCAATGCAGCGACCTGGAGAAAGTGTTGTATGCATCAGGCCAGCTGCAAGGACCTGCACAGGAGTGGTGGGAGTCCTATCAATATGGACGCCCGAACAATGCTCCGCCAGTCACCTGGAAGGAGTTTACTGAAGGGTTCAGGTCCCATCATATTCCGGAGGGCCTGATAGAACTGAAAGCGGAAGAGTTCCGGTCTCTCAAACAGGGATCGATATTAGTCTGTGAATATCATGACAAGTTTGCTCAACTGTCACGATATGCTCCATATGAGGTGGCTAGGGACTCTGACAAGCAGCGTCTCTTCCTGAAGGGTCTGTACGATGGACTGCAGCTGCAGCTGATGAGCAACACCTACCCTTGTTTCCAAGAATTGGTGAACCGCGCTATTGTCATCGACAACAAGCGCAAGGAGATGGATGCAAAGAAGAGAAAGCTCCAGGCGCAGCCGTCGGGCAGCAACACTCGCCCACGTGCGTACCCTCAGCAGGAATTCCCTCAGCGCAGTCAAGGACCACAGAATCAGTGGAACCGTGGTCAGTTTCCTCAGCGTCCCCAGTACCACCAGCAGCACAATCACCAAAACCAACAACGTCCCCAGTAGCAATATGGCAACCAGAGTCAGCAGCACCCCCAGCAACAGGTCAGCAACCAGGCACCACGCCAAGGAGTGCCCAATACTGCTCCTGGCAAGAGTGCAGCACCCAGCGGTAATCCCAATGCCTGTTACCGCTGCGGAGAGGTGGGACACTATGCCTACCAGTGCCCCAAGAAGCAGAATCCACCAGCCCAGCAAAACCAGAACAACAATCAGAGGCCTGCTCGACCTCCGTTCTCTGGGAAAGTGAACCATGTGTCCACTGACACAGCTCAGGAAGCACCTGAGGTTATGATGGGTATGTTCAACATCAACTCCATCCCCACTACAGTACTGTTTGATTCTGGTGCTTCACATTCTTTTATCTCCCAAGCTTTTGTTAGAGTGCATAGCATCCCACTTTGTGCACTGAAAAATTCTATGCTAGTAAATTCACCAGGAGGCACCATGCCGGCTAATTACTGGAGCCCCTCCACTAGTATATCTTTAAGGGGGTAGATTTCAAGGTGAAACCTATTGTGCTAAGAACCATGGGAATTGACCTCATACTTGGAATGGATTGGATGAAGCAGCATGGGGCAGTAATTCAGTGTTAGGAGAAATCTGTGGTGGTGACATCACCAGGTGGGGATAGAATAAGTGTGGATGTGGCAATGCAGCATCAGCCGACTGTTACAGTGAATCAGTTGAGTGGTGGTAATCAAGAAGACCAGGTGGTGGACGAGTTCCCCGATGTGTTCCCGGACGAGTTGCCAGGTATGCCACCAGACCGAGACATTGAATTTCTTATTGAGCTTTTACCTGGAATTGCACCCATAGCAAAAAGACCATATAGAATGGGGGTAAATGAATTAGATGAACTTAAGAAATAGCTTAAGGAATTGCAAGAAAAAGGGTTTATTCGTCCTAGTTCTTCACCATGGGGTGCACTAGTAATCTTTGTTGATAAGAAAGATGGCACTAGGAGGATGTGTGTGGATTATCGGTCATTAAATGAAGTCACTATTAAAAACAAGTACCCACTGCCTAGAATAGATGACTTATTTGACCAATTGAAAGGAGCATGTGTGTTCTCCAAAATTGACCTCCGATCTGGCTATCACCAGTTGAAAATCCGTGCAACTGACATACCTAAGACAGCTTTTACCACAAGGTATGGCTTGTATGAGTATACAGTCATGTCATTTGGGTTGACCAATGCACCTGCATACTTCATGTATATGATGAACAAGGTGTTCATGGAGTATTTGGATAAGTTCGTGGTAGTATTCATTGATGATATATTAATCTTCTCCAAAACAAAAGAAGAACATGCTGAACATTTGAGGCTGGTATTGCAAAAGCTTAGAGAGAATAAATTGTATGCCAAGAAAAGCAAGTGTGAGTTTTGGTTGGATGAGGTCTCATTTTTGGGACATGTGGTCTCCAACGGTGGAATAGCCGTAGACCCCAGCAAAGTGCGGGACGTGCTAAATTGGAAACCTCCAACCAATGCTAGTGAGATCCGTAGCTTTTTGGGACTAGCTGGTTATTATAGGAGATTTATTAAAGGCTTCTCTAAGTTAGCAAAGCCCATGACAGCCCTACTAGAGAAGAGTGCCAAATTTATTTGGTCAGATGAGTGCCAAGAAAATTTTGAGGAGCTAAAGAAAAGGTTGACCACAGCCCCAGTGTTGACCTTACCAGAACTGAGTAAAACCTTCTCTATTTATTGCGATGCATCTCGCCTAGGCCTTGGATGTGTGCTTATGCAAGAAGGAAGAGTAGTGGCCTACGCATCCAGGCAGTTGAGAAAACATGAACTGAACTATCCTACTCATGATTTGGAGCTAGCTGCCGTGGTTCATGCTATAAAGATTTGGAGGCATTATCTAATTGGACACAAGTGTGATATTTATACGGATCACAAAAGTTTGAAGTATATTTTCACACAGTCAGATATGAACCTAAGGCAACGCATGGCTAGAATTAATAAAGGATTATGACCTGGAAGTGCATTACCATCCCGGGAAGGCAAACGTTGTTGCCGATGCACTTAGGCGAAAGAGCTATGCCAATGGGCTGCAATTGACCTTCATTCCCACAGAGTTGCTAGCTGAAATAGAGCATCTCAATTTGGGTTTAGTGAACAACACTGTTGAATTGGAGTTGGAACCCACCCTAGAGCAAGAAATCCGCAAAGGTCAGTTGGAGGATGAGAAATTAAAAGAAATTTCAGAGAATGTAGTGCTTGGAAAAGCACCGGGTTTCAGCTTAGATGAAAATGGTACACTATGGTTTGGGAAGAGAATATGTGTGCCCGAGGTAAAATCCATCCGAGATGCAATCCTGTGGGAAGCACATGACTCTACATATTCAATTCACCCCGGAAGCACCAAGATGTATCTAGATCTTAAAGAAAAATACTGGTGGTATGGATTAAAGAGAGATGTGGAAGAGTATGTAGCGTTATGTGATACTTGTCAGAGGGTGAAAGCCGAGCACCAAAGACCTGCAGGGTTGTTGCAACCAATGCAAGTGCTTGAATGGAAATGGGAAGAAGTAGGTATGGATTTCATCACTGGATTGCCCCGCACTCAACGTGGGTATGATTCAATTTGGGTAATAGTGGATCGACTCACTAAAGTTGCTCACTTTTTGCCCGTTAAGACCAACTATGATGGTGCAAAGTTGGCAAAATTATATATGGATAGAATCGTGAGTCTGCACGGAGTTCTGAAGAAGATCGTGTCTGATCGGGGTACACAGTTCACATCTCAGTTTTGGCATAAAGTACATGAATCGTTGGGAACAAAGTTGAACTTTAGTTCCGCGTATCATCCCCAAACCGATGGGCAGACTGAAAGAGTAAATCAGATTCTAGAAGACATGTTGAGAGCATGTGCGTTACAATATGGTACCAGTTGGGACACTAGTTTACCATATGCTGAATTCTCATATAATAATAGTTACCAGGAAAGTCTCGATATGGCACCGTTTGAAGCATTGTATGGGCGGAAATGTAGAACACCTTTGTTTTGGAATCAAACTGGTGAGAGTCAAGTATTTGGACCTGATGTTCTTAGAGATGCAGAGGAAAAAGTGCGGAAAATACGGGACAACTTGAGAGTAGCTCAGTCTCGGCAAAAGAGTTATGCAGATATTAGAAGAGATTTGGCATTCGAGACAGGCGACTATGTGTACTTGAAGGTGTCACCTATGAGAAGTGTCAGGAGGTTTAATATGAAGGGTAAATTGGCACCGAGGTACGTTGGACCGTTCAGAATTCTTAGGAGACGTGGAGAAGTGGCCTATCAGTTAGAGTTGCCTGCGAGTATGTCGGGTATTCACGATGTGTTCCATGTGTCGCAACTGAAGAAATGTTTGCGAGTGCTTGAGGAACAAATTCCATTGGAGGAACTCACATTTGAAGGAGATCTAACTTATGAGGAATATCCAATCAAGATCTTAGAAACAGCTGAAAGAGTCACCCGGAGTCGGGTTATAATGTGCAAAGTGCAGTGGCACCGATATAAAGAAGAAGAAGCCACTTGGGAAAGAGAAGATGAGCTGAGACAATCTTATCCATACCTCTTTGAGTAAGCACCGTCTCAATCTCGAGGACGAGATTATTTTTAAGGGGGGTAGAATTGTAACACCCAAAAATTTTATTTATTTAAAATAGATGAAATCAATTTAAATGAGTTTATTTTGTGAGCATTTTCAATATAGGAAAATAAATAAATTTGGAGAAATTAAAATTTAATATAAGTTTAGAATAATAATTTTTATTGCATTCATGCCGGAGCATTTCTTTTGTGATGATTGATTGGAAAACAAAATGATTTATTTATTTTCTTTTCCTGCTCAAAATCTCAATTGGAAAATTTGGTATAAAAAGAAAAGGGAAAGGAATTTCTTTCTCCCCCTTTCTCTCTATTCGGCCTTTCGGCCCAAAAACCCTCCCCCGCGCCCCCTTCTTGGGCCTGGCCCAGCCGCCTCCCCCTCCCTTCCCCCTCTCTCTCTTGCTGGTGGCTGACGGGTGGGGCCCACCCGTCAGGACCATCCCCTCCAACCGCCCGCCCAATTTCTTTTCGCTCTCGGTTGAAGCCGCCCCGCTCCCGCTCCCCCCACCGCCCGCAGAAGCCGCCCCAACCGCCCGCAGAAGCCGCCCCGCTCCCCCCACGATCCACTCCCCTACTCCGCGCTCGGTTAAGAAGTGGGCAGTGAGAGCCGCGTTCCTCCTTCTCCTCCCCAGTTCCCCTCTCCTCGTTCTGCTCCCTTCCGTGCTCGCGCAGAAAACCATCGCCGGAGCGCCGCCGCCCTCCGCGCGAAGCCGCCGTTCTGAGCCTCCTCCGCCTCCAATCTTCGCGCTGGTGAGGTCCTCTCCTTCTCCGCGTCCTTCTCGGCCAAGTCCCGTGCAGTTTGGTGCCTTCTCGCGCCCTTGCTGCGAGCTCCGTGGGCTCCGGCATGGCGCCGCCGCGTTCCGCGCTGCGCGGGCGTTTCTCCGGCCGCGCAAGGGCTAGCATGGGATTCGCCGCGACCTCCTCTCTCTCTCTCGATGTGTTTGCTTCGCGAAACCGAGCTCCGTAGCGCTTTGTAGGGTTTTGCCGGCGAGCTTGGGCCGGCCAGCAATGGCAGCGCCGCCGCCATCCCCTTCCCCTCTGGCGGCCGGCCCCCTCCTCTTCCCTTCTCCCCCCAGGATCTAATCCTGGCCATCCAAGGTCGATCCGACGGCCCTGGATGCACCATACCCCTTCGTGGGTGAAATTTGCTTAAGAAACCCCCTGGATTTTAGGTTTCAAGCCGCGGTCCTTAGCGCCTTCGGGTGAAATACGTTTTGTCTTTTAGAAAGTGTAAATCCCATCGGTTAGGTCAAATTACGTTTTCAGAAAATTACAGAATTGCCACTAAGTTTGTTTTGGCCATAAAATATTCGTTATAGCTCCGATTTGACCCGTTCGAATTGCGTTAGATTCGTATTTAAATTCTCTACATGTTAGTACTACTGTTTCTGTAGTTTGCAACTTTTTATTTTCAGGGTTAGGTTTAATTAATTAATTGCCTATAGGAAATCGTCGAAAAGTCGTAACTTGGTCGTTTTAGCTCCGATTTTTGTGATCTTCGTATCTATGTGATCGTAGCGAAACTTAGGTTCTGTTTTTAAATATTTTATTTCATTTTTGATCTGTTGGTGTACTGTTCTAATTAAATGATTGTTTGCTTGTATGAATGAACCTGGATGCGTGTTGTTGTGTGGTACCGATCGAGCGCAGACGGTGACGTGTCCGTGGGTGGCCCATTTTACTTCGAGGAGCAGCAGGACCAGCAGCAGTTCCCCTTCACTGAAGGCAAGTATAACATGGGTTCCCTTGTACACCTATTCACTTAATTAATTACGCATCTGCATGTGTCTAATTTTGGTAACCCTAAGGACATCCTAGCTACCTGACTATATATTTATGACACCTATGGGTAGAATGCATGTGGGTAGCTTTGCTAGTGCTTTAATTAATTGAGACTTTATTATCACTCTGACTTTAATGAATATGATGACAAATGTTGAGAAAAGGGCTATGGTGCAATTGACTTCGGTCAAGTTGACCTAGACCCTCCGTAAGGACTTCTCTGTAAGCGACAATCCGGGACATGCAGTGCAACCGTGATGGTTATATGGCTGTAACTTTAGCTCAGTAATAGGATCTCATCTAGCTGGTTAGAGGTTACCCGAAATGGCCCAAGAGGGGCTTGCCACTTTGGGTATAGAACTGCTTCTGTTCCTATGTGAAAAGCCATGATGGAAATGTGCCATAGGAAAGGGGGGTTCTCTATATCTGCCTGCTGAGGAAACCTCGTGGCCCTAACTGGTTAGACGTGGCCTATGGAAGGCTTCATAGTGTTCCCTGCCCGCTCACCTTGGCAGTGTTAGTGGGTCTTGCAAACCCCGGGCATATGGGTAACACGACTTACGGGAAAAGTGCACACCTCTGCGCAGAGTTTGATCAAACTGGTATACTAGCCATGCTCTCGGACATGAGCGGCCTTGGACCCTTATGGAATAGTTGGGTGTGGATGGTTATGGGAAATAACTTATGAAAATCTGACGCATTGATCGTGATGATTAATGTGGTTTAACCGTGATGGTGATGGTGTTAGCCGTGAAGGTTAACGGTGTTATTATCATGTACTCATTTGGGCTAATCGGGAGCTTAAGCATAATTGATGATTAAATAGGATTAAAACATTGACCAATTAAAATGCTAACTATAGTAGCCAGTGTCTGACCTTTTTGAGCCGCATAAAATCCTATGTTATGCTTGCGGAGTACGAGATGTACTCACGCTTGTCTTTATATTTCTTTTTGGACAAAATCACGGATGGGTAACAGATGACAGCTACTACGAGGAATTTCCGGAGGACTTCTAGGTTGGCGATCCCCCAGTCGGTCGTCCCTGTGTTGGAGTTATCATTTCATAGCTAGTTATGAGTTATATCTTCGGTTTGTCGCAGACTTTGATATATTTGTGTTGTAATAACGTTATGTAAGACACTTGTGATGATACATTTGTAATTTGTCGACTTGTGTGCGCGACTATTCCTGGGGCGCACATGAGATTATTGTACTCAAATTTATCCTTAAATTTGGGTGTGACAATGGAGGTTGTATTCTTGTGACGACGACCTTTTCTCCAATCTACACATGGTTAGAATAAATAACATACATATGTATACACAAACCTGTGAGATGGCAGGGTTCCAGAATGGTGGATCTTGAATGTTCAAGCACCCTGGGTTCTTCAATCTTGTGGAATCTTGTCGCAAGGTCGAAGCAGCACCTGATGTCCTGTCTATTCCACACTCAACAGAACAAAGGGGTAATCCTACTAAAGCTAGTGGTACACTAAATTAGCAGATATCAAGATCATTATCAGAATCTTTATGCCAATTGCTTTCCCGGCAATGGCGCCAAAAATGCTTGTTGGTATTTCTTATGCACAATTAAAATATGAAGGATTCCGTAAGCGCACAGAAGACCATTGTAGCATTTTACCGGGAGTATTCCAGGTATCGTTATTTATATTTTACCACTAGGAATCAATGGATAAAGATATTGATAGTTCACCATCATGTATCTACTAACTAATACACCAACTAGACTAAAGTAGAGGTAAATAATAGATGATAGGAATTATGCATATATGACACACACCAGAGAATTCTTATGATAAAAGAGTAGATAGCTAAAGTGAGGGGACAACGAGAGAGTTTAAGGTTCCTAAATACTTCTTTATTACTAGGGTTCTATAATAACTAATTCATGGTAGATAAAGCAATCACACAATAACAGTTCGGGACATCAGAGCACTTAGCCACAGACAGATGAGAAGGGGGCTAAGACGGTCTCATTACGGTCCTACAACACCAATCCAAACATGGTGGAATACGTCGGACGTCAGGGCTGTCACCACCTGGGGCTACCACAACTATCCGTAGAACTGGGTGCAATCTCAGGTAACCTATAGTCTAGACACCATGTCTCTACTACAAATCACTACTCTAGTCACAATTAATAACTAGAGCACTAAATGCGGGCGGAGATCCTATGCTAAAGTGTAACAACTATACTAACCAATCAAATGTAATGCTTAAAAGTAAATAGAGAACATAAAATATATTAAAGCATAAGTCTTACAAGAAAAGATACAAAGATATACCAGAACTCTGATGACTCCTCCAGAAGACTCCTCTAGAACCTAGGCGTAGCGCCGCTCTACCTAACTCTCAACTAGAACTAATCTACTACATTGGAAAGTATAGCCTTAATTCTCTAGAGGTGAGAGGTCATCTATTCGAGGGACGCCTCTACATCTCCATAATGTGGTGCCCTCAGGGAGGGGGGGTCTGCCCCTTTATTTATAGCCTAGAAAAGCCTCCCACCTCTTCTAGACAGGCGATGTGGGACTAATTCTTCCACCGTTTGCTCTGTTGGGCTATTATACATCATCTTGGGTATTCCAATCATCCTCATGTAAGCCCACTCAAGGGAGCAGCTTAGGGCGTCTCTCTTGGGCCTCTATCATGCCATATGAGCCTCTTCTCACGTCATGGGCCTTGCTTGGGCGTGGGGTCCATTAGTGGTAATTCTCCTTAATTTATAAAATTAATATCTTTTCACTCCGGACTCCAAATATAGCAAATAATATGTCCGTTTCGATCGTCTCGATGAGACCGTCACAATGGTGTAGTCCAAATCATAATTTGACATACTTTTATTTGATGGAAAATTGCATATTTCCTACAAAACATGTGAGAACACCAAAACTTGTGGAACTCGTTAGAATCAAACCATACAACTATGCTTTTATAGTTGATGTCATGTTATATTGAGCAATAGTTGATGGTATAAAATAGGCTTTAAGGACCGTCAACAGTCCGGTGAGGTGTCTGTCTCTAGCGCTTATGAGCCGAGCACATCGGACGCTCAGCACCAGACGCTGGGTGTTTAGTGTTCGTGCGTCCAGTGAAGAAAGAAATCTGCGAGCATTTCTGACAAGAGCATCGGACGCACCAGAGAGCATCCGGTGGTCAGAGTCCAGTGACCCAACGCGTTTTACACCCTCTCTGCATATGTGTCCGGTGTGCACCAGACACGTCTGGTGTGGACCAAGGGAGCGTTCGGCGCTACTGCTTCAGGGGCGTGCGCGTGTTAGCCGTTGGCGGCAATGGTCGAGTTCAAATAGCTAGTAACACATGGCTGTCACCTAAGCACCGGATGCAGGGTTTGAGCGTCCGATGGCTCCCTGCAGCGCGTCCGGTGCCCACGTGCTTTGCCCAGTGTAGGGGCAATAGCTAGTTTAGCCCTTGGAGCTATAAATAGGAGTGGTGGCCGGCCTTGGCTGATTCTGAGCACCCTTGGGACTTAGTGTCCATGCTTGGGGAGTGCTAGTGAAGCCTCTAACTCACATATGCTTGATAGTGATCATCCGATTATGTGAGTGAGAGACTCCAGTGAGTTGCATTGAGAGATTGCATCGAGTGGCACTAGGTGCTCATGTTGCAAGCTGGTGGTGCTTGTTACTCTTAGAGGTTGCCACCTCCTAGAGGGCTTGGTAGCTTGTGACTCCATCGAAGCATGCAAGGAGATTGTGCGGTGCTCCGGAGATGAGATTATGAGGGGTATGGTGCTCACCCCACTGGGATCGCAAAGAGCAACTCTATTGGATCATGCGTGTCATTAAGCTACCTCACTTGTGGGTAGGTTCTTGCGGTGTCCAAGTGTTGGTCGACACAACGGGGACGTAGCTTGGTGGCAACCAAGTGATTCTCGGGAGAAAATCATCGTGTCAACATTATTCTTCCCATTGGTTTGCAAGTCCCTAACACAAGCTTGTATTTACTTTCATATACTTGTGCTTGTGTAGTTGCTCTTGTAATTAGTTAGCTTATGTAGCTTGCTAATTACCTTCTTGCTTGTGTAGCTAGAAGTAGTTTTTCTTGCGTGACTAATTTGGTTTGTGTAACCTTATAAGTCACATTGCTTAGTTTGTGTAGCTAAGTCATTTGCGCTCTCTAATTTGGCATTGGTTGCCTTGTTATTGAGCATTGCTAGTGAGCTTATGAGCTTTGTTATTTTGCTTACTAGTTGTATAGGAGCTCCCCGATGTGTGAAGTACTAGTGGCATAGGTTTGCGTGACCTTGCACCGAGAATTGGTTAGGTGATCTCTTGCTAAGGTAGCACCTTGTTTGCTTGTTTAGGATCTTTTACAAGGTGCTAGAGAACTTAGATAGAGAGGTATAGTCTTGGCTAGACCGATAGTTTTAATTCCGCATTTGTTTCGGTTAGTCGGCGCGATAAGTTTTAGAAAGGACTATTCACCCCCTCTAGTCTACCATCTCGACCCTTCAACTAGTACGTGTACATCTTTGCACCACCACTGATACGTACGTTGTCTTGCCCATTTGGATCAGAATTTTGGAGCTACACCCATCGATCTACATCTCTGCACCGCCACTAGTACGTATGTTGTCTCGACCTAAACCCTAAACCCTAGTTCATGCTAGATCATGATCGATCTCATTGCACTCATCTATATGCAAATCTCAATGTCATCACCCAAAGATAGGAGTTGGATGCGCTTACCTCGACATTCAGAGGAGTGGAAGGTGAAATTCTGAAGTTTTGTTGAAACCTTTGGCACATCAGCAAAGCAAGCTGGGGGATCTATTCTGTGCCCATGTGCTCAATCTCAATGCATGACAAGATGTAGTGACGTGTTTCAAATTCATCTTCATTTAGTTTCTAAAGGGTTTGCTGATTGTTACATCAATGAATTCGAAGGCCAACAAACTTCTTCATCAGCTGAGCGACATGTGAATCCTGGTGTCAATCCTAATCTGAATCCAGCTATAATAGAACCCGAAGATGCACAACCTACCATTGATGATGTAGGCAATGGAAGCACTACCCCCTTATTTTGGAGAAGACGATGAAGAAGACATAAGCGATGACCCTGCTACCTTAGAGGAGGCAAAGAAGGAACTGTATTTATGATGCAAAGAGGCAACTAAGGTTTCTTTTATCGTGCATATTTTTTAGATAAAGTGCATGTATGGTATTAGTAACACATGTTTAGAGGCCATACTTAAACTATTCTCAAGGATTCTCCCTGAAGGCCATTGTATTCCTGACTCCTTGGATAAATTGCAAAAGGTGGTTCGAGATCTAGGTTTGGACTATGTCAAGATACATGCTTGCAGGAATGATTGTGTGTTATTTTTTATGGAAATGAAAAGCTGTAGGAATGCCCCACATGTGGGGAGTCTAAGTGGAGAGTTGTCGAGAACACCTCAGATGGTGCTACTTTCAAGAAGTGGCTTCCAGTGAAGATCCTATGCTACTTTCCTTATTCCTCGGCTGCAAAGAATGTATATGTCGAAGAGCACATCGGAGGACATGCAATGGCATAAGAAAGAGAGGGTTAATGATCGAAAAATGCGTCACCCTGCTGACTCAAAGGCATGGAAGCATGTGGATGAAAAATATAGCTGGTTTGAAAAAGAAGCTCGTAATGTTAGACTGGGTCTTGCTTCTGATGGCTTCAATCCCTTTGGGATGCAAAGTCCAACCTACTCCATATGGCCTGTTGTCCTAATACCTTCCTTCTTGGTTGTGTCAGAAATAATGTAACTGGTTGATGTCAATGTTGATCCCCGGTCCAAAATCTCATGGAATGGATATTGAAGTATATTTGAGGCCCCTTATATTGGAGCTCAAGGAGCTGTGGGAAAACAGTGTTAGTATATGCCAACTTGAGATGTTATTCCCACCTTCATTTTTCAATATCATGATGCAGTTGCTTGTTCATCTACCTGAAGAGGCTAAACTAGGAGGGCCCTTTTTTATAGATGGATGTATTCAGCGGAACGATATGTGAGGAACAAGGCGCACCCTGAAGGATCAATAGCCGAGGGATACATACTTGAGGAGTTCCTTACATTTTGCTCTAGATTCTTGGACATGGACACCAAACTGAATCATGCTGGTCGCCATGAAAGTATTGCTATGAATGAGCCACCATCTGGTCTGAGCATATTTGCTGTAATGGATTACAAGAGGAGAGGACAAACTATCTAGATCCTTGAAAGAGATGAGATGCGGAAGATGAAGCACTACATAATTCTAATTGTGATGAAGCCAAACCATGGATCGAGGAAGTTACATATTATTAAACAACATTGTTTTAATTAAATTTTATATCTCAAACTAACAATATATTATTAATATAATGTTCTATGCAGTGCGCATATGGCAGAACTGCAGAAACATGGTGGTTCAAGAAATCTTAAAAAGCGACAAGAGGAACAATTTGTAAGATGGTTCGAGGGCAAGGTCAGAGAGCAATATGCCAAAGGGGAAGTAAGTGCAGAGATGTTTGCACTTGCTGATTGGATGGACAATCGAGCTCGTACATTGCATAGATGCCATATCAATAATTGGCTGTTTCGAGCATTTGACATTGAGAAAAGACTAGTAACCAAAAACAGTGGTGTGTTTGTCAAGGGCGACCCTAGTACTGGTAACATGTGCTGGTATGGGGTGATTAAAAGAATGATATCACCAGAATTCGCAGGACAAAAAGAAGTTATTTTGTTCGAGTATGACTGGTATGATGTGCCTACTGCCAGTACAAGCAGAGGCAGAGGATACAATAAATATTAGTTTGGGGTTATTAATATCGATACTACTAGGAACAGGTATGAGAATGAACCCTATATTCTAGCGACACAGGCAGAACAAGTGTTTTATGTGGATCTAGTAAACAAACCTGGTTGGAGAAGTGTTATTGCGATGAAACCAAGGGAATTGTTTGCCATGCCTGAATTAGAACTGGAGGACTCAATTGATGTGGGTATCCAAGGCATTAGTGATTTACTCGATGGACAAGAGGATTTGACAAATTGGATAAGACCAGACAAGGAAGGCACAACCGGGGATGTCTCTGTTATTGCTCAGGTGCAGGCCGAAGCAGCTGATGAACCAGACCATGTGGCCTTATTAGATGACGATGAAGATGACACGTACATTGAGGATAGAGTTGTCACACCAATTGTTTCTAGGGTAGAATCCCAAGATGATGACTTTTTTTATTTCATTTCTTATACGATTTTGTTTGTGTGTGAACAAGCAATTTATTTCTATGATATTGGATGTATCCTAGTTCATCTTTTAATTATCCTAGTAGTTGCACCGGTTGTTTTCTGTTATTTTTTGTTTGGCGTGTCAAAAAAAAATTTGTTCAGATCATGGAATCATAACAAAACTTTGAACAAGTATAGGATTCACATACTATATGTTGAAATCAAGTGTTTTTTTGAACCACACTTTGTGAAAATTAAACTGGTAAAAGATCCCTTTAAAACACATACAAGTTGTTGATCGATAAACATTACCCAACATCATTAGATCAGGTACTTCACTACAATACTAAGTAGAACAATTCCAACACAAACAAAGTAAGACTTTGTTACAATAGACGTATACCAGTTGCCACGACTATGGCATGTATTACTACCACACAAAAATGGTGGCAACACATACATGATATTGCATCTCGTAGCTAGAAAGGATGCAATAGCCATGTAGCTATTGCCACAACATGTCAAGCATGTTGCAACCTACATCAATGGTCGTGATATTGCCCTTCATAAGCAACCAAAGCTAATATGGTTGTCATATCTCCTTTCTATTGCAACATACGAACTGCTAATGCAACTCAAATTTAGTGTAGCTGTACAACGAACAAACTGCAATAGAAATCCTTAAAATGGGTGCATTATCATGCCCTTGTTGCAACCAAAACAAACAATATTGCAACACACTTAAAGTGTAGCAATATGCACACATATTACTACCATTTCAGTGTTTGGGAGTCATATTACCCCTATTGCACCCAAATGAGTGGTGTTACCAAAGTGTTTCATGGTTAAAGGGTGAAAACCATATAGTGTAGTAGTCAGGGGAAGGGATGGTCTAGGTCAGGGTAGGAGAAGTCCTAAATTCCCTTAGATATTCCATAATTTATTACAACTGACATGTGGGCTCTAGTTCCACAGCATATTGGTCGACCAAGACCATACAATGGCCATATGTGGGAATTTAAGGAATGGTGTCAGATTTCATTGCTCCATGAGGTTCTTGGGGATGGGACTGGCACTAAAGAAAATAGATCGATAAGGTGCACCCATGAGTTGGGTTTCTTGAAGAGGTGAGGCACGAATGACGAGCAACAACATGATGGGTGACACCGTAGGCTCAGCTAGATGGCATGCATGAAATGGGAGTATGGGCAAACGCTGTCTAAATTCATACATGGATCAATTGGTGATAGGTACCGAGATGAATCGGCACGAGGGTGGCCCGATCTTCATGATAGTAGATCCAAAGAACAAAGATAACTTGCTGTGAACAATGGGTAACTAGCTTTATACCTGACAAAGGTTGGATGCGACCAAGCGACAGGGAGAGAGGCACCAAAACTGCAAAGACTTTGACTTGATCTCTGGACGACCACAGAACCACAATCCAAAGCTAATCCACACAAAATGGTGCAGCCGAACTGTAACCGCAAAGCAAAAACTAGAGGAACCTAGAGAATTCACTTCACAAGTCTAAAAAGAACAAGGAAGAACAAAGGTTGAGTAAGGCATTGAGCAGCACGGCTGCAATAACATGTAGTTTATCAAATGATTAAAAGGTTCCTAATAGCTTAGAGGTAGGGAATATTTATATTAGGAATAACCCTCCTAGATGGGTATGAAAATGAAATGGAGTTTCTAAAGGAAGACAATGTGGAAGGCCCCTTCGGAATGGATTCCCGAAGTGGTTTCGCGTGACTGTTGGCCTCCAGAGTAGTTTCCAATAAACTGACCATAACTCCTTATTGGAAAGTCCAAATGATAAACTGTTTCTTGGGTGTGAAAGTAGACTTCAAGAGCTTTCCAGCAACATATGCTTTGCACCATGAAACATTTTACATTGGTACAATTTTGCATGGCAAGTTGAACCAACATTCTGTCACAATAGACTATTGACCTTCTAAGCAGTCTTGACTAGTCCAAACATAACTGTTGATTATGATGTCCAAATGTGGTGGGGATTGAGGCATTGGAAAGTGGACTTGATGAGATTTCCAAAATGTCTTCATGGGCCTCCAAAGCTTCACGGAGTTGAGAGTTATGAATGCTTCTTTCCGATGTCCGAACATCACTTCTGGATGTCCGAGCATTCATGCGATCACTTTTGGACGTCTGAACATTCATGCGTGTTATTTTTCTGATGTCGCCATTTTGTAGCAGTATCTCTTCCTCCTCTTCAAAATATTCTTAAGTACAACCAATGTAGAGTACTAATGTAGTATAATATTCTTAGAAGTGTGAAAATTACAATTAGTAAGGAAAGAATTCACCTGCTCTTGTAGCTTCTTGGCACAACTTTTTGTAAGTGGACCTTGATTTGTAGCATTTGGACTTGAATAAGCGTGCATAGCTGGGATGTCCTCATCAATTGAAGAGCAGTGGAAGCTGGCCCTAGTTGTGTTGCTTCCAATGGTTTGGATGGATGAGGCCTAAGCTAAGCTGCCCTCAAGAGCACCAATCGCAATAGTGATTGTGGAGAGGCTGGTGATGTTACGCCGAGAAAATCCTTGCCACTCATGCTTGGGGAATAAAGAAACTCTATCACCTGAGAAAAATGATAAAGAATAATTAGCCATTTACAAGGGGTGGATCTAGCCACCTTCAATACATGTAGATCTTTTCTAATAGTAGATTACAAACTCGTCTGTCATTATGCAACAACTATCTTTGCATATGAACATTTCATAAAATATTAAATATTTTAGACCTTATTTTATTTTAGTTGAAAAAAGTTTCAATTATAAAGTTTTAAATCTCATAAAAAATACAACATTTGATGATGTGTCACTATATATCTGAAAGTATTTTAAAAAACTTAAATATCAAAATATGTGAGTTTTCAAACAAATATCTGAGACTCTAAATAGAAATAAAAAACTTATCAACAAGAAATTTGTAGATTGGGTCAGCCACTACAACATTGGTTCTAACCAAGTAAACATTCAAGGTGGTTTGGAAATCAAAATTCAAAATTTGAAAATCTAAACTTAAAACACATATTTGGGATTATAAACATCTTCAAGTACAAAACACTTCAACAACAAAGATGTAAATTTTATTGATATCTACAAGTTTGGTATATACCATGGCCACTGCAAGGTTGTTTGAAAATTTAAATTTCATATTTCAAAATTTGAGAGCATAAAACAACATTTTCGGTCTCTAAACATTTTCAATAAAAAAAACCTCTAAACTACAAAGTTGCATATATATCACGTTGTTTGGCCACAATTTTGATATAAAGTTTGTCTTAATTTGAGTTCATATAGAAAAAATATGAATTATTTTTAGATACAACTATTTCTGTTCATTGATTTTTAGAGACATACGATTCTAATGACTGTATCTGTTAACAAAGTGTTTTTGAGACAAACATCTTAAGATATCCATCACTAAACGTCGATTTCCATAGAGTGGCATCCTGTCATACCCAAATTTAAGGATAAATTTGAGTACAATAAACCTCATGTGCGCCCCAGGAATAGTCGCGCACACAAGTCAACAAATTACAGAAGTATCATCACAAGTGTATTACAACGTTTATTACAACCACAAATATCAAAGTCTGCGACAAGCGGAAATAAAACACATAACTAGCTAAGCTTGGTAGCTCCAATCACAGGGACGACCGACTGGTGGATCGCCAACCTAGAAGTTCTCCGGGAATTCTTCATAGTAGCTTTCATCTGTTACCCATCCGGGATTTTGTCTAAAAAGAAATATAGAGACAAGCGTGAGTACATCTCGTACTCCGCAAGCATAACATCGGATTTTATGCGGCTCAAAAAGGTCAGACACTGGCTACTGCAGTTAGCATTTTAATTGGTCAATGTTTTAATTCTATTTAATCATAAATTATGCTTAAGCTCCCAATTAGCCCACATGAGTACATGATAATAACACCGTTAACCTTCACGGCTAACACCATCACCATCACGGTTAACCCACATTAATCATCACGATCAATGCGTCATATTCCCATAGGTCATTCCTCCATAAACATCCACACCCAACTATTCGGTAAGGGTCCAAGGCCGCTCATGTCCGAAAGCACGGCTAGTATACCAGTTTGATCAAACTCTACGCAGAGGTGTGCACTTTTCCCGTAAGTCATGTTACCCATATGCCCGGGGTTTGCAAGACCCACTAACACTGCCAAGGTGAGCGGGCAGGGAACACTATGAAGCCTTCCATAGGCCACGTCTAACCAGTTAGGGCCGCGAGGTTTCCTCGGCAGGCAGATATAGAGGACACCCTTTCCGATGGCACATTTCCTTCATGGATATACACATAGGAACAGAAGCAGTTCTATACCTAAAGTGGCAAGCCCCTCTTACGCTCTTTCAGGTAACCTCTAACCAGCTAGATGAGATCCTACTACTAAGCTAAAGTTAGAGCCATATAACCATCATGGTTGCACTGTAAGTCCCGGATAGTCGCTTACAGAGAAGTCCTTACGGAGGGTCTAGGTCAACCTGACCGAAGTCAATTGCACCGTAGCCCTTTTCCCAATATTGGTCATCATATTCATTAAAGTTAGAATGGTAGTAAAGTCTAAGTTAATTTAGAGCACTAGCAAAGCTACCCCTATGCAATCTACCCATAGGTGTCATAATTATATAGTCAGGTAGCTAAGATGTCCTTAGGCTTATCATATTTAGTCACATGCAGATGCGTAATCAATTAAGTGAATAGGTGTACAAGGGAAACCCATGTTATACTTGCCTTCGGTGAAGGGAAGCTGCTGCTGGTCCTGCTGTTCCTCGGAATAAAACGGATCGCCCACGGACACGTCACCGTCTGCGCTCGATCGGCGCCACACAACAACACACATCCAGGTTCAATCATACAAGCAAACAATCCTTTAATTAGAACATTACACCAATAGATCAAAAACAAAATAAAATATTTAAAAACAGAACCTACGTTTCGCTACGAGCACATAGATACGAAGATCATGAAAATCGGAGCTAAAACGACCAAGTTACGAATTTACAACGATTTTCTATAGCCATTTAATTAATTAAACCTAACCCTGAAATTAAAAAATTGCAAACTACAGTAACAGTGGTATTATCATGTAGAGAATTCAATTACGAATCTAATGCAATTTGAACGGGTCAAATCGGAGCTAAAACGAATATTTTATGGACAAAATAATTTCAGTGGCAAAACTGTAAATTTCTGAAAGCGTATTTTGACCTAAACTGACAGAAAATACGCTTTCTAAAAGACAAAGCGTAATTCAACCGAGTGCGCTAAGGACTGCGGGCGTGATTAGCAAAAAGATGGGGGTTTCTTTAACAAAACCGCCCCCGAAGGGGTACGGGGCGCTCTCGGCCATCGGATTAGAAACAGACGGCCAGGATTAGAGGCAGAGATGAGAGAGAGAGAGAGGGGAGAGTGGCACGCCGGACGGAGAGGAAAGGGATGGCGGCGGCGCCGCCATTGCCGCGGCGAGGAGCTCACCGGCGCACTTCAAGAGGAGGCTACAACGCGTGGTTTTCCATTCCGAATGCACAAGGAGAGAGAGAAGGGTGAGGGGAACTCGTTCCCGGCCTCGGAGCGACCGGGGAGAGCCCGCGCGGCCCGCTCCATGGCCGGCAGCCATGGAGCTCACCGGAGCTCGCCGAAAACGGTACTAGAGACACGAAATTAAACGAGAGGAGCACCGGGAGAAAGCGGGGAAGGAGGCGATGCTCACCACAGCGCAAAACGAGGCAAAGATGGCTCGGTTCGACGGATTCGCGCGGAGGTCGCCGGCGGCGATTTTCTTGCGGTGCTTCAAGGAGTTCCCACGAGTTGAGAGGGGGTGAGGGGAAAAGAATGGGAGGGAGAGGTCGGTTCTGCGCAGGCGCTCTCCACTTCTAACCGAGGCGCGGGGGAAATCGTGGGCGCGGCTTTAGCTCGGCAGTTCGAAGCTGCGAAAGAGAAGGGGGAAAACGGGGCAGGCGGTTGGAGAAGGCGAAGCTAACAGGCGGGCCCGGCCTATCAGGGGGGGAGAGAGAGGAGGAAGGGGGAGTGGCCGGCTGGGCCTGGCCTAAGAGAAAGGGGAGAGGGCGCGGGGGTTTTGGGCCAAAAGGCCGAAAGGGGAAAAGAGAAGGGGGAGAAATTCCATTTCCTTTTTCAAACAAATTTTCAATGCATTTTTCAATTGGATTTTTAATCAAATTGACAGTTGTTTTCAAAACACTCATCACATAAAAGAAATGCACCAGCATGTATGCAACAAAAATATTATTCTAAACTTATATTAAATTTTAATTTCCCAAAATTTTTTATTTTCCTATATTGAAATGCTCCACCAAATTACTTATTTAATTCAAATTCATCTATTAAAAAGAAATAAAATTTTGGGTGTTACACATCCTAAGGCGACTCATCTTTGTTATTGATTTACAGAGACGTGTCCTTAGGATGCCCGTGTTTCCAAGCATTTGGCTGGAGACCGTCCGACCATTTATGGAGACGGTCCGTAGATGTGTATGCCCGTGTACATATATATGACTATCTTCTGAAATCAATTTTGGGGCAGCAGTGAGCGGTGGGGAAGATGGGGTTCAAGCTAAGCTTCCCATGCCGCCTACATCACAATGGAATTTCCCCATAAGCCCCTGCTCACTTTT
This sequence comes from Sorghum bicolor, assembly GCF_000003195.3. Taxonomy (NCBI): domain Eukaryota; kingdom Viridiplantae; phylum Streptophyta; class Magnoliopsida; order Poales; family Poaceae; genus Sorghum; species Sorghum bicolor. The sequence goes on along the minus strand of NC_012873.2, from coordinate 11,860,622 downwards.
CCTAGTAGCCATGGAAGAGACGAAAGTTGAAGATGATATAGGACCCGTTTATATATAAAGAATCGGTTTGTATAATGCATGGCACGAGAGCGACACTTTCACATGCAAATAATTCTGGGTGCTATATGCATGGCTTTAGCGTTTTTTTATTCTAATAGTTGGCTTACACACGGACATGTTGGTTACATTTAGTCAAAACCTTTTTCTCTTTCCAGTGGTCGTTTTGTCGAGCTGCTTATTCAGCCGAATTTTGAGTCAGTTGGTCGTTGTAATAATTGGTCTGATTTTATCCGTGGATAGATGAAGGCAGATTTTATTCTTTATCTAAAAAATATGCATGGTCCTTTCACGTATATACCTTGTTAATTCTCGCGCAGTTTCAAATGAGATCAGCAAATTTATAAAATTAAAAGGAATATAATATTTATACAAAATATATCAACGCGAAACTATTACGGAACCACTTTAACTTGAGATAAAATCTACGCTTTATGGCATTTTTATAACTTCAACAAAAGTAATAAAAAGAGACCATATATACGTTGTCAACGTTTAAACAAACACTCTTTTTTTTTATCTGTGACAGTAGAATGGCATTGGCATGCGTGGCTCTGTCTCCGATTGAGATCGCCTGTACCCGGCCGGCGGCCGGACCCTCTAAAATAAAGACATGCATCACGATATATAGATCTCTCTCCATCTAAACTTGGATGTCATACCTCCTTCGTGGTGCCATTCAATGCGTGCATGGTCTCCGTCGTGATCGCCTGCGCTTGCTATATGATGTACTCACTTCATCTCAAATTATAAGTCGTTCTAAGAATTTTAGAGAATTAAAGTATCTCAAGTTTAACCAAATTTATATTATATGGTAAGATAATAATATTTATGATATTAACTAAATATCATTAGGTTTTTCATTACTTACATTTTCATAGTATATCTAGTTAATGCTATAAAACATTCTAATTTTTTTCTATAATTTTATTCAAACTTAAAATACTTTAACTTCAATTTAGGATGGAGGGAGTATCTAGCCTACAACTAGAAGTACGTAGTATGCATGCAACTGTATGTAGGTACGTGTCTGTCTGTGTTGGGACCGGGCAGGGATTATCCAATCATAAACTAACTAGACTTAAAAGATTGTTCTCATCAATTTCGATCAAACTGTACAATTAATTTTAATTTTCGTCTACATTTAATACTCCATGCATGCATCTAAAGATTCAATGTGATAGGGAATCTGAAAAATTTTACAAATTTTTTTGAAACTAAACAAGGTCCAAATAGTGCTTGTAGTCAATTTGCTTGTTTAGAATTTCATTTAAATATTTTCATAAAAATTCATTTATTTATTTGATTATAATTATCTTCTCTCGATACTCGGATATAGAGGTGGTTTCTAACTCATGTGCACAGTTTCTTTTTAGAACAAGCAATGTTATAGGGGCAGTGGAAATGAATCTTTTCACTAGCGGTCAACTGAGAACCGCCACAGACGGTTCAGTTAAGACAACCGCATGTGAAAATCAATTTTTATAGGCGGTTCAGTTATGCTAAGTACCTATGGAAATGCTTGTCCATGGGTTTTAAAAAACAGGAAAAAAGGGATTTTAATCATAGGGAAGGCCCACTGGCCAGCCATCCGCTCGTCTTCTGGGATTTTTTTCGCGCAATTTCCACTAGCTGTTCTTAAAAAAACCGCTAGTGAAAATGTATTTCCACTGACGGTTTTTGAATTGGACCTGCCGATTTCTTTTCATAGGCAATTTTTAATTGAAACGTCAGTAAAAAGTATGCTCTACCGTCAGCGTAGAGCTTTTGTGTACTAGTGTGCATCTTACTCTATGTATCTATTAACATGAACTCCCATCCGGACTTAACACTATTCTCTTCTTTCTTGTCTCTTCTTTTTTTATTACTATTTCGTGACTGCATAATTTTAGCTAAGCTTCAATCAAGTAGCATTTGGTCTCATCTTGGTGAACTCTATTGACGATAAATTCACTTTCCAAGTTTTTATCTACTCCCTTAGTTCTCTTATAAATTAGAATCACCATTGCAAAATTTTTTACGCAGGCGGCGGGGCGCTCATTTCTGAGCCCACGTGAAGCCCGTTTCTAGCCCTCCCGCCAGCCACCCCAGCGTTGCCACCCCATCGCCACCACCACGACACGCTCCTTGATGCTAGATCTAGAGCCACGCCACCACCCAGACTAGATCCATGCAAAAATGCCATTGCTCAGGGTCGCACTGCCACACGCGCACGAAAAAGGCCGGTCCACCAGCGAGCTTGCTAGATCTACCAGATCCATGACCCCTATGGCCGAAGGGGCGCTATCATGGAAGAGGAGGTGGTGGAGGGCATGGGGGAGGAGGGTGCCTCCGCTCAGGGTGGCGCCGCTACACGCGCGGGAAGGCCAACCTATCGGCGAGCTCGCCGAATTTGCCAGATCGCAAGCCTCATGGCCAGAGGGGCACCATCGTGGAACAGGAAGTGGTAGAGGGCCGGGGGAGGAGGGCGCTATTGCGGAGAAACAAGGCCAGGCCTCCGAGTCACCACGCCACCGTGCTCGTGTCGCCGTGCTCGCATCGCTGTGTCGCCTTGGATGAGCCCGCCGATGCCTCACCAGTGGGGAGGGGGCGCCACCAAACCAGAGGGAGGAGTGGAGGAGAGGGAGCACCACCAAACTAGTGGGAGGAGGGGGAGGAGGCATCACTGGTAGAGGAGGGGGTGGTGGGATTGGGAGGGGAAGGGATCGAGAGGGGGTGATGGGATGCGGAGGTGGTGATGTAGAGGGTCGTCAAGCTAGAGGGAGTGAGTGAGAGATGACTAGGAGATGGGAAACCTAGCTCCATTTATATATGATGACTGATATCGGGCCAAGATGGGCTGCCGACTGAGCCACAATTTTAGGAGGCGGGCCTTATAATATGTGCGCCTCAGTTAATGGATTTACCGAGGCGGTTAAGTTATAATGCATTCCTCGGTTAATAGGTAACCTCAGTTAATAAAAAATGACTGCCTTGGTTACTTTGCGGTATTAACCGAGACGGTTCAAAATCATGCCGACCTCCAAGAGGGTTTTTGCAAAGGTTACAATTATGTTTTTTCAAATAGTGAATTCAAGATGATCTTGATGCTTATATTATGGATCTTTATCATCTTTTTCTGCCTAGCCATCGGCTAGGAGCAAAACACCACCATTTAGTTCCATGTAAAAATGAGTCATATCAAATACACAACTTATATATTGAGTTATTCTATAGTTGTCTTGTAATAACTCAAGATTTTTTTAATTTATACATAGAATAAAAGAAATATTGTCAGTTTCATGGCAATCATACAAAGTTGTCCAACTTGGCACAAAATCCTCAATTTTAGCTTTATTAGGTACAGTTGTTGTTTTGCAAACCTTCTTCTCACCTCGCTATCTATCTGCATCATCAAAATTTCTATGTGGCTTATCTATGAGACCACTAATGTCTAGAGATGCACTTAGCTAAATCACAATGGCAACATCTTGTCACACCCAAACTTTAAGCACAAAATAGAATGTATAAAAGATTCATGTGCACACCAAAAATAGTTACACACATAAGTAGACAAATCTCAAATAGTATCATCGCAATGTTTATTACATAAGAATGAATTTGGCGCACACAGTCTTGAACAATAATAATAGTTCTAATAAATAAACTCTCGATGGAAGCATCACACGGGACAATTGTCGACTGGTAGAGTCCAGGCCTAGTACTCATTACGGTAGTCCTCATTCCAGTCATCTTCATTAGCACATCCTGATGTGTTATGAAATAGCAAGAGTGAGCATATATCATACTCAACAAGCATAACCAGGGGTTAATGAGGCTCGTATAGCTGACACTGGTTTGACTATATTTAGCTTTTATATGTATATAGCATGTTTATCATATAGTAACAATATCAAGGTAGCATATATAATCCCATGACAACATGATCAATGTAAGTATAATTAACTCAAAACATAATAAGCATCATCATCTTTAATGTAGATGTCCCCAAGATCGCTCATGTCCGTGAGAACGACTAGTATACCAGTTTTATTAACACTTTGCAGAGGCTGTACATCTTTACCCATGAGTCATGATTTACCCTTTTGCCTGATGTAGCTAATCTCTTAACCCCCTTCCTAGGGAGGTCGACACGGTTCACTATGAAGCCTCTCAATAGTTTGTTGAACAAGTTAGGGCCGTAAGGTTTCCAGTCGGTGAGCAGATGTGGAGCCCCACAATAACCTGCAACCTATACATATAGAGACAGAGGCCGCACTATACCCAAGTTGACAATCCCCTTTTGCGCCCTTTCCACTAACCTCTAGTAAGCTAGAAAAGGTCTTTATACTGAGCTAAAGCTAGAGCAATATAGCCCCTCATGGTTGTACTGTCAATCCCAGGTGATCACGTATAGACAAGATCTAATATAGTCATAAGTCATCTTTGAGCATTCATTGCATAGTCATTAATCATCTTACAAGATCATGGATTAAGTCAAGCACTAGCATGTACTACCCAAAAACAATAGGTATCAAAGAATTCAAGACAACAATCATCTATGATTTCACTAGGGTTGTCAAGGTGGACACATACATATGATATATGTATTAAAAGTGTATAGGTAACAAGGATAGTCCCAAGTTATACTTGCCTTGATCAAAGCTTTCTTTTGGCTCCTGCTAGTCATCATAGTATTGGTCTTGCTCTTCAACATACTGTTGATCGTCTATACTAGATCATCAATCAACAACACGCAAGCAATTGGAGACAATAATACACAAAGCTAATAAAGTACAATTAGAACTATATACCAACACTAGCAAAACAAATATAAAAGTTTATGAAAATATTCTATGTATCGCTACGATCACACTGACGTAAAGATCACAAAAATCAGAATTAAAACAGAGAAGTTATGGATTTTCTAGGATTTCCTATAGAAAAGTAATTAATTAAATAGGATCACGAAATTATAAAGTTACAAACTAGAGGAACAATGCTACTAACAAGTAAAAATCTTGGTAAAATGAATCTCGCCCTTCTTGTTGGTCTTCACTCCCAACAGCTTCTCGTTGCACTTTGGTGGTAGGAGGTTGGTCCCTGCCGGCAGTGCAACAATGGGGCCCTTTGATGGAGCTCCTTCCAAGAGGAGAGGCTTGGTGCGAATAGGCTAAGCAAAATAAGATTGTCCATAGCAGCATGGTTGCGGTGGTATGATGGCTAGCGGGACAAGCTCCTCTATGGGAATGATAGCCTTACTCTTAGGCTCCTCCCTACGATAGTGTTGAGATCAATTCCAAAGGGGATCATTCTCCTCTCTAAATTCTTCTTATCCATTGCTAAGTAAAAATGTGTTGCTAGCTCTTAAGCAAGAGTAGAGAAGATCTATGATGGGATGAGATGAGACTAGGGGCATGGGTTGCTTATATAGGGGTCTAGAAAAGTATTTTTGGAAGTAAAATGACGAAGGTTGGGAAGAAAATCGAAAGATTCACTTTTTATCAATAAGGAAGGTCTCAAGATGTAAATGGAGAAAGGCGGCGGCGAATGGCATCGCGGGAGGGGCGGGCGCCCCTAGGGTTTTGGGTGGCCGCCCGACCTTCGAGCCTGCTCTGCCTCAACTTTTTTGTGTACTTTATTAATTATATTCTTATTCGGAAAAAGTTGATTTTCTCCAATAATTCAAAAATAAAAAGGTCAGGCCTGAATATTTTAATTGAGAAAGAAAGTAATTACATCTACTTCCTCTAATTCATTATTGGGCTCTAAAAATAATTTAAGGCGTTGACCATTTACCTTGAATAACATACCTTGGTTGTTGCGAAGTGTGATGGCTCCATGCGATGATGAGCTCACCACCTTGAACGGTCCTTCCCATTTGCTTTGAAGTTTTCCATGCCCAAAGAGCTTCACCCTGGAATTAAAAAGTAATACCTTATCACCCGGAGTGAACTCCTTCTTCTTGATCCTTTTGTCATGCCATCTTTTTACTCTCTCTCTTTATAAATCTTAGCATTGTGATATGCTTTTTCTCTCCACTCTTCTAGCTTAGAGAGTTGTATCTTCCTCTTGTCTCCAGCTACTTCCAAGTCCATGTTCCATCTTTTGATAGCCCAGTGAGCTTTGAATTCTAGATCCATTGGTAAGTGACAAGTTTTTCTATAGACAAGTTGATAGGGTGACATCCGGATGGGTGCCTTGTATGTTGTCCGGTATGCCCAGAGTGCATCATGAAGCTTGTCCTTCCAAGCTGTCCCCATCTCGTTTACTGTCTTCTATAGAATATTCTTAATTTGCTTGTTTGATGTGTCGGCCTGACCACTTGTCTGAGGATGGTAATTAAGGAGTAGCAACATTATGACATATCCCATCCTTCAACAAGTATTGCTCAAAGCGCTTGTCGATGAAGTGAGAACCTCCGTCTCTTATCACTATCCTTGGAACTCCGAATCTTGGAAATATTATTTCTTCGAACATCTTCTTTGAATGCATGCTCTTAGCATTCCTACATGGCATGACTTTAACCCATTTGGAGACATAATCCACTACCACCAGGATATACTCATACTTCTTTGACGGCGAAAATGGCCCCATGTAATCAATCCCCCAGACATCAAAGAGCTCTATCTGGAGATTACTGATGAGTGGCATGGCATCCCTTGAATTGATATTACCATGTCTTTGACACGGGCCACATCTCTAAATAAATTCTCTTGTGTCTTCATACATTGTTGGCCAGAAGAATCTACACTGCCATATCTTGGCATGTGTTCAAAAGACCCCATAATGACCTCCATATGGTGATGAATGACATCTTACAATGATTTTGATTCCTTCTTTAGCTGGCACACACCTTGAGTAAGCCATCAGAGCATACTCGGAAGAGGTATGGTTCGTACCATATGTGGGATTGGCTCTCCTAGATAAGCTTCCTTTTGTTGCCTCCTGGATTAGTTTGTCCTAATATTGCCCCCATAGCATAATCACTAGCATCACACATAATTTCAAAAGGTAAAGACCAATCAGGGGGTTGAATGATTGGTGCTGAGATGAGTGCTTTCATAAGAATTTCAAAAGCTTGTAAACATCCATCATCAAACTCAAAAGGAACATCTTTAGCCAATAAGCGAGTAAGAGGTCTAGCAATAAATGAAAAATCTTTAATAAACCTACGATAAAAACTAGCATGGCCAAGGAAACTCCTAATTCCTTTCACATTAACAGGCGAAGGTAAACATTCAATTGCACTGTTCCTTCTTTAACCATAAAATGATATTTTCCTGATTAAGGACTAAGTGCTTTTCTTCACACCTTTGCAAAACCTTATCTAAGTTTTCTAGGCAATCATCAAAGGTTTTCCCATAAACAGAAAAATCATCCATTAAAAGTTCCATAATGTTTTCAATCATATCAGAAAATATAGACATCATACTTATTTGAAAAGAAACAAGTGCATTACATAACCCAAAAGACATTCTACGATAGGCATAGGTTCCATAGGGACATGTAAAGGTGGTTTTGCTTTGGTCATCAAAGATGGATAGAGATTTGGTGATATCCTGAATATCCATCTAAGAAACAAAAGAAGGAATGGTTGGCTAACCGCTCTAGCATCTCATCAATGAAAGGCAATGGAAAGTGATCTTTCTACTTGCCTTATTAAGCTTTCTATAGTCTATGCACATCCACCATCCTATGACAGTGCGTTGAGGGATTAACTCATTCCTCTCATTTTGGACAACAATCATACCTCCCTTTTTAGGTACAACTTGAACAGGGCTTACCCACTCACTATGCGGCACAACATAAATGATGCCTGTGTGCAATAGTTTTAAAACTTCCTTCTTTACAGCCTCTCTCATCACATTTGTTGAGTCTATGTTGGGGTTCCCTAGATGGTGGAATATTAGGATCTATAGGAATGCGATTGATGCAAAGAGTAGGACTAATTCCCTTAAGGTCTTGGAGTGAGTAGCCAAAAGCTGAGTGATGTTTTCCTAGGACTGCCATTAGACAAAGAGTCTGCTCCTGAGTGAGTTGATCACTTATAATAATAGGAGACTCTGAATCATCGCCTAGAAAAGCATATCTAAGACCGGTTGGTAATGGTTTAAGCTCAATAGGACGTTTAGGTGGTACTGCAAACTCATCTAAAGGTTCTTCCTCAGAAGGGTTAGCTTCTTCTTCTTATAAGAATCTAGCTTCATCTTCTAATCCTGGTTTGGCTAAAAAGTCTAAGGATGTAGCTTTAAATTCCTCCAGCGGGTCTTCTTGTGGATAAGGTTTGGTCCTAGAGTTTAAAGAATGCGAGATGGACAATGGGAATTGAAGTTTGTTGCCTAAGTGAATTTTAAGCTTCCCAGATTGTCTTTCATAGAGAAGTCATCTAAAAGGTTGTCCTATCAATAGGTCGAAGTCCCATGTGTCAAAGATGTAAAAGCTTAAATGCACTAGGGTTCCTTCTACCTGGATGGCCAGGATGTGTAGGATTCCTAAACTGGGGATAATATGTCTAAAGAGACTTCTCATGAATTTATTGTTGGGATTAGTGTCATGTCTTGTATTAAATGTTCTGCAAGAGACATGGACATGGTATTTATCCCTACAACTGGGTTATAGAGAGCTTTTATTTGATCCATATTGATTATGCAATGAATTAGAATAGAAGATGAATATAAGCGGATTATTTTAGTGGAAAGCTTTGATTCTTCTAACCATTCATTACTTATAACCGATACTAATTCTCCTGAGGTTCTTCCAGAAGGAATGCCCTTAGGGGGATGAAAAGACTTTCTAAAGTTCCTCTGTGGCCTCTTCACAGAGTGATAATTCAAGACATTTCCAAATTTGGTAAAGAGATCATGTTTTATGTCTAGCATAAAATATGGAAATGGGATTTCTTTTTTTCTTGCTCTAGACATGTGTTAGCTAAAGTAGATGGTGTGTCTGGTGAAGGGTTGGTTTCAGCTAACTTGGGTTGAGGCTCTACTTCTAAGAGGTAATCTAATTCAATGGATAGGATTTGATCTAGGATTAATCTTGCTTTCTTAGAAGAGACATGCAAGAAAGATCCTCCTGATGTAGCGTCGAGCAACTTTCTACTGTCTCTACTTAGACCTTTATAAAAATGTTGTAAAAGAATAGGGTCTGGTAGACTAAGGTCCAGTCGGATGCTAAAAGTGTAGTAAATCGATTCCAGGTTGAAGCCAAGGTTTCTTTAGATTCTTGCTTCATAGTGAGAACCTTGACTCTAAGGTCGATGATTTGGGAGATGGGATAGAAATCTAGGCAAAAGTTGGAACGTAAAGATCCCCAATTTCCCTTTAATGAAAAAGGAAATAGCTTCTAACGGAGAGTTTCATCAGATATGCCTTCTATGCAAAGACAGTCACATGTTTGCTCAAAGTCTCTAATGTGTAGGTAAGGATTTTCATCTCCTTCTCCTGAAAAAGGATAGGCTTTGGACCAACGCAATCAACCGCGGACTCAGCCTATAGCTACATGTTTGGATAGGTTGTGATGACTCATGTGGCACTAGGCTAGTCTCCATGGGTGCAGAGAACTAAAGGATAAGAATGGAATTTAAGGTATCCATAAAAGAAAAGGTAAGATGTAAGAAAAGGTGAGATAACAGAAAAAGATAAAAGTGTGATACAAGGTAGAGTAAGACAAGGTTATCTAAGTAGACCGTCTTTCTCCCTGGCAACAGTGCCAGAATTGCTTGTTGATATTAGTTACGCACACAAAAGAAACAAAGAGAAATAATCCGCAAGCGCATGGATATCGGTGAGCACTTCATCCAGGAGATAAGTCCAGAGTATCGTATCTATGTTTTCACCACTAGGAGAAAGCGTGCAAAAGACTAACATTTTATCCTACCTACTACCCACAGGTTGCAAGACAAGATAGTGAGAATTAAGCGAGAGAACTCTTTCTTCAGTCTTCTGCTAACCTATGGTAAGTGTGTAGATATCGTTCTAAGGGGAGTAAGTAGAGAAAAGAGACACATCAGAGAGTGCTTAACCCTAGTACCATATACCCTACCTTACCTCCTCACAGGATGTGGATTACTAAGACCCAAGAGGATTGTCACTTCCCCCAAAAGGCTACCACAAATCTGGCCAAGCAGGGAGTATCTACGAGTATTCCTAGCCCAAGCATCGCACTTATGCTACAAATAATTACTCTATTCCCTACGCGAAGCGAATAAAGTAAACTCGTAAACCAAAGAAGAATAACTTACTAGTATCAGAAGTTGAATTGCTAAACGATTCTAGAACCAAGCCTCAGGTTAGGAGACTTGACCCCAAAGATACGAAGAAGAAGGCACCAATAGGCTGGGCTTCCTCAACTCCTATCTTCGCCCTATACTCTCTCAATCTCTCTTGTTGCTATCACCCTAAAGAGACAGATCCATTCAAGGGACCCCTCTCTGTCTAACTCTCTTTGGAAAATATGAATTAGGGTTTCAGAGTTACCTCTCAGAGGGGGTAGGTCTTTATTTATAGTCCCCTAGGAATCACCACAGCCCTTTGATCAAACCGACTTAAACGTGCGCTTAAGATTAATCCTCAAAGTCTGTGGAGGCAGGATCTGTGAGAATGAATCTGATTGGTCTCTGCCCCCGGGCGGCCACCCCTGTCAGGGTGGGGCACCCGCCCCTGCCCTCTGACAGATGGGTCCCACCTTTCAGGTGGTGGCTCCGAGAGTCTTCTAGAGTCTTCCTGAGATGACGTTCTGGTCTTCTCTCTATGTAAATCTGACATGTGGATCTTCTTTTGTTATTATTCCAATAACCCCTTGCAGAAATAGACAATCACCAAGACTCATGGAATTCTATTAGTGATAACCCTATTTCTACTGAGTGCTTACAAATAGGTCCTTTTTCATGTTAAGTTGACGGTTAAAATTAGGAGTTATCTACCGTCAACAGTAATCTCACTATGAAATCCATACCAACTTCTTCCCACTTCCATTCAGGAATCTTCATTGGTTGCAACAGTCTGGGTGGCCTCTGATGTTCAGCTTTCACACAAAGCAATATACTTAGCTACATCTCTCTTCAACCCATACCACCAATATTTCTCTTTAAGATCTAAATACATCTTAGTACTACGAGGGTGAATAGAGTACGTTGATTCATGAGCCTCTCGTAGAATCATATCACCAATAGCCTTCACTTTAGGAACACATGTCCTTTTCTCAAACCAAAGTGTACCATTATCATCTATGCTAAATCCTGGTGCCTTTCCAAGTACCACATTTTGTTCTATCTCCTTCAGTTTCTCATCCTCTAACTAACCCTTTTGTATCCTTCTCTAAACTAGGAGTTACTTCAATTCCCATAACATTAGTAACAATGCCTAGATTCAAATGTTCAAACTCATCACACCACTCATCACACACTGGTGTCACCCGAAGCTCATTAGCATATTTCTTCCTACTAAGTGCATCGACCATGACATTTACCTTTTTAGGATGATAGTGCACCTCTATATCATAATCAATTATCAATTCCAACCAATCACAATGTCTCAAATTCAGATCTATCTAAGTGAAGATATATTTCAAACTCTTATGATCAGTATATATGTTATTCTTATGCCCAACCAAATAGTGTCTCTAGATTTTCAATGCATGAACCACAGCTACCAACTCTAAATCATGTGTAAGATAATTTAGTTCATGTTTCCTCAACTGTGTAGATGCATAAGCTACAAATCTTCCCTCTTGCATGAGAACACATCATAAACCTAGACGAGAAGCATCACAATAAATAGAGAAGCTCTTACTCAGATCTGGCAATATCAACATAGGTGTAGTAGTTAATCTCTTCTTAAATTCTTTAAAGCTAGCTCGACACTTATCAGACCACACAAACTTAGCTTTCTTTTCTAGTAGAGCAGTCATAGGTTTAGCAAGCATTGAAAATCCTTCTATGAATCAATGATAGTAACTAGCCAAACCAAGTAAGCTACGAATCTCACTTACATCAGTAGGTGGCTTCCAATTCAGCACATCTTTCACCTTACTAGGATCCACTGCAGTCCCACCATTGGAGACAACATGACCAAGAAAGGAAACTTCCTCCAACCAAAGCTCACACTTACTATGCTTAGCATACAACTTGTGCTCTCTAAGTTTCTGCAAGACCAGACTCAAATGCTCATCATGTTCTTCTTTTGTTTTAGAGAATACCAGTATATCATCAATAAAAATCACCACAAACTTGTCAAGATACTCCATAAATACTTTATTATCATGTACATAAAGTAAGCCGGTGCATTGGTCAAACCAAAAGACATAATTGTATAATCATACAAACCATACCTTGTTGTGAAAGTTGTCTTTGGTATATCTAAATTTTCAATATTTAACTGATGATAACTAGAACGTAGATCAATCTTACAAAACACACAAGCACCTCTTAACTGATCAAATAATTCATCAATTCTAGGTAAAGGGTACTTAACTTCATTGAGTGACCAGTAATCAACACACATTCTCTGACCACCATCTTTCTTATCAACAAAATAACTGGTACACCCCAAGGTTGGGAACTAGGACAAAAGAAACCTTTCTCTTGTAATTCCTTTATTCGTTTCTAAAGTTCTTCTTGTTAGAATATTAGGCAATTTCCATGTCATTTTAATTCCATAAATTAACAATATGATGATGACATATATGATATTATTGATAAATATAAACATGACATGAATCATAATTACGTCATGTAAACATGATCCATAAAGCATATCAAACATCAAAACATGGTATGGTATATAACTCTCTATAACAACACTAAACATGATGTAGCTATCGAAACAGATAAACAGATGTACTAAAATAGACAAGCAGATACTAGTGAAACAACAGAACTATTGAACAGAGGCATATACGTAGAACTTAAACATAGCAGGAACAGACAACAGATATCTTGCAGAACAACAAAACATATCTACTGAAACAGATATGACACAATACTGAACCTGCACGACAGAGCTACTGAAACAAATAGAGATAGAGCGACGTAAAACTGAGGGAAGACGAACACATCATACCCTAAGACTCCCACATTCATATTTCCAGAACCTTGTCCTTCCTCGATCACCATGGAGTAGAGACGAAGGCGAAGATGACGAACCAATCACCAGAAAGGAGAAGACCGCGACCGACAACACCAAGAGACCTCCGGGAAGAAGATGAACAACAGCAATGGAGTTGGGTAGTCGTGTAGACGCTCCCCAAAAACCTAATTGTCGATCCTCCGTGCAAGGTCTCGAACGGCAAGGGCTCTGGAGGCACCGGTCCTCTCGCTCCTCCGTGCGTGCGGAGTTACGAGATGGGGATTCCTACTTTGCAACGAAACTATGATTTGAGTGTTCTCTCTAATTGTTCCAAAGAGATGAGAGTCTCCTATTTATCATTGTGGTTGGAGAGGAGATGAGGGGAAGGGACTCCCTGTTGGCAGTTGAGGAGACAAGCATCTGAAGGGTTTTCACGCGGAGTTGAAACTCCCTCAATTACTTATCAAAACACCTGCAGATCATGAGTTGAAACTCCCACATAATTGAGTTGAAACTCCCGTACCGTCAACCTGCCACTCCAACTCTTGGACTTCCAATTTGGTACAATATATATTGTCCATAATTACACACCATAGAGTTCATTGATTTATTAAATCTAAATGGGTCTAGCCCATAATAAATCCATCAATCCCCACCAAACTCTAGGGGTATTATAGTCTCATGACTTGTTTTACTAGGTGTATTTTTCATGGAAACTCATTCTCCAAAAATGTAGCATCTCTCGATTCCATGATAGTATCAACATACATATCAGGCACATCAGATTTTATAATTAAGAACCTATATCCAACACTGTGGAAAGTATAACCAAGGAAAACACAATCAATAGTTTTAGGTCCTAATTTACGCTTCTTGTTGATTGTCACATTCACCTTTGCCAAACAACCCCAGGTGCGTAAATATGAAAGATTTATTCTCTTCTTTTCCATTCCTCGAATGGAGTGATCTCTTTGTTTTTAGTGGCAACTCTATTTAGGACATGACACGCGGTCAAAATAGCCTCACCCCACCATTCCTTGGATAATCCCAGTGTATTTAACATGGCATTCACCAACTCTGTTAAAGTGTGGTTTTCCTTTCAGCAATCCCATTAGATTGTGGTGAGAATGGCAATGTCCTCTCATGAATAATACCGTGCTCCACACAAAATTAAACGAAATCATTTGAGAAATATTCTCCACCTCTATCAGACCTTAAATGTTTTATTTTCCCCTCTAATTGGTTCTCAACTTCACCTTTATAGGCCTTAAAATAATGGAGCGCTTCATCCTTTGTTTTTAAGAGATACACATAGCAAAATCTAGTGGAGTCAACTATAAATATGATAAAGTATCTTTTACCGCCTTTAGTCAAAATACCATTCATTTCACACAAATCGGAATGAATAAGTTATAGAGGTACCAAGTTCCTCGCCTCAGCAGCCTTATGAGGCTTGCTGGGTTGTTTTGATTCAACGCATACATGGCACTTAGATTTATTGATCAAGTTAAATTTAGGAATTAAATTTAGATTCGCTAACCGCATAAGACAGCCATAACTTGCGTGACAAAACCATGAATGCCATAAATCTGACTCATCTGAAATATCAATAGAATTCACTAGTTTATTACACACATCATGTAGAGATAAGCGCTAACCGCATAGGACAGCCATAACTTGTGTGACAAAACTGTGAATGCCATAAATCCAACTCATCAGAAATATCAACAGAATTCACTAGCTTATTACACACATCATGTAGAGATAAGCGGAACAGACCTCCGCAATCATATCCTTTGCCAACAAAAGAACCATGTTTCGACACGACACATTTATTAGACTCAAGAACTACACGATATCCATCATGACATAACAATGAAGCGCTAACAAGATTCTTCTTTATTGAGGGCACATGCTGCATGCTGTTCAATGGCACCGTCTTCCCCAAGTAAACTTCAGAATGACCGCACCAACACCAAGAACATGCGCACGTGACCCATTTCCCAGCAACAGGGCGCCAGACCTCCCGACCTGGTATGAAGAAAGCAAAAAAAAATCAGCACACACATGAATATTGGCACCACTGTCCATCCACCACTCAGGTGAATTACAAACTGAAAGAACAAATGGTAAGGAATTACCATACCCAGATGTTCCACCAGATGTATCAGTAGTAACAACATTTGCTGACTTCTTTTCTTGTTGAAACTTACGATCAGGGCACTGACTTGCCCAATGATCCTCACTGCCACACACAAAGCAACCTCCCTTCTTGTTATTATTCTTTTTCTTGAACTGTGTGGTCTAAATTGGCTTAGGAACTTTCACTTTCTTTTTCTAGTTTTTCTTCTTGTTGAACTTGCGGAATTTTCTTTGCACCACATTAGCAGAAGATGTCTCAACACCTTTCCTAATGTCCTTTGCTCTAGCCCTCTCCTAAACATCAAGAGTACCAATGAGCTCCTGAACATGGAACTCTTGTCTCTTATGTTTTAGAGAGGTACCAAAGTCCTTCCAAGAAGGTGGAAGCTTGGCAATTATACCGCTAGCCACAAACTTGTCAGGAAGAGGACAAGGAAACAGTTCGAGCTCCTTAGCTAGTGCCTGAATCTCATGAGCCTGTTCTACTACAGATCGGTTCTCAACCATCTTGTAGTCATACAGCTGCTCCATGAGATACAGCTCGCTACCAGCATCAGTAACTCCAAACTTTCCAACAAGTGCACCCCACAGCTCTTTCCCTGTAGGGAGAATGATATAGCTTTTCTAGAACTTTGTGTCAAGTGCACTAATCACTGCAACTCGAAAGAGATTGTCATCAGCCTTAAACTTAGCCTCATCCTCAGGAGACAAGTGAGCAGGCTTGCCCTCAGTAGCATAATAACATGACATAGCAGTTAGCCATAATTCCATATTAGCTTTCTAGATCAAAAAGTTTTTACCATCAAAAGGATCAGGTTTCAACATGGCAACAAAACCTCTAATAGAAAAATGCCTATAATTAGGTTTTTTGATTGTTAGAATATTAGGCAATTTCCATGTCATTTTAATTCCATAAATTAACAATATGATTATGACATATATGATATTATTGATAAATATAAACATGACATGAATCATAACTATGACATGTAAATATGATCCATAAAGCATATGAAACATCAAAACATGGCATGGTCTTTAACTCTCTGTAACAGCACTAAACATGATATAGCTATCAAAACAGATAAACAGATGTACTAAAATAGACAAGCAGATACTAGTGGAACAACAAAACTATAGAACAGAGCCATATACACAGAACTTAAACATAGCAGGAACAAACAACAGATATCTTGCGAAACAACGAAACAAACCTACTTAAACAGATATGACACAACTACTGACCCTGCACGACAGAGCTACTGAAACAAATAGAGACAGAGCGAAGTAAAACTGAGGAAAGATGAACACATCATACCCTGAGACTCCCGCATTCATATTTCCAGAACCTTGTCCTTCCTCGGCCATGGAGTAGAGATGAAGGCGAAGACGATGAACCAATCACTGTAAAGGAGAAGATGGCGACCAGCAACACCAAGAGACCTCTAGGAAGAAGATGAACAGCAGCAATGGTGTTGAGCAATCGCATAGACGTTCCCCAAAAACCTAATTGTCGATCCCCCGTGCAAGGACTCGAACGGCAAGGGCTCTAGAGGCACCTGCCCTCTCGCTCCTCCGTGCGCGTGGAGTTACGAGATGGGGATTCCTACTTTGCAATGAAACTGTGATCTGAGTGTTCTCTCTTATTGTACCAAAGAGATGAGAGTCTCCTATTTATCCTTGTGGCTCGAGAGGAGATGAGGGGAAGGGACTCCCTGTTGGCGGCTAAGGAGACGGGCATCTGAAGGGTTTTCATGTGGAGTTTAAACTCCCTCAATTACTTATCGAAACACCCGCAGATAATGAGTTGAAACTCCCACATAATTGAGTTGAAACTCCCATACCGTCAGCGTGCCACTCCAACTCTTGGACTTCCAATTTGGTACAATATATATTGTCCATAATTACACACCATAGAGTTTATTGATTTATTAAATCTAAATAGGTCTAGCCCATAATAAATCCAACACTTCTAATTCATTAACCCCCATTCTATATGGTATTTTAGCTATAGGTGCAATACTAGGTAGTAATTCAATAATAAATTTAATGTCTCGGTTAGGTGGCATACCTGACATTTTATGTGGAAAAAACATCCGAGAATTCATCCACAACAAGTTCTGAGAATTTGCCTTATTATCCACTTCATTCATTGTGGATGTGGGTGCAGCCTGCACTACTACATCAACACTGATCACCTCTCCCTTTGATGTTGTTAGAGTCACTACTTTCTCTTTGCACTTAATTATTGCTTATGTTGTTTCATCTAATCCATACCCAAAATCACATCTATACAAGAAGTTCTCAAAACAACAAGACTGACTGGGAAAGCTACCCCCTTAAAGAAAGACTTACTGAGGGACAACAACAAGAAGCTGGTATAGTCCCTCCCGGTGAGTTTACTAGCACATGGGTTTTCATAGAAACTAGTGGTATGCTATGAATTCTAATAAATGCTTGCAAAATAAATGAATCCAAAGCTCCAGAATCAAAAAGAATTATAGCGAGGATAGAGTTGATACTGAATGTACCCAACATAACTTTCGGTCCATCCTGAACTATATTGGTGGACACATGGTTCACTCTTCCTGCATTAGGAGTGGATCTTTGGATGTTGTTCTGCTGATTGGGCTTCTTTAGACAGTTATAAGAAATATGTCCTTCCTTTCCACAGTGGAAACAACTATTAGGAGTGTTGGGGCAGTATTCTTCATAGGAGTGGTGTTTGAATTCCTTGAATGAGGTGTCTACTGACCACTCTACCGCTGATAAGAGTTACATTGTGGAAACTGAGAGCACTGATTCCCATTTTACTACTGGTTCTGAAAGCATTGAGGGTACTGATTGTAGTTCCACTGGCTAACTGGTCCGTGGTACCTCTATTGAGAACCTTGCTGACAGCTAAAATGCTGGCGGTTACTACTACCAGAACCTTGTCCTTGCATTCTCCTTTTCCTATCTTGATCCTTACGCATATTATCAGGACAATTGTACAATTCATTAGAGCTTGAAAACTAGGATAAGTATTACCAACCAATTGTAATCTGAGATCATATAAAGACCCTTCATAAATAAACGCTGCTTATCAGCATCTTCCTAAACCTCATTTGGAGCATAATGAGCTAGCTGTTCAAAGGTATCATGGTACTCTACAACTGATTTGGATCCCATCCTGAGTGATCTGAACTCCTCTTGCTTAAGCTCTATCATCCCTTCATTAATATGACATGTCTTAAAATCTCTTCAAAATTCCTGCCAAGTGATGGCGGGAGCACTATTGGGACGAGTAGCTTGGTATGATTCCCACCAAGTCTGAGCTGCTCCATGCAGCTGTCCAGAAGCATAGAGCACTTTCTCTAGATCATTGCACTGTGCTATATTCAGTTTTTTCCACAGCACGTAACCAATCATCTACACTTAGAGGATTAGTGGTCATCCTTTCATAAATTCATCATGCTTATCCCTCATGTGGATAGGTGGTGTTGGAGCTGTAGGCTGGTGCTGAAGGTGTTGCAAGAATGCCTACATCATCTTGTTCTATGTATGCAAGAGCTCCTCCATAGAGATTGAGGCATTAGTACCCCTACCATGGACTCTGCCTCTGCCTCTCACTGCCATTTGTATTCCAACATGATAAATACAAGAGATAAGTAAATCAGAATTTTCTGGGCGAAATCCAACATCCGCAATTTAGAAAAACACTCATATCTCGAGTTCCAGATAGCAAAAGGGACGTTCTTTATACCAAATATAAAGAAATTATATACAACTTTATTTTAGACCACTTTAACTGATTCTATAACTAATTTAGTCAAAACATAGCATAACCGAAACTGTTCTAGAATTCCAATCTGCGCAGAAACCTCAACTTGGAACAGTTATATCTCCTAGCTCATAATAGATAATAAAGTCTAGGGCATTGGAAAGATATGGAAGTCTAGTTGTTCCCCGAAAAATTTCATAAACTTTGCATGAACAAAATTGGAGATATACCAGAAATATTATAAGCTGCTCCAGAAATCAGCAAAGGACAGAAACAGGATATGACCAAATCCAACTATTTATTCATGGTCTTAACTTAATATTCTTAACTAAGGAACTTGTAGACATGCCCACAAAGCTCTAGCACTCATTACATTAACACAATGATAATTCAGAAAGCACACAAAAGTTCATTCCACACTTAAGACTCGACACGACTCACGATACTACTGTAACACCCCAAATTTTGCAATTTTCCAAAATAGGATGAATTATTAATTTGTGTATTTTTGTGCCCATGAAATATAGGAAAAAAAATAATATTTTTATTTCAATTAAAATTTACTATAGGGGTTAGCAACTTGTTTGAGCATGCATGCCTCTGCATTTGATTTATTTTGATGAGTGGGTTTGACTAAAGCTTAAAAAGAATTCAAATTTGGTTTTGAAATGTGTTTTGTTCTAAAAGAAAAGGGAAACATAAAATAGAAAATGGAAAAGAATTCCCTCTCCCCCTCCCTGTCTCGGGCTCGGCCCATTTCTCTCCCTTCCCCCGCGGCCTGCTTCTCCTCCTCCCCCTCTCTTCTCTGCGCGGCCCACTTCGCGGCCCAGCGCCAGCAGAGCGAGCCCAGCAAGCAGCGCGCCCCCTCCCACCTCGCTGCAGCCGCTGACAAGCCAACCCCGCGCCCCGTTTCGCTGCCAGGTGGGACCCACCTGTCGGGTCCTTCCCCTACCTCGTGACGGAGCCGGACTCCGCCGAGAGATCGCACCGGCCGCGCGTAATCTCCCTCCCGAACTCCTTGCTCCGCACGTTTGCCCCTTTAAATACTCACCCCGACCCTCGCCAAGTCTCCTACCAAATCCCAGAGCCGCCCGTCGCTTTGTTCTCACCGAAAACCGCCGACGAGATCCGGGTCGAAGCCAATCCGCCACTGCTTCGCGTGTTTGTCACCGTGAGCCGCTTGCCGGTCTTCTCGCTGCTCTTGCGAAGTCACCGAAGCTCTTCTTTCACGTTTTCGTGCCTTCTACGCGTAGCTAACCAGCGCCGAACTTCCTGCAGGGCCGCCGTCCGCCTCTCGCCGTCGGGAGCCCTAGCCGGCTTCGCTCCGCCCCGATTTTTGCCTCAGGTGAGCGCGCACTGAGCTCCTGAGCGACCTCGTGCTTTTGGTTCGCGCTCTACCGCACTCTATCACTGGATTGGCGAGCTCCGGCCGAGCTTAGCCATGGCGCCGCCGCGTCCTGTCCAACTCCGGCCGGCCAACACCCCAGTCCCCCCCCGATCTAATCTTAGCCACCCATTCGCGATCCGACGGCCTAAATTGGAAGATACCTTTTCGGCTGCGCGTTTTGCAAAATAGCCCTCCTGGTTTTTAAAGATCTAACCCGCAGTCCAAAACGTAATTTTAAAAATACGCTTTCCAATTTTGAAGACGTATTCTCGCTTACTCAGTTCAAAATACGCTTTCTCAAATTTACAGTTTTGCCATTGATCTTATTTAACTCATAAAAACTCCGTTTCAACTCCGAATTGACCCATTCAAATTGCGTTGGTTTTGTATTCAAAAGATCTACATGATAGTCTCACTGTTTTACAAGTTTGAAACTTTTTATTTTCGTGATCTTATTTAATTAATTGTTTTTCTAAAGAAAATCTTAGAAAATTCATATATTCTTTGTTTTAACTCCGTTTTGATTCGTTCAAATTTCGTTAGATTCGTTTTCGCGTAACCTATAGATTAATGCTACTGAATTACAAGTTTTCAACTTTTAAAATCTGAGTTTAGATTTAATCTATTATTTTATTAAAGGAAATCTTAGGAAAATCATAACTTCTTTGTTATAGCTCCGATTTTCGTGAACTCTACGTCTGTGTGATCGTAGAGCGATGTAGATTTGTTTTATAAACTTTTCATCTTTATTTTCTACTGTTGGTGTATTGTTCTAATTATAGGTTTGTTTGCTTTGTATGATTGCCTCTGGATGATTGATGTTGATGTGATGACTGAGTTTAGTCGGTGAGCTTTTACGTGGTGATCAAGAAGCAGATTGTGGAAGGTTTGGAACTGAAAGAAGGATCTGAGTTTCAAGGCAAGTATAGCATGGGATCATCCTTGTTTCCTAATAACTTTAATCACACAATTCATATTGCATGTGTCTCCTTGATAAGGATTTCCTAGTATTGATCTTATACCTTGTCACCTATGGTTATGCATTGGGTAGCTTATGCTAGTGCTCCACTAAACCATGATCTTGTAATTTGACTAAAGAATTATGCAATAAACATTAAAAGATGACTTTTTAGCACACTGGAAAAAGAGGGCTGGAGCATTGGGCTATTTTATGGTGCTCTAGTTTCTCTCCATAAGGACTTATCTGTATCTGACCATCCGGGACATACAGTACAACTGTGAGGGCTACATGGCTCTGGCTTTAGCTCAGTATGAGGACCTTTTCTAGCTTGTTAGTGGTTACCCTTGTGGCGCAAGTGGGGGATAGCAGACCGTGGATTCCTGCGGGTGAGTCACACGGACTGACTAACGAAACCTAGCGGCCCTAACTTGTTAGACGAACCTTTGAAAGGCTTCATAGGGAACCCTGCCGGTCTTCCTTGGGAGTGGGCTAAGGGGCTGATCACCTCGGGCGAAGGGGTAAATCACGACTCACAGTGAAAGTGTACAACCTCTACAGAGTGTAAAACTGATATATCAGCCGTGCTCACGGTCACGAGCGGCCTTGGACCAATACAGAATAAATGAACCTAATGGCAATTCATTAATGTTACTGTTGATAATATGTTGTTTATGCTATTCTTTATTCACTTTACCTGATCATGAGTTTACTATGGGTCTTGACAACTTGATGCTACTCTTATGCTAAAATCGTGACAACTAAAAGCTACATGCAATTAAACAGTGTCTAGCCTTTGAGCCTCATGAACCCTATGTTATTCTTGCTGAGTACGAGATGTACTTACGCTTGCCTTTACATTTTATTTGGATAAAAATCCCGGATGGGTACCAGATTGCAAGTTTGGAGAAGAGTTTAGGCTTGTGCTCAACCAGTCAGTTGTCCCTGTGGATTTGGAGCTTTCGCCTGAAGAACGGAGTGTCTTTCCGCTGTTTGCTGACTAAGGTTATATCTTTTATACTAAGTTCGTTATATATATAAGCATTGTCTATTGATATTACCCCTATTTGTGGCTATATGTGAGATTTGACTTCCTGGGCTCACATATGGTGTGTATCTGGTTTTGTTCTTAAAACCGGGTGCTACAACTACTAACATCCCTATTACATATAGGTTCCCTATTCCTATGGGGTACAATCTTTCTTGATGGGTCATGAACGAATCCTCTCATGAAGCTTGGGACAGCCTAACTTAGCCCAAAGATCATCTGACACCTTACACTCTTGCTCATTGAGTTCTTTTTCATAGCGCAGTTCATTTTACAAGGCCATCACCTTGTGAGTCAGTCCAATGGTCAACTAAACTTGCACCTGATGCTTTGGTATTGTTGCATCAGCAACCTCCAAACACTACCAAGGTGAGTGGGCAGCGTACACTACGAAGCCTTCGATAGGCCTATTCTAACTAGTTAGGGCTGCGAGGTTTCCTTGGCAGGCAGATGTAGAAAACCCCTCTTTTCTATGGCACATATCCATTGCGGCTATACTTATAAAAACAGGGGTAGCACTACACCCAAAGTGGCAAGCCCCTCTTGTGCCCTTTTGGGTAACCTCTAACGAGTTAGAAAAGATTCTATTACTGAGCTAAAGTTAGATCCATGTGACTGTCCTAGTTGCACTGTAAATCCTAGCTTTTGTCGACAGATAAGTCCTTATGGAGGGTCTAGGACAACATGACCAACAGTTGTTTGTACCATAGCCCTAAGTTTCATTTATCATAATCATGTTTAATTAATTAAAACATGGTTCCATAACTGAGTACAGATCATATATATAGAGTTAGAGCACTAGCATTTCTACCCATATGCAATAAAACCCTTAGGTATCAAGGTATTGTGTGATCAACAACTAGGATGTCCTTATATATAGTTGACAAAATTAGACACATGCAGTATGAAATGCTTAAAGTGAGTAGGACATCAAGGTAAGCTCATGCTATACTTGCCTTGGTTCACACAATCCTGTTGATCCTGGTCCTCTTCAAAGAACTTTGGATTCCTGTAGAACTCCTCACCATTTGGACTGGATCAACATCTCACAACAACATGCATTCCAATGACAGACATGCAAGCAAAACATTCCTAAAGTTAGAATAATGCACTAGCAGTAAATAAATGTAAATAAAATGTTTTCCGTAATCATCTACTTGCTGCAACAATCACGTCAACGCAAAATTCACAGAAAGTGAAGTTACAACGCGAAAACTACACATTAAACTAGACCTCTGTAACACCCAAAATTTTGCTCATTTTAAAAATAGGTGAAAAATGATTTATTTATGAATTTTTGGTGCTCATCAAACCTAGGAAATAATATTCTTCATCAAAATAAAATTTATCTTAGGGTGTAGCAACATTTTTGTGCACTCATGCTTCTGCATTTTGGTTTATTGTGCTGAGTGTTTTTGAACTCAAAATTCAAAAGGATTCAAAAGAATTTTTAAATGAGTTTCAAATGGTTTTGAAATAAAAAGAAACAAAAAAGAAAACAAACAAAAAAAAAACCTCCCCCTTCTGTTTCCCTTCGGCCCAGCGCGCGCAGCATGCCTCGCTTCCCTCTCTCGGCCCAAATGGCCAGCCAGCGCCGTCCTCTCTCTCTCCCTTGGCTGGCAAGCGGGTCCCACGCTTTTGGTCACCGACAGGGGGGCCCCACAAGTCAGTGCCTCCAATCTTTCTTCCTCGCGTGGCCAAGCAGGACTTCACATCGGGACCGAGCCCAATCCCGTTTACCACGGGATTTGTTGCCGTGATCGACTACCATGCTCCTATAAAAGCTCAGGAACCTTCCCCGCGTGCCCTTTCCCTCATCTGTGAAGCCAACGAGCTCTCTTTGCGGTCGTCATCGCAGTTTGGATCTCGCCGCGAGTAGAGGAAGAACTGCCGCCGTGGTTCTTGCTATACGTGGCCGCTCTATCACAATCGAGTGGACGCCGAGCTTCGCGTTGAGGTTTTGAACCCCCCTGTGCTTTCCATCATCGTTCTATCCTTCTCTGTGTTGCTGAATTGCTCGCCGAACTTCGCAGGAACGCAAAGCTCCGCCTCGACGTGCTGCCGCCCTCTTCCAAGCTCTCTCCGATCGCAAAAGTCGCCTAGGTGAGTTCGCACGAAGGTCCTCTACGCCCTGGTTCTTTTCCCATCGAAAACCATGGTTCCTAGTGCCTTCTCCATGAGCGACGGCGAACTTCCGGCCATGGAGCCACCGTGAGGCTCCTGTGCATTGCCGGCAGGCACCTGTTTTTCCCCAGATTGAGTCTCAGTCGTCCGATTCAAGATCAACGATCCAGATTAGAACGTACCCCTTCATTCGCACTTTTGTTAAAAAGCCCCTGAGCTTTTGCCAAATAAACCCGCAGTCCAAAGCGGATATCAAAAATGCGCTTTCTCTTTCAGAAAACAGAAAAATACCGGATTGACTCCGAAAATATGCTTTCTGTAATTACAAGTTTGCCACTAGATTTCTTTTCGTCATAAAATATTCATTTTAACTTCGATTTGACTCATTCAAATTGCGTTAGGTTCGTTTTCATGAGCTCTACATGTTAGAAAAATGGTTTTCTCAGTTTGAAACTTTTTAATTTCGTGTCCTTAATTAATTCATTACTTTTCTATATAAAATCTTAGAAAATCCATATCTTTTCTGTTTCAACTCCGATTTTCGTGATCTTTACGTCTATGAAATCGTAGCACTGCGTAGAATCATTTTATAAACTTTTCATACTGTTTTTATATGAATGGTGTACTGTTCTAATTGTAGTCTTGTTTGCTTCGTGTATGTTTTCTTCGATTGTTTGTGTGATCGATGATCAAGATTAGACGATGAGCAATTCGTGGTGATCAAGAGTGCTTCAGTGATCAAATCAGAGCCTTGGACAACTAGCAAGATCAGCAAGAGCATTAGGATCAAGGCAAATATAGCATTTGGATTTTATTTCTGTGACCATGATCGTGTGACTAGGTTAATGATAAGTAATAAACGATAAAAAATCAAGCGGCCCTAACTTGTTAGACGAACCTTTGAAAGACTTCATAGTGATCCCTGCTGACCTCCCTAGGAAGGGGGTTAAGAGATTAGCTACCTCGGGCGAAAGGGTAAATCATGACTCATGGGTAAAGATGTGCAACCTCTGCAGAGGGTTAAAAACTAGTATACTAGCCGAGCTCACGGTCAGGAGCGGCCTTGGGGACATCTACATTAAGGGTGATGATTCCTGTGCGTTAAATATGCTCATTATTATTGTTTAATGCTTTACATTACTTATGTCACATTGATCATGAGATTGTGGGAGCTATACAATCTAGTTGCTATACTTTTGGAGTTCGACATGGACTCACTCTTGCTATTTCCCCCAAACCTCAGGTGAAGTTTAGGCTTGTGATCAACCAGTCAGTTAGATCCTGTAGAGTGGAGTTAATACCCGAAGTTGGAGTTGTCTATCCGCTGTTTGATACTAAAGGTTATCTCTTTTATACTAAGTACGTTATATATTTATGCATTGTCTTTTGATACTACCCCTTATTGTTGGGTATTTTAAACGCAAACAGAAAAATCCGCAAGCGCACGGATACCGATGTAGCCTTCACCCGGGAGTATTCCAGAGTATCGATTTTCCACAGGGAACGTGAGTGTACTAATTAAGATCCAAGATCGCCCAAGGATAAATATATAATTATTTTTGGTGGGAAGAGAGAAAGTTTCCTGAGAGTTCTCTAGTTGATCTAAGAATCAAGAATTACTTCAAGATTATCTATTTCGGGACATCAGAACACTAACCAGAGAAAGAGATGAGAAGGGGGCTAGGAAGCTCCGACTACGGTCCTACAAACACCGATCCGAACATGGTGGAATACGTCGACCGTTAGGGCTGTCACTACCCTAAGGCTACCACAACAATCCGCAGGATTGGGTGCAATTCCAGGTAATTGCAAGACTAAACACCACGTCTAATCTATTAATTACTACTCTAATGTTGCAAAGATTAGAGCACTTGATGCAAGCAAGAATCCAATAAATAACTTGAATGTAAATAAAAGTAATTAAAGAACTCAGGATTATAAATTGAAGAACCTGGAGAACGATGAAGAACGAACCAGTTGCTGCAAAAGTACAATGTTGAGGAAGATCCGACAGATCCGGCTCCTCCTCCTCCGCTCTCCTCTTCTCTCTCCCTATTTTCTAGATTACAACTAGAACTAACTAGAACTAGAACTAGAGGAACTAGAACTAGAACTAGATGAACTAGAACTAGATCTAGATGAACTAGAGGTAGAACTAGAAGAACTAGAGGGATCCTCTCTACTTGGATGAAGAATTGAAACCATAACTTTGATTCTGTAGAAGAGGTATGATCTCCAGGGGCCAGGGGCCTTGCTTATATAGTCTTTTCAGATGAATCTGGGCCGTCGGATCAAACCGACATTGATCGTGTGGTTTTCCTTGAAGTATTAGGTCGGTGGAGCATGATCCCCGAACTTCACCCTGATTGGTCCAGGGGGGAGGGTGGGCGCCCAGTAAGGGAGGGCGGGCGCCCAGTGCTCGGCCCCATCACGTCTCCCGTTCGCTCCCGTGGCTTCTGGACTCTTCTAGATGGTAGATAATTGTGCCGCACGTTAATATCTCTATGTAAACCCGACGTGTGGGTCTTTCTTCCGTATTTCCTGATAACCCCCTGCAGAAATAGACAAACACCAAAACTTGTGGAATTCTGTCAGATAAAACCCTAAGTCTAGGTGTTGGTTGCATTTGGATCCTTTTCTATGATTAGTTGATGGTTAATTGTGAGCATTAAGGACCGTCAACAAGCTCCCCCAAGCTTAACCTTTGCTCGTCCCTGAGCAAAGATGAACTCAAGAGTTTCTGCAGTGGTTTCATGCCTTAAAGATATACATGCGTTCAAACAAGATCTCATCTCTGGGTTAGGGTAAACTGTTAAGATTTAAACTTACTCATATTACCTTCCACCATGGGGCTTGCAACCGTCACTTGTGTCTAGAGTAGTTAAAAGATAGAACGGTCTAGTCAAGCGCCATGTCTCTTGTTCTTCGATTAACTATAGCTCTGGAGTTTTTGCAGATTTTCAAATAAAACTCAGAGATTCCTTATATGACTCTCTCTAGTCTCTCATTTGTGGTATTTCTGGATCCTTACCAAGGCAGTAATGGTGTATGCCTTCTCTCAGAGTATGTGGTATTTTTGGTATGAGGCATAGTGGTATTGCCTTCTCTCTCACCCTACTCTAATAAGGCTTTTGATATTTGGAGCTCATAGGTGGGAGACATCTAATACATGCTTACAAGACATTTATTGCATAGTCAAACCATGGATCCAGAAGAACAAGTCAATAAGTCAAATCAAGATGTGCATGTGTGGCGAATGAATGGTGTATGGTGATGATGGTGAGAACAATGGTGAAAGTCTAATTCTACTTGTGCTCTTTTGAGGGGATACATACCTTTCGTGCTCTTTTGAAACTTTTTGAGGAGAATGAGATGCTCTGTATTTTCTTTTTCTTTTCTCTCAGGTGGGTATCTTATACCCCTAATTCTACTGTCGGACACTTGTCCATTTTTACCTCTCGTCTCACTTTTTATTTTCTTTCGAGGTTCCGGGCACTTGCCCCTTTTTATTTCCTCGTATTCTTTTTTTTCTTTCTTTTTTTTAGAGCACTCATCTCCTGAAATAATATAGCAAGTGGTAGTAACCAAGATAACTTGAGCATTTATTTCACAGGGAAAAACATAAATAGGAGAATGTTTTTGGCTATTCTCTCCCAGATTAGGAGTAAAATATTTTTGGGTGGTTCTGGAGATGGAAATGGATGGATATATGTGGATGGTACTTCTGGAGTAGAAGTAGCATGTGTGAGTGAACGTGCAAGTGAATCTTGATTTAACCACATGACAAGCTCCTAAGGGTCTACACAGCTTGACCACACTCAATGCTCATAAGCAGTAAAAAGTAAATGTGTGGTTCATAGTCTAACAAGCATGTATATATGGCTGTGGTAGGAATTTAAACTCTCATCATACAGGAACTCATGATGCAACATTATAAATATTTTCAAAGATAAAATTCTCCAGAATTCTAGCATCTCTAGGAACAGATAAACAGCAGCTCAACCTTCCCATATCATATCCGTTAACGACTTAGACTTCAGATCAAGTACTCTTCCCACAAGTTTAGGTTTAGAGCAAATTTTAATTAATAACAGTCATGCCTAAACTTGAGAGAGATTTCAATTTTGAGAACTAGTCATGGCAGAGCAACTATTCATCATTTCCATATGAGAGCTTATCATGAGGGTTCATAGCAAACTTCATTTATTTATTTATTTAGCAAACTAAGCAAAGATATATATATAAGCACAAAATCTTTGTTTGGGTTTTTTATGATTATGCATCTTTTTTATTATTTGAGTATAACGCGAGTAGAAACACTTAGCTGGATAAATGGGGGTGCTCTCCCCCAAGGTGGATTTTGACGAAGTTTCTTCTAATGTAGCTGGCAGGTGGCTGAGGTGTATTTCGGCAGCATCCTGACAGCGATTAGGATGTCCATCGTCTGCTAGTCTTCTTTGATCCTTGAATTCTGTGGAGCTCAAATAAACAACAAAGCCTTGTGGAACTAGTTAAGTGTTAGCATAAATATCTAGCCTTTATCATGTTGAGCCTCCTCAATAAATGTTACTCTCTTTAGTAGGATCATAAATTTATTTTTATAATTTAATTTTTTATAGGACAGGAATATACTTATTTTATTTTTACGCCACCACAGTGGATGTACTTATGGGTTTTATGCCATGAGCATACTCACATGGGGCTTACTATTTTTAATATTTTTATTTTCTTTTCAAGATGATATGAACATGATTAACTAAGCAAACTATTTTAAATAGTTAAAAAGAAAAAAAATAACTACTAAGTTTACCTCTTGGCAAGGCGTTCGGCGTTTTTAAGTCCTCCGAATGAGACTCTCCGTTTTCTCAGTCGTCCTGGGATTTGCTGGATGGCGTAGTCAGTGGTTCCGGCGGCGCCTGCTCTTCATGTATAACTATTTTCTCTCTACACACCTGACTCGGTGCTACGGTCTTCTCAGGACAGTTCTGTTCAAGTTGTATGTCTTCAGACTTTACCACTTCTCCTTCGTAGTCTGCCCATCCGTCCTTGATGATTTGCCTCCTCTGTTTGCGGTTGCGTCGTCTTCTTCTTCTCCTGACCTGCTTAGAGTCTTCAACTATATAGTTAGGGTCAGTAAAATAGCGGCGTACCTTCTCAGAGGAGAAGTGCATATGGACTTCTCTGGTTCCAATGTAGATGATTGCTTTAACGGTGCTGAGGAACGGTCTTCCAAGGATGATGGGTGGATCGTGCTCGTCTTCTCCCATGTCAATAACCTTCAACCTTTCAGAATGTCTGATCTGCCATCTGAAGCTAAATGTATGTCGGTTTTAGGGGCATGGTTCCGAATAGGAGTTGATAGGTGACTGCGGCCATTATGTTGACGCCCGACCCGGTGTCGCTAAGCGTCTTCTGGAAGTTGTATCCATTAATGGAGCACTGGATGCTTGGCATGCCTGGGTCATCCTTTTTGTTCAGGAACGGTGACTTAAATAGATGATCTTGACCTCCTTGAACTGCAGTGACCATCTTAGCTAACTTGGTCCACATTTGCTTGTTCCTGTTCCTCCTGTTGATCCTTCCTTGGTTCTTGTCGGGATTGCTCTGAGATTTATGTAGTCTTGTTCTTGAAGGAAAACGTCTCCTTCCTTCCCTTGATGTAGACACTGATCTTGGCAGCACTAGCGTAGATGACAGCTCCTGAGGTATTTAGGAATGGCCTCCCCTAGGCATAATGTTGACGCTGGAGCCAAAGTCGCAGAGTGCTTCTAGGAAGTCCACCATGCCGAAGGAGATCGGAATGACGGGGCGTCCTGGATTGTCTCTCTTGACCGGCAGAAGGTCAGTAATTACTTCCACAACAGGGTTACTCCACTAGTTACGTCCTCAAGCATCTCAGGGCAGTGATTGCCTGGGTGTCCAATATCTCCAGTGTGTGTACTCGTTGATCTAGGTTCTTCACTTGGTGGAGTCTGGGAGTTAAAAAACTCCTTCATATTTTCCTCGAAGTGTACCTACTCATAAAGACAAGGCAGAGATCAAGTGCATGGGCCCTGTTGGTGGAAAACACCAACAGAACCAAAAGTGTATTTGTTCTCTCTAAGCTTAAGCATAGTGAGCAAGACAAAGTTGATGGATAATAAGATCATGAGTGTAGCATTTAAAACATTTGTCAGATCAGATCGCTCAACCTAATGGAAAGATAATCTATCTATATTTTTGTTTTTTTTATATATATCTTCTAAAGATTGAGTGTGCACATTTTAGTTCATATGATTAGGAGTGTGGGATTGTTGACGGTCCTTAAGTATCAAATTTAATTATCAAATAAACAAAGAAAAGGATCCAAATGAAATCAACATCTAGACTTAGGGTTTTATCTGACAGAATTCCACGAGTTTTGGTGTTTGTCTATTTCTGCAGGGGGTTATCAGGAAATACGGAAGAAAGGCCCACATGTCGGGATTACATAGAGATATCAACGCACCGCACGATTTTCTACCATCTAGAAGACTCTAGAAGCCACGGGAAGAAAACGGAGGCCGAAAGGGGCCAGGCCCAGGGCGCCCGCCCTGGTGACCTGGGCGCCCGCCCCCTGTTGGATGCCAGTCAGGACTCTCTTCGCACGGGATGTTCCACCGACCTATTGGATCAAGAAAAACATAGTACCACCTCGCCTATCGACCCAAAAACGCATAGAAGGGGAGGACTATATAAGGAGACCCCCTGGCCCCTGGAAAAGACATGAAGAAATTATCATAGATATTGAGGGGTGCCCGCGAAGGAAAACCTCTTCTCTAATTAATATTTCTTTTTAGGCTTAGCAACCAATGTAAGGTAGAAATAGATCTTCTAGTTTCTACTAGATTGAGAGAGATAGAGTGGAGGTGTAGATTGGAGGAAGCTCGGCCTGTCGGTGTCTACTCCAAGCTTGTACCTGCGGGATCAAGTTCTCCTAACCCGAAGCTTGCTCCTAGGATTCTTCAGTATTTCGACTTCTAAATTCTAGTAAGTTCTTGTTTTATTGTTCTTATGGTTTATGAGTTTACTTTAATCTCTTCGCGTAGAGTTTAGAGTAATCATTGCTGGCGTAAACGTGGTGTTTAGGCTAGGGTACTCATAGATATTCCCTGACTAGCTGGACCATGGTAGTAGTGAGGAACGTGACAATTCCGAGTTACCTTTGCAGATCACATCTCGTTAGCAGGAAGGATAGGGTTTATAGGTGCGGGTTGAACATCCTTTGTGGTGTCTAGATTCCGTTAGCCTCCCCATTAGAATAGTAGATCATCCTTACCAAGGTTAGAAGGAGACTACGGTTGCAGTCTTCTCTATTTATCACTCACATCGAAAGACATTCTTTGTGCCTAAAGGGATAGTAGCAATAGATTTGGTTAGTCAGATGCACCCTTTCTCCC
Source organism: Sorghum bicolor (assembly GCF_000003195.3). NCBI lineage: Eukaryota > Viridiplantae > Streptophyta > Magnoliopsida > Poales > Poaceae > Sorghum > Sorghum bicolor. The sequence continues at coordinate 11,828,676 of NC_012873.2, read as the reverse complement.
AGTGGTAAAAATATAAATACGATAACTCTGGATAACCTCCCGGGTGAAATGCTCACCGATATCCGTGCGCTTGCGGATCATTTCCTTATTGCGTTACCAAATATCAACAAGCATTTCTGGCACCGTTGCCGGGGAGAAAGACGGTTTGCTGAGATAACTTTGAATCTTGCTATTATCTTGTATTATACTTTTATACTTTTATTCTTTTATCTTTTTATTTTTATCTTTATGGATAACTCAAATTCCATACCTATTATTAAATTCTTTGCACCTTCGGAAACAACACGTCCTGCCCCTAATTATGATCTGTGTCCGGAGTTGATTACAATAGGACAAAACCAACCCTTTTCTATAGCTGAGGTCCTATCTTTTAATCAAAAAGATAATGCACTTTTAGCTACACCTAGGGAATCTTTTAATCTTTCTATAAACTCTGGTTTAGACCTAGCCCTACAAGACCATGTTTTTCCTAGATATTTTCACATTGGTCTTAATCATATAACCTTTGGTAGAGTCTTTCTTTCTTTATCTATTAGTAAAGGAAGGTATGTCTTCATTCGTAGACATCCTTCTTGCACTAGTCTTCATAGAAAAATCTTAGAGATAGAGAAGGAATCATCTCCCATACAAGGAGAGGAAGTTTTAATAGCCGATTTCCAAACATTTCAATCCCATAATTCGGCTATCCAACCCATCCTTGAGCTTAATAATTTCTACTATGCTTTTTCTCTTGAACCTCCCGATAATCCTATGAATCTCTCTAGACATCCCATGCATAAGAAGGAGGATCGAGAAGAGCAACATCAATGGCTAGAGGGCATTAAAAATCCATGTGCTATCATCATTGAATGGTTAGATAAAACAAACTTGAGAGACAATCCTAGAAGAATTTTAAGCATTCATGAAGAATCGTCCTTGGAGTTTGAGAGAAACAACTGTGAGCATGGAAGTTATTTCATAAATACCTCACCCAGTCCTTGCTCATATAAAACATCTCTCCAATCAATTTGTCTCTCCATCCTTACCACATTTGAGATCTCCAACCCCCTCTTCCTCTTCATTTATAAAAACTTTAAAAGGGTGGTTGTCGATGCATATGTCTATAATAAATATTGCAGATATCGTTGAGTTAATCTTGATATAGGTCAGCGTTGGAGGGGAAACCACTTCGCTGGCATAAATTGATGGTTTCCCAAGGATAAGCTTAGCGTCCTTAAACAAGCACTATCAGATCGTAACATGAACTTTTAATTGTTTGCAACATTGCCTTGTGTATTGAGCATATTGAGATAATTGTAGAAATATTCCTTCGGGTATTCTTGTCACTAACCTTTCTAGGATTGGAGCAAGAAGATCCGAGGAATGACAAACACAAGGTATGTCCAACCAATCATCATGCAACATTGAATTAAATTCATCCAATCTTAAATTTTGCAAAATTCAAGCTTGGGGGAGTACTTCACATAAAAACATCCTTTGCCATGTTACTATGTTGGTTGTCCTTACCTTTGAGACATGTTCAATTTGTTAAATACTAATCACGCTACTTAATCTCCACTTGAGTAGATCTATATAAATGCCATCACACTACCTTTGTTTATCCTAGTAAGTGTTAGTTTGGAAGTACTGCACATACTTCTATTGGCTTTTAAATTAAGCATGATGCTTAGGTTAAACAGCCTTCCTTAATCTGATTAGACATGGAGTCTAGTTCGGTTATTGAACTAAAAACTGCTTGTGTAGACATTGGTATATTTTGTCGGACTAACCCCTGCAGGAAAACTTTCAATATCAACCTGGGAAGTCCTGAGATACAAACTCGCATTGGAGATAAAGAAAGTGACACATGATGTTTAACAATTTGCACAAGAAAGACGTAGCTTATAAGAGATGATTCATGGAGGGTGCCACAAACACGATGCACTAAGAAAGGAAAGCTTTCACAAGGTGATACTGTACCGTCACTCTTCAAGTAAGGTAACACCTTAAGGTACTTGACTATCGCTTTTATAAGCTTCTCCTTGGTTCTAGCATTCACATAAATAAAGAGACAAACATGTATGATTTATAACTCCAGATTAACCAACTCAATTAATTCAACATGTTTAGTCATTTAATCTTTGTTCTTAGTACTACCATCGTGATCCCACGCTCCTAAACATATAAGCTAATATGTTGCACATTCAATATTTGGAAGATATAAATAAAACATAAATATAGATAGATTATCTTTCCATTAGGTTGAACCATCTGATCTGACAAATATTTCAAATACTACACTCATGATCTTATTATCCATCAACTTTGTCTTGCTCACTATGCTTAAGGTTAGAGAAGAACAAATACACTTTTGGTTCTGTTGGTGTTTTCCACCAACAAAGCCCATGCACTTGATCTCTGCCTTGTCTCTATGAACAGGTACACTTCAAGCAAAACATGAAGGAGTTTTACAACTCCCAGACTCCACCAAGTGAAGGACCTAGATCTATGAGCACAAACACACTGAGCAGGATATTGCCAACACCATACTTCGAACTGCTGGGCAAAGAAGAACATGGGTGACACTGTATCAAGAGGTGCAGACGTCAAGGTCCACACCTAATCAAATGATGCACCTAAAGGATGAAGATGGTGGAAAGTCTTATCCAGAAGACTTAAAACATTAGATCCTTGTCGGAAGAGGTCAACATCGTCGACTCAAGTCACCTTTCTTGATCAAGAAGGACGACCCTAGTGTTCCAAGCATCGAGTGCGCAATCAATGGATACTCTTTTCAGAAGACACTCTACGACACCGGATCTGACGACAACATAATGGCCGCAGTCACTTATCAGCTCCTGCATGGAACCATGCCCCTACAACCAATATATTCAGCTCCAGATGATTTTCAGGTCATTGACATGGGAGAAGACGAATATGATCCACCCACCATCCTTGGAAGACCGTTCCTCAACACTATCAAAGCAATCATCTACATTGGAACCGGAGAAGTCCACATGTACTTCCCCTCTGAGAAGGTACGCAACTATTTTACTGACCATAACTATATAGTTGAAGACTCTAAGCAGGTCAGGACAAGAAGACGACGCAACCGCAACCAGAGGAGGCAAATCATCAAGAACGGATGGGTAGACTACGAAGGAAAAGTGATAAGGACTGAAGACATACAGCTTGAACAGAACTGTCCTGAGGAGACCGTAGCACCGAGTCAGGTGTAGAGGGAGAAGATAGTTATACACGAAGAGAGGCGCCGCCGGAATCACCGACTACGCCACCTAGCGAATCCCAGGACGACTGAGAAAACAGAGAGTCCCGTTCGGAGGACATAAAAATACCGAACGCCTTGCCAAGAGGTAAACTTGGTAGTTACCCTTTCCTTTCAATTATTCAATTACAATTTGCTTAGTTAATCAGGTTCATGCTATCTTGAAAAGAAAATAAAAATGTTAAAAAAATAGTAAGCCCCATGTGAGTATGCTCATGGCATAAAACCCATAAGTACATTCACTGTGGTGGCATAAAAATAAAATAAATAAGTTTTCATCTTACAATAAAAATATATATAATATATATATAATAAGTGTATGATCCTGCTAAATAAATAACATTTATTAAGGAAGCTCAACATGATGAAGGCTAGATATTTATGCTAACACTTAATTAGTTCCACAAGCTTTGTTGTCTATTTGAGCTCCACAGAATTTAAGAATCAAGAAGACTAGCAGACGGAGGACATTCTAATCGCTGTCAGAATGCTGCTGACTTTCAAATACACCTCTGCCGCCTGCTAGCTACATCAAGAGAAATTACGTCAAAATTCAGCTTGGGGGAAAGCACCCCCATTATTCTCGCTAAGTATTTCTACCTATCTTTATACTTATATTATGTTAGAATATTAAAATACATAAACTATGAAAAACCAAATAAAGATTTTGTGCTTATATATATCTTTTGCTTAGTATGTTTAATAAATAAATAAAGTGGCTATGCTAATCTGAATCTTAATAATAAAACTCTAGCATGGATATGATGAATAGTTGCTCTACCTAATTTGCAATTTTGAAGTTCTCTCTCAAGTTTAGACATAACTGTTATAATTTAAAGCTTGCTCTAGATCCAAACTTGTGGGATGAAAACTTGATCTGAAATCTAAGTTGTTAACGGATATGATATGGGAAGGTTGAGCTGCTGTTTATCTGTTCCTTGAGATGCTAGAATTCTGGAAAATTTTATCTTGAAAAATCTTTAAAATATTGCATGATGAGTTCCTGTATGATGAGAGTTTAAATTCCTACCACAGCCATATATACATGCTTGCTAGACTTTGACCAACACATTTACTATTTACTGCTTATGAGCATTGAGTGTGGTCAAGCTGTGTAGACCCTTAGGAGCTTGTCATGTGGTTAAATCAAGATTCACTTGCACGTTCACTCATATATGCTACTTCTACTCCGGAAGTACCATCCACATATATCCATCCATTTCCATCTCCAGAATCACCTAAAAATATTCTACTCCTAATCCGGGAGAGAATAGTCAAAAATATTTTTCTATCCCTGTTATTCCCTGTGAAATAAATGCTCCAAATATTTTGGTTACTACCACTTGCTATATTACCTCAAGAGATGAGTGCTCTGAAAAAAAAGAGAAAGAAAAGAGAAGAAAAAAAAATATAAACGAGGAAATAAAAAGGGGCAAGTGCCCGGAACCTCGAAAGAAAGAAAAAGTGAGACGAGAGGTAAAAATGGACAAGTGTCCGACAGTAGAATTAGGGTTACAAGATACCCACCTGAGAGGAAAGAAAAAGAAGAGCATCTCATTCTCCTCATAAAGTTTAAAAAAGCAAGGAAGGTATGTATCCCCTCGAAAGAGCAAAAGTAGAATTAGACTTTCACCATTGTTATTACCATCATCACCATACACCATTCATTCGCCACACATGCACATCTTGATTTGGCTTATTGATTTGTTTCTCTGGATCCATGGTTTGACTATGCAATAAATGTCTTATAAGTATGTATTAACTGTCTCCCACCTATGAGCTCCAGATATCAAGCCTTATTAGAGTAGGGTGAGAGAGAAGGCAATGTCACTATGCCTTATACCACAAATACCACATATCTTGAGAGAATGCATATACCATCAATGCCTTGGTAAGGATCCAGAAATACCACAAAAGAGAGATATGAGAGAGTCATACAAGGAATCTCTGAGTTTTATTTGAAAATCTGCAAAAAAAAACCCAGAGCTATAGCTGATCAAGAATAAGAGACATTGCACTTGGCTAGACTGTTCTATCTTTTAACCTCTTAAGACAGAAGTGACGGTTACAAGTCCCATGGTGAAAGGTAAAGTAAGTAAGTTTTAGTTCTTGACAGTTTACTCTAACTCAGAGATGAGATCTAAATTAAAAGCATGTGTACCGTCAAATCTTTAAGATATTGCAACAACTTCTGATCCACTGTTGAGTCTATCCTTGCTCAGGGACGAGCAAGAGGTAAGCTTGGGGGAGCTTGTTGACGGTCCTTAAGTATCAAATTTAATTATCAAATAAACAAAGAAAAGGATCCAAATGAAATCAACATCTAGACTTAGGGTTTTATCTGACAGAATTCCACGAGTTTTGGTGTTTGTCTATTTCTGCAGGGGGTTATCAGGAAATACGGAAGAAAGGCCCACATGTCGGGATTACATAGAGATATCAACGCACCGCACGATTTTCTACCATCTAGAAGACTCCAGAAGCCATGGGAAGAAGACGGAGGCCGAAAGGGGCCAGGCCCAGGGCGCCCGCCCTGGTGACCTGGGCGCCCGCCCCCTGTTGGATGCCAGTCGGGACTCTCTTCGCACGGGATGTTCCACCGACCTATTGGATCAAGGAAAACATAGTACCACCTCGCCTATCGACCCAAAAACGCATAGAAGGGGAGGACTATATAAGGAGACCCCCTGGCCCCTGGAGAAGACATGAAGAAATTATCATAGAGATTGAGGGGTGCCCTCGAAGGAAAACCTCTTCTCTAATTAATATTTCTTTTTAGGCTTAGCAACCAATGTAAGGTAGAAATAGATCTTCTAGTTTCTACTAGATTGAGAGAGATAGAGTGGAGGTGTAGATTGGAGGAAGCCCGGCCTGTCGGTGTCTACTCCAAGCTTGTACCTGCGGGATCACGTTCTCCTAACCCGAAGCTTGCTCCTAGGATTCTTCAGTATTTCGACTTCTAAATTCTAGTAAGTTCTTGTTTTATTGTTCTTATGGTTTATGAGTTTACTTTAATCTCTTCGCATAGAGTTTAGAGTAATCATTGCTGGCGTAAACGTGGTGTTTAAGCTGGGGTACTCATAGATATTGCCTGACTAGCTGGACCATGGTAGTAGTGAGGAACGTGACAATTCCGAGTTACCTTTACAGATCACATCTTGTTAGCAGAAAGGATAGGGTTTATAGGTGCGGGTTGAACATCCTTTGTGGTGTCTAGATTCCGTTAGCCTCCCCATTAGAATAGTAGATCATCCTTACCAAGGTTAGAAGGAGACTACGGTTGCAGTCTTCTCTATTTATCACTCACATCGAAAGACATTCTTTGTGCCTAAAGGGATAGTAGCAATAGATTTGGTTAGTCAGATGCACCCTTTCTCCCAGTGGTAAAAATATAAATACGATAACTCTGGATAACCTCCCGGGTGAAATGCTCACCGATATCCGTGCGCTTGCGGATCATTTCCTTATTGCGTTACCAAATATCAACAGGGATCACAAAGGTGGAAGGACTAAACATGTTGAATCGACCGGGTTGGTTAATCTAAAGTTATAAATCATACATGTTTGTCTTTTTTATTCATGTGGACGCCAGAACCAAGGAGAAGCTTATAGAAGTGATAGTCAAGTACTTTAAGATGTTACCTTACTTGAAGAGTGATGGTACAGTATCACCTTGTGGAAGCTTTCCTCCCTCAGCGGTTGTGCATTGTGTTTGTGGCACCCTCCATGGATCATCTTTTGTGAGCTATGCCTTCCTTGTGTAAATTGTTAAACTTCATGTGTGTCTCTCTTTGTCTCCAATGTGAGTTTATCTCAGGACTTCCCACGTCGATGTTGAAAGTTTTCCTGCAGGGGTTAGTCCAACAAAATATACCAATGTCTACACAAGCAGTTTTTAGTTCAATAACCAAACTAGACTCCATGTATAATTAGATTAAGGAAGGCTGTTTAACCTAAGCACCATGCTTAATTTAAAAACCAATAGAAGTATGTACAGTACTTCCAAACTAACACTTACTAGGATAAACAAAGGTAGCGTGATGACTTTTATAGAGATCTACTCAAGTGGAGATGAAGTAGTGTGATTACTATTTAACAAATTGAGCATGTCTCAAAGGTAGGGACAACCAACATAGCAACATGGCAAATGATGTTTTTATATAAAGTACTCCCCTAAGCTTGAATTTTGCAAAATTCAAGTTTGGATGAATTTAATTCAATGTTGTATGATGATTGGTTGTACATACCTTGTGCTTGTCATTCATCCGATCTTCTTGCTCCAATCCTAGAAAGGTTAGTGACAAGAATACCCGAAGGAATATTTTTACAATTATTCTTATATGCTCAACACACAAGGTAATGTTGCAAATAATTCAAAGCTCATGTTACGATCTGATCAGTGCTTATTTTTGGACACTAAGCTTGTCCTTGGGAAACCATTAATTTATGTCAGCGAAGTGGTTTCCGCTCCAACTCTGACCTATATCAAGATCAACTCAACGAGATCTGCAATATTTAATATAGACATCTGCATCGACAACCGCCCTTTTAAAGTTTTTATAAATAGAAAGGATGAGGGGGTTGGAGATCTCGAATGTGGTGATGTTGGAAAAACCAATGGATTGGGAAGATGTTGCATATGAGCATGGAGCAAATGAAGTGGCTATGAAATAAATTCCATGCTCATTGATGCTTAGAGTGAAATCCATGTGGTATGGTGAAAATGGTAAGGTGAGTGTGGTAAAAAAGGAAAAGAAAAAGGATACACGGACGACTTGGTTCGAAACTAGCACAGCTACCGTTCCCCGGCAACGGCGCCAGAAAGCTTGTTGGGTATTTTAAACGCAAATAGAAAAATCAGCAAGCGCACGGATACCGATGTAGCCTTCACCTGGGAGTATTCCAGAGTATCGATTTTCCACAGGGAACGTGAGTGTACTAATTAAGATCCAAGATCGCCCAAGGATAACTATATAATTATTTTTGGTGGGAAGAGAGGAAGTTTCCTGAGAGTTCTCTAGTTGATCTAAGAATCAAGAATTACTTCAAGATTATCTATTTCGGGACATCAGAACACTAACCACAGAAAGAGATGAGAAGGGGGCTAGGAAGCTCCGACTACGGTCCTACAAACACCGATCCGAACGTGGTGGAATATGTCGACCGTTAGGGATGTCACTACCCTAAGGCTACCACAACAATCCGCAGGATTGGGTGCAATTCCAGGTAATTGCAAGACTAAACACCACGTCTAATCTATTAATTACTACTCTAATGTTGCAAAGATTAGAGCACTTGATGCAAGCGGGAATCCAATAAATAACTTGAATGTAAATAAAAGTAATTAAAGAACTCAGGATTATGAATTGAAGAACCTGGAGAACGATGAAGAACGAACCAGTTGCTGCAAAAGTACAATGTTGAGGAAGATCCGACAGATCCGGCTCCTCCTCCTCCGCTCTCCTCTTCTCTCTTCCTATTTTCTAGATTACAACTAGAACTAACTAGAACTAGAGGAACTAGAACTAGAACTAGATGAACTAGAACTAGATCTAGATGAACTAGAGGTAGAACTAGAAGAACTAGAGGGATCATCTCTACTTGGATGAAGAATTGAAACCCTAACTTTGATTCTGTAGAAGAGGTATGATCTCCAGGGGCCAGGGGGCCTTGCTTATATAGTCTTTTCAGATGAATCTGGGCCGTCGGATCAAACGGACATTGATCGTGTGGTTTTCCTTGAAGTATTAGGTCGGTGGAGCATGATCCCCGAACTTCACCCTGATTGGTCCAGGGGGGAGGGCGGGCGCCCAGTAAGGGAGGGCGGGCGCCCAGTGCTCGGCCCCGTCACGTCTCCCGTTCGCTCCCGTGGGTTCTGGACTCTTCTAGATGGCAGATAATTGTGCGGCACGTTAATATCTCTATGTAAACCCGATGTGTGGGTCTTTCTTCCGTATTTCCTGATAACCCCCTGCAGAAATAGACAAACACCAAAACTTGTGGAATTCTGTCAGATAAAACCCTAAGTCTAGGTGTTGGTTGCGTTTGGATCCTTTTCTATGATTAGTTGATGGTTAATTGTGAGCATTAAGGACCGTCAACACTTATTTGTAGCTATATGTGAGATTTGAGTTTTAGGACTCACATATGGTGCATATCTGGTTTTGTCCTTAAAATCGGGTACTACAAAGTGGTATCAGAGCAATGCTGGATGTAGGACGCAAGCCTAGTTAGAAATTGGTCGTCTTAAGGTTTTGGAATTGTCATAAAATCCTTGCAGGCAGGTTAGTTCCTCTGTCGTTGCCGGAGAGTTCTTGGCGAAGAGACCTTAGGATAAGTTGCTAAAACAAACGGAGGGGAGGATCGACCCGTTCAGTAGAATTCCGAAGAAAGACTGTTGGCAGCAGGTGGAGACATTTCTTTGGCCCCCTTCCAAATAAATGCGGGCAGGGTAGAGCTCGGCAGAGGGTTCGAGAATAGGGTAGGGTCCTGTCCTAATAAAGAAAATCAAGATAAATAAAGGGGCGGGTCCCTTTATGCATGCATCTTCGTACAAGTGGAGGCCGGAAAGATCAAACCAATAGAACCGCTCACATCACAGTAGTCGTAGTTGCGTAAAGGCCGTCAGTCGGGGGGCGACCATAACATAAGGCAATGACTTTCACGGATCTCTCTCTATCTATAGATATAACGAACGGGCGGGTTCGAAAGGTAGGGTTTTTTACGGTCAGGTCCCCTACCACTAGTCCGGCTAGCCTTCTTCGGGCAGGAAGCAGGCCGGGCCCGACGGGCGGGCATCTCCCGCAACGCAAGCTGCATTGTTCGCCACCACCCGAGAAGCAAAAGATTCGAGAGTCAAGGCGGAAAAGACAAGCATAGTGGTCTAATGACAAGGGCCCTCTTTTTCCCCAGATCGTAGCATTAAGTATTTCTTGGCGAGCTATAAGATGATCAGATTTATAAGTAAGTATCTCTTGTAAAATATGAGCAACACCAAATCCTTCTAAAGCCCAAACTTCCATTTCTCCTATTCGTTGTCCCCCTTGCTTGGCTCTTCCTCTAACGGGTTGTTGGGTAACAAGTGAGTAGGGCCCAGTAGAACGTCCATGAATTTTCTCATCAACTTGATGAATTAATTTTAAGATATAGGACTTCCCTATTAGAACAGGCTGTTCGAAGGGATCTCCTGTTCTTCCATCAAATATTCTGCTTTTTCCCGGGTACTCGGGTTCAAATACCCATGGATTTTTTGTTTGTTTACTGGCTTCATATAATTCCGAAAACACAAGTTTTCTTGAAGCCTCTTGCTCATATCTCTCATCAAAGGGTGCTATTCTATAATGTTTCTTTAGCAGATCCCCTGCTAATCCGAGCGAGCTTTCAAATATTTGTCCCACATTCATTCGTGAGGATACTCCTAAGGGATTGAAGACCATATCAACAGGTGTTCCATCTTGCAAATAGGGCATATCTTGCCTAGGCAAAATTTTGGAAATGATCCCCTTATTCCCGTGTCTTCCGGCTACTTTATCCCCAACTTTGATTTCACGTTTCTGTAAAATATATACACGAACCATTATGTCAAAGGGGTCCCTCTGGATCCATTTCACTCTTTTTTTGGTACCAACAATTAAGAAGCTTTTTCCCTGACTTGCTGCATCAAAAACTAAATCACAAGCTTCTGATAAAAAACGAGCTGTTCTAGCAAGATTTGTAATATGAGTACCTTTACGCTTTGCCGAGATGTAAGGGGCCATTTTGGGATTCCATTTCTTAATACCATGACCAAAATGAACTCCCGCTTCTATCATCTCTTTCAAATTGATGTTCCAATATCTTCTTGTCATTTTTTCCACACTTCCTTTTTATTTTTTCTTTTTTCGTCTTACCATTACGGAATTAATTTCTTTTTGAAGATTAAGAAAGAGCCGAAATAGCTTGAAATAAATAATAATTGTTCCGATGGAACCTTCTACTCATAATTGACCATTGATACACGGTATAAACATAGCCTTAATGAATTAACTGACTTCTTTTACTTATTCAAATACAATTCAAATACAATTCAAATTCAAATACAAAATCGAAAATCAGACCTGTTAGCATTCTAAGGTCAAAAGTATAGTTTAAATTTAAGTAAAAAAAAATTGCTTTATGTATACTTAAATCGTATAAATAGGGGTAAACGGGGTCTCTGATGTTTCATAGAAATTGTTTGTTACGTCAGAATCAGAAGAAACTAATTCTGTATGGAGAAACAAAATATCTCTCATTTCCAACGCGAATAGATTTTTTTTTTTAATTTCGAAATAAAGGTTCTTGTCTTGTGGGGAACGATGCACAAATTTTTGGAATCCGGTACCAACAGGTATAATCCCCCCAGAACTACGTTTTCTTTCAGGCCTTTCAACCAATCAATACGACCTCGTAGGGCAGCTTTTGCTAAAACTCGAGCAGTTTCTTGAAAACTTGCTTCAGATATGAAACTTTGGGTATTCAGGGAAGCCCTTGTTATTCCCAATAAGATTGCCCGATAATAGATCGATTCATCTAAAGCCCGCCCTGCTCGTTCCGCTCGCAATAGTCCTATTAATTCCCCAGGTAAAAAAACATTAGACATTCCATCTTCGGAAACCCTTACTTTTGATGTTACTTGGCGTATAATAATCTCTATATGTCTATTATGGATCTGTACCCCTTGGGATCGATAAACCTTTTGGATCTTATTAACCAAAGAGATACGACTTTGGGCTATGGTTAGCTGTCTTTAGTTTACAGGTTCTACATTAGGTTTACGAAACGGATACCTATCTACACAGCAAGCTTCTTCAAACAGGTCATTGGACATCACCCTCACTTCTTCTAGCAGGAAAGCGCGTTAAGAGGTAAATCGTACCTCAAGTCAAAGGGCCTCGTTATAGTTGGAGGCAACACAACACACGCTGAACTCAACTTGCCTATTTTGTGTAACTGGTTGAAACTACTAATTTCCAGTTCATCTTACGATGGTATACGGTGACGGGCCAACCTTCTATACTAGTGTGCAGGAGGACGAAGCAGAAATTAGGAAGCCCTACACTTCAACCGGAGCGAACTTCACACTCGAACTTGGATATAGCAAATAGATCAAATAGGCTCAGAGAGATACGGGGCATAATCAAAGAAAAAGAACCGTTGGAGTGGCAATACAGCTAGATAGATAGAAGGTCTGATTCTAAACTCAGTCTGATCTGTCACACCCAGCCATAAACAACCATTCCTGATTCCCAAGATGAAGTGGAAAGAAAGAGGATGCATTCAGGATCTCATACTTCGAGAGCTCAACAGCTGTTAGGAACGTCGAGGGCTTTGATTCTTTTATTTCCTACCCAACATAGGCAACACTAGACTGATCAGACTCAAAAGACTACGCCTTGTCTTTTTGTCCTAAACTCAGCCGACTCTCCATATTAAACTGTTTATGCCCTCCATAGTCAAAACCACTCACACCAGTTTTGCCTAGTAGAGTGTACGATCAAAGTGCACTTTTTATGCCAGCCGTAGTAAAAAGTCCTACTTTCCTTCGCACATCCGTTTTCTTGCTTGGGGCAAAACCAATAAATCTGTATTTACCTAGCGGGAACTACTTTCAAGATTCAAGTTTGTAGTCCAGCCAAGGGCAAAAGCAATAAAGCCTGTTTTGCCTTAACAAGTTCGTTTTCAAACGAAACATTTTAAGCCAGCCTATAGCAAAAGCGCTACTTTCTCCCCGTATTGCTCCTATCGTCCAGCTTTGTCCTTTCGGTACATGAAGACAGGAACCCAAAAACTCTGAGGAGCTTCACACTTGCTTCCCATCCGCACCAATGGAGTCTTATTTTCTCCAATGGCGATCGAAAGGAAAGATCTCTCGAGTGAGCTTGTCTCTCTTGTAGTCGACAGGCAGGTCAACCCATCATGAGGTATACTTCTTCATTTCCAGTTGAACTTAAAGCATCGGATGTAGTGTACGATGGGAAGAATTCAAGCCTTTTGGCGAAGAAATGTGGAGACAGCAATCGAATCTAGAAGAGGCAGTACATGAAAAACAACATTGATGTGTTTTGGTGTCTCGTGCAGTCTTCTTGGACAATTGAGTACAATTACGACACATAAATGACTGGTACAAGCAGCTGACACTTTGACTATCTACTATGTAGTAGAGGTGGGTGTATAACTAAGAGTTGAAGTTGTCAGGATTCATTGCTAATTCACAGCCTGAAAAACCAATAGTAGAAGTAAAAAAACGAGGCATATGGTAGAATACTAAAAGTAGGAAACCCCGTCGCTGCGCGCCTACTCATCGATTTCCCTAATAAAGACTTTTTTCAAAGTGACAAAAGTAGGAAACACCGTGTTTTTGTCCTACCTTCCCCTCGGTAGACTTTCCAATTGTATGAAAAAAGTATGATCACCATATGGCAAAAGTAAAAAATCTCTTTTGTGATAGAATGAGCACAAGCAAGATGGATGGAGTTGTCAGCTAACAAACAAGATGGAATATTAAGATAAGCCCTCCTCCCCCTTAGTACGAATAAGAGAAAGGGCGATTTCGGCACTGGAACCACTCCCACTCCAGTATTTCTTCTTCAAAGTATGGACAGTCCTATTTATTTTCTGAAGTCTGCGAGTTTCTTTTCTTTTGACGATAGGTTTTATTTAGCCTCTTCTTTGACCATGCTATGAGGAGAGTTTGAGGCAGGCTCATTCTTTTAGCCCGCCCGAGAGTCTGTCTGGGAGTACACGCGGGTAAGACTAGATGGACGTCCGTGGGGGGGTCCGTAGCTGAAGATGAGATGTGAGTGCGTAGCTCACCAAATTCAAAAGAAGGGGCCCCTGGTGGCACAAAGCTGTAGGGTTTATGAATAGAGAACCAGTCAAGAAAGACTGCAAATTTGAGAGTGAGGTGACGAGAGCTGAAGTGAAGCTAAGGCTCCTTGCTAGGCTCCATAGATGTTCGTACGATTTATTCTTGCTTGGGTGTGTTTTTTTAAGCCTCTCATTAGGTCTTCACTGAAGGATTGCCCACCTTCTCAAGCCCCTATACCATACCCTGAGAAAGTTACGCCGGAATACTCCCAAACCTAAATGACAGAACTTTTCAAACTAGTTGATAGTTGTTCCCTGGTTGCAGTTAGAAATTAGTAAATCACATTAGAGGTTAACCTTTGATCTTAAATTGGATAAGGCAAATGGATCCCCTCAATGCTGAGCTTGTTGATGAAGAAAAAGAGAGCTGAAAGCTGGTACAACAGTTTCTTAGTGAATAGGGGACAAGTATCTTGGCAAGAGTGAATTCAAGAGATTGTAGAGAGGTTTGAGGTCAGAAATGTGGTTGGTGTAGTTGATGAGTTTAATCACTTGAGGCAAAGAGGAAGCCTAGAAGAGTACAAGTCACAATTGGAAGAATTGAGGGCTGCCATGTTGATGTGCAATCCCTATTACGATGACAACCTTTTTCGACAAAGTTTTCTTGGGGGTAAGGGAATGAGTTAAGCCTGTGCTGGGAGTACGGTTTATTGGGTATCTTTTTGGTCACCATAGTGGGTGTAAGCCATGCAGCCTTTAAACACCATCTCAAAATACTTGTGCTACGCCTTAGTGTAGGGGTGAGCTAGGGCAAAGAGATGGCAATACTTGGTTAATCTTTCCTCTATTACCAATATTACCCCCTTACCCTCCAATTTAGGTAACCCTGTGAGAAAAGAAATTCCATTAGCTGCTCATGCCTCCTCAGGTACCTGTACCCATTTGTGAGCGCCTTTGGATCAGCGAAAGAGCTCTGACTCTCCGATACATTTATAGGAGAAAGGGGCGAGACCTTGATTTTCACCTATTGAGACGAGGTAGCCCATTATGATATATAAGGTGAGTCATTGATTTAGTTACACACCCTCTTCTCTTAATAAATAGTCAATTTCGAGTTCCGTGAAAGGCATATGGTTTAACACTGTTCCATTCCACTTTTACCGAAGTCTATAAACCTTGATATTTTTATCCATACTATATCCTTATCCTTGCTATTTGTCTCTACCTTGTTGCTTATTTTAAAAGTACTTGTTCTCACCTTCACTCCTTGATTTGGTATGCTATTAGAACCTTTTCTTACCACCTTCTTGCGTCTTTGAAATATAAGTTTTAGGATCTTTACCCTTACTATGAAGAGAACGATAGTATCGCAAGTTGAGTGAAGTGTGAACCTTTGATGCTTAATTGCTTGTTATTATGTTTATGTTTGATTTGGATCTTTGTAATGAGTGTAATGATTTTGTGAGTTCTTCACAATTTCATTTAGTTTATAGAACTAAGGCATAAGGAGTAATGACATAAGTAGTTGGGTTTGGTGATATCCTGTTTCTGTCCCTTGCTGACTTCTGGAGCAATTAGCAATAATATTGGTATATCTCAAGTTCTGATCGTGCAAAATTTATCACCTTTTTCTGGGAATAACTAGACTCCAAGATCTTTCTTTGACCTCAAGAATGACCCCCATATCTATTTTGGAATTGGAGTTATGAAAATCACAAGTTAATGCAGCTGCGCTGTCAAGAATCAGTACCAGTTTCGGTTGCTTGCTGTTTTAGACATATATAACTATAGAATTTGGAAAAGTATTCTATAGAAAAGTTGTAGACAATTTTCTATTCTTTCCAACGGTATAAGCTGGAACTTATTTGGATAAGTAGAACCTGAGATCTGATATTTACAATTGGATGTTTCTGTTCTGCTTCAAAATCTGGACAGATCTGGTATTTCCAATTTTTCAGCCAAGTTAAAGACAGAATCTGGGAAAACGTGGTATACGAAAGTTGTAGAGAATTTCCCAAGCTTTTCAAAAAGGTAAGGATCATCTCCAGATGAATTAAGAAGCTCGAGATATAACTTTTGTAAGTTACTGCACCTTGGCTGAGACATTGTCAGGATGGATAATATGTTTGGTTGTTTTAACTAAGCTTAAAGACAGAATCTAAGAAAGGCTTCTATAAGAAAGTTGTAGGGAATTTCATAATTTTTCTAATGGTATAAGCTACAACTCTATTGGATTGACATAATAAGAGTTATGTCTATTCTACTACGCTGGTGTTTTCATATCACGAGAAAATTTCAGGATACTTGTTTATTCTCTTGCACATAAGATCTTTGGGATGTCAGAAGTTCTCAATGTTAGTTAACTTGTCTGGAAAACATGCTAGCTACCTTCTTGTGTTCCCTAGTTGACCCTTTTTAAGGGAGGTAGCCTAATTAAAGAAGTTACAAGAGAAGAAGTGGTTAATGACTGGAACATCTACAAGGATCACAAGCGCTTGGTAAATTGGTTTTAATTCGAGATATCATCCAATTTAGAGAATATTAATGGAGATATATGTCATTGCTGATACTCATGAATTGAGAGTCATGTTATGAGGATCAGATGACACCAAAGTCTACAAAGCTATATGTACAACGTGAGAGTGAAACAACTTAATTGTGATAAAGGTACCGATAATTGGGACTTAGTGATGAAACTAACCTTGGATCAAGAGACTCGGTACCACGAATGTAAAAGACTATGATGTGTGGCGTCCAAAAAGGATAGGAGAACTACTCCCTAGTGTCCCCCAATCAATCTCGTTTTAAGGGGGTAGCACCTTGATATTACGGGATGATGCATTTTAAAACTATCTTGAAGCGATAACTGCCTTCTGAGATATTCTATGGTTATTGTCATCTTGCCTTTGAAGAAAGATGTTATGAGTATGACAATGCTGAGTACTATCAAAATAACAATACAGAAGAGCAAGTTGACATTGAATCAAATCAGAATCCACAACGACGGAAGTGTAAAAGGAAAACTTTACTGTAAACCTCATTGTGCTAGAGTCACTCGACATTCCTTGGGTTCATGGTAATGGATGGTTATGTGCACACAAAGGAGTGATCTATGCTACCTAGTGGAAAATTTTCTTAACTGCACCATCGGAGAAAAGAATTGAGTATCAAGGTGGTCCACTCCTGCCTGAGGAGGCATATCCATGCTAAGTTATCATGTCCTTGAGTTGTATAAGTCTAAAAGTTGGTAGTCAAGATGGACCTTGAACAATTACGAAAAATAGACGTTTTATGGAAATTTTGTTCACAAGTTGTGATCCCGAGACATAAGTGTTTGCTTTTGGAATACTAGCTGTGGAGTTGAATTAGTGATCAATATCTTTTTCCTATCTCTCTTTTGGAATCCGTGCCTCTTCCGAATCTCGAGGACGAGATTCATTTTAAGAGGGGTAGATTTGTAACACCCAAAATTTTGCTCATTTTAAAAATAGGTGAAAAATGATTTATTTATGAATTTTTGGTGCTCATGAAACCTAGGAAATAATATTCTTCATCAAAATAAAATTTATCTTAGGGTGTAGCAACATTTTTGTGCACTCATGCTTCTGCATTTTGGTTTATTGTGCTGAGTGTTTTTGAACTCAAAATTCAAAAGGATTCAAAAGAATTTTTAAATGAGTTTCAAATGGTTTTGAAATAAAAAGAAACAAAAAAGAAAACAAACAAAAGAAAAAAACCTCCCCCTTCTGTTTCCATTCGGCCCAGCGTGCGCAGCAAGCCTCGCTTCCCTCTCTCGGCCCAAATGGCCAGCCAGCGCGCCGTCCTCTCTCTCTCCCTTTGCTGGCAAGCGGGTCCCGCGCTTTTGGTCACCGACAGGGGGCCCCACAAGTCAGTGCCGCCAATCTTTCTTCCTCGCGTGGCCAAGCAGGACTTCACATCGGGACCGAGCCCAATCCCGTTTACCACGGGATTTGTTGCCGTGATCGACTACCATGCTCCTATAAAAGCTCAGGAACCTTCCCCGCGTGCCCTTTCCCTCATCTGTGAAGCCAACGAGCTCTCTTTGCGGTCGTCATTGCAGTTTGGATCTCGCCGCGAGTAGAGGAAGAACTGCCGCCGTGGTTCTTGCTATACGCGGCCGCTCTATCACAATCGAGTGGACGCCGAGCTTCGCGTTGAGGTTTTGAACCCCCCTGTGCTTTCCATCATCGTTCTACCCTTCTCTGTGTTGCTGAATTGCTCGCCGAACTTCGCAGGAATGCAAAGCTCCGCCTCGACGTGCTGCCGCCCTCTTCCAAGCTCTCTCCGATCGCAAAAGTCGCCTAGGTGAGTTCGCACGAAGGTCCTCTACGCCCTGGTTCTTTTCCCATCAAAAACCATGGTTCCTAGTGCCTTCTCCATGAGCGCCGGCGAACTTCCGGCCATGGAGCCACCGTGAGGCTCCTGTACGTTGCCGGCAGCCACCTGTTTTTCCCCAGATTGAGTCTCAGTCGTCCGATTCAAGATCAACGTTCCAGATTAGAACGTACCCCTTCATTCGCACTTTTGTTAAAAAGCCCCTGAGCTTTTGCCAAATAAACCCGCAGTCCAAAGTGGATATCAAAAATGCGCTTTCTCTTTCAGAAAACAGAAAAATACCGGATTGACTCCGAAAATACGCTTTCTGTAATTACAAGTTTGCCACTGGATTTCTTTTCGCCATAAAATATTCATTTTAACTTCGATTTGACTCATTCAAATTGCGTTAGGTTCGTTTTCATGAGCTCTACATGTTAGAAAAATGGTTTTCTCAGTTTGAAACTTTTTAATTTCGTGTCCTTAATTAATTAATTACTTTTCTATATAAAATCTTAGAAAATCCATATCTTTTCCGTTTCAACTCCGATTTTCGTGATCTTTACGTCTATGAAATCGTAGCGCTGCGTAGAATCATTTTATAAACATTTCATACTGTTTTTATATGAATGGTGTACTGTTCTAATTGTAGTCTTGTTTGCTTCGTGTATGTTTTCTTCGATTGTTTGTGTGATCGATGATCAAGATTAGACGATGAGCAATTCGTGGTGATCAAGAGTGCTTCAGTGATCAAGATCAGAGCCTTGAACAACTAGCAAGATCAGCAAGAGCATTTGGATCAAGGCAAGTATAGCATTTGGATTTTATTTCTGTGACCATGATCGTGTGACTAGGTTAATGATAAGTAATAAACGATAAAAATGACTTTTTAGCAACTTGATGATTTATCTGTACGTGATCACCCGGGACAACAGTGCAACCATGAGGGCTATAATGGCTCTGGCTTTAGTTAAGTATGAGTAACTTTTCTAGCTTGTTAGCGGTTACCCGTTGTGGCGCAATTAGGGAATAGCAGACCGTGGATTCCTGCGGGTGAATCACACGGACTGACTAATGAAACCAAGCGGCTCTAACTTGTTAGACGAACCTTTGAAAGACTTCATAGTGATCCCTGCCGACCTCCCTAGGAAGGGGGTTAAGAGATTAGCTACCTCGGGCGAAAGGGTAAATCATGACTCATGGGTAAAGATGTGCAACCTCTGCAGAGGGTTAAAAACTAGTATACTAGCCGAGCTCATAGTCAGGAGCAGCCTTGGGGACATCTACATTAAGGGTGATGATTCCTGTGTGTTAAATATGCTCATTATTATTGTTTAATGCTTTACATTACTTATGTCACATTGATCATGAGATTGTGGGAGCTATACAATCTAGTTGATATACTTGTGGAGTTCGACATGGACTCACTCTTGCTATTTCCCCCAAACCTCAGGAGAAGTTTAGGCTTGTGATCAACCAGTCAGTTGGATCCTGTAGAGTGGAGTTAATACCCGAAGTTGGAGTTGTCTATCCGCTGTTTGATACTAAAGGTTATCTCTTTTATACTAAGTACGTTATATATTTATGCATTGTCTTTTGACTTCTAGGACTCACATATGGTGCATATCTGGTTTTGTCCTTAAAATCGGGTATTACAACCTCAAAGGCAATCTATGAACTTTTAATTTTCTAGGAAATCTAACATTGTAAAACCTATACAAAAGTGGTACCAACGCGAAGCTTATGAAATTACAAAACTAACGCAAGTTGAATGGATCGATTCAGAGCTATAACGATGAGTTTACAAGCACAACTATGCATTGGCAATTCTATAATTTTGACAAAGTTTAAACGAATTTAAATAAATAAAGAAAATCCTGGAAATCCTCATGGCCAAGGACCACCGGCATGAAATTAAGATAATTCAAGGACTCTTTAGTAAAAATCCCGCGAAGGGGTACGGGCCATTCTCGGTCATCGATCTGGCAATGAACGGTCGAGATTAGAGATGGGGGAAGAGATGGTGGTGCCGGCGGCTGCAATCAGGGGGAGCAGCGGCGTGCCATGGCTAGTGTGAGCAAGGTCCCCGAAGTTTCTTGTCCGACCGCTACGGAGCTCAGTTTTCTACTCCGAGCGCACCAGAAGAAAGAGGGAGAGAAGGCGAGTCTGTCATGAGGTAAAGCGCGGCCATTAGAGAGGTTTACGTAGTGGCCGACGGTGGCGCCATGGCTGGCCCCATTGGAGCTCGCGGGGAGGACTCCAGAGGCCACCGTTTTGCATGGGAGAAAGCCGAAGAGGGACAGGGGGATGAGGCGTGCTTACCACAGTGAAATGCAGAGGCGGAGACGGCTCGGCTCAATGGGTAGAGGTGCAGCGGATCTCGGTGGCTCTGGTGAGTTTTGTGGTAGTTCTCTGTGTGCTTTGAGCGAGAGCGGGAGCAGAAGAGAGAGCGAAATGAGAGTGGTAGGGGTGGCTCGGGCTCTGGTGCATCCAAAAGAGAGGTCGAGGCGCGGGGGAAAACATGAGGGAGTAGGGAGCGACAGTTGTGGCTCTACTATTGAGTGTCCGAGGGAGAAGGGGACGGTTGCTCAAGGAGGGGGATGACAGGCGGGCCCCACCTATCATTGAGCTAGGGGGAAGGGAGTGCTATAGTTGTTGCCGAGCTATGGACTAGGCTGGCCCAGCAATGAGAGAAGGGGAAGGGAGCGCATGGGTTGGGAGGAGTTGGGCCAGGCAGGAGAGAAAGGAAGGAGTGGATAGGATTTGCCTTTTTATTTTGCATACAAATTCCCAAACTCATTTCCAAATTGAATTTTAATTCAAATCTCATTTGAACAAAACCACACATCAAATAAATAAAATGCTTGAGCATGTATGCATCAACATATTTCAAAATTATAGTTAATTTTAATTTGCCAAAATTTATTTATTTTTCCTATATTTTAATGCTCACAAAATTGACCCAATAAATCAAATTCAAATATTTTAAAAGAAGAAAATTTTAGGGTGTTTCCATTCTACCACCCTTAAAAAGAATCTCGTTCTCGAGATTGGGTGATGGCTTACTCAAACAGTTGTGGATACGACTTTCTCAAATCATCTTCTCTCTCCCAAGTGGCTTCATCCTCGGTTCAGTGGTTCCACTGTACTTTGCACATCTTTATGGTTCTACTCCTCATGACTCCATGTATAGTTTCCAAGATCTTTATCGGGTACTCTTCATATGTGAGATCTTCTTTAACGGTTAACTCTTCTATAGGAATCTGCTCTTCCTATACTCATAAACACTTTTCAACTAATAGACATGGAATACATCGTGTACACCTAACAAACTTTCTAGGAGTTCTAACTGATAAGCCACTTCTCCACATCTCACAAGAATTCTGAAAGGTCCAACGTATCTCGGTGCTAACTTACCCTTCATGTTGAATCTCTTCACACTCCTCATCAGTGACACTTTCAAATACACATAATCACCCTCTTTGAAGGTCAAGCCCCTTCTTCGGGTGTCGGCATAACTTTTTTGCCTGGACTGTGCCACTCTTAGGTTATCCGTAATCACCCTCACTTGTTCTTCAGCACTTCTTAGGACATCTAGTCCAAACACTTGTGTCTCACCTATCTGATTCCAGAACAAAGGTGTTCTACACTTGCGCCCATACAAGGCTTCAAATGGTGCCATGTTGAGACTTTTCTAGTGACTGTTGTTATATGATAATTCAGCATACGACAGACTCTTGTCCCAACTAGTACCATACCACAAAGCACAAGTTCTCAGCATATCCTCCAAGATCTAATTAGTTCTCTCTGTTTGTCCATCAATCTGAGGATGATAAGTGGAACTAAAGTTTAGTTTAGTTCCCATGGATCTATGTACTTTGTGCCAAAAATGCGATGTAAATTGAGTACCTTGATCAGACACGATCTTCTTTGGGACCCCATGTAGGCACACTATCCTTTCTATGTACATCTCGGCTAACCTTGCCCCGTTGTAAGTGGTTTTGACTGGTAGGAAATGTGCAACCTTAGTGAGTCAGTCTACTATTACCCAAATCGAATCATATCCATGTTGAGTACATGGCACTCCGGTAATAAAATCCATACCAACTTCTTCCCACTTCCACTCAGGTATCTGCATTGGTTGCAACAACTCTGCATGTCTTTGGTGCTCAACTTTCACTCTCTAATAGGTGTCGCACAAAGCTACATACTCTGCCACATCTCTTTTCAACCGGTACCACCAATATCTCTTTTAGATCCAAATACATACTGGTACTTCCAGGGTGTATTGAATAGGCAAAGTCATGCGCCTAACACAGAACATTATCTGATATCTCCTTTAACTTTTCATCGCACAACTGACTCTTACTATTTCTTGTTCCAACCTAGGCTCTATCTCTAAACCCATTGTATGATTCATAAAGCCTAAGTTGAGATGTTCTATTTCAGCATGCAATTCGGCTCAAATAAATGTCAGCTGAAGTTTGTTGACATAGCACTTCCTGCTAAGTGCATCTGCAACGACATCCACCTTCTCGAGGTGATAATGCACTTCCAAGTTATAGTCCTTGATCAACTCTAACCAATGACATTGCCTTAGATTCATATCAGACTGAGTGAAGATATACTTTAGACTCTTGTGATCCATGTAGATATCACACTTATGCCCAATCAAGTAATGTCTCCAGATCTTTAGGGCATGGACCACTATGGCTAGCTCTAGATCATTAGTAGGATAGCTCAACTCATGTTTTCTCAACTGCCTAGATGCATATGACACTACCTTTCCTTCTTGCATGAGCACACAACCTAAGCCTAAGTGAGAAGCATCACAATAGATAGAGAAGCTCTTGCTTAAGTCAGGTAAGGTTAACACTAGAGCTGTTGTTAACCTCTTCTTCAATTCTTGAAAGTTAGCTTGGCATTTGTGTGACCAGTTAAACTTAGCACTCTTGTCTAATAATGCTGTCATAGGCTTAGCAAGTTTCGAGAATCCTTCAATGAATCTTCTATAATACCCGACTAATCCCAAAAAGCTACAGATTTCACATGCATTTTCTGGGGTTTCCAGTTCAACACATCCTGCGCCTTGCTAGGGTCCACGGCTATTCCTCCATTAGAGACCACGTGTCCCCAAAAGGAGACCTCCGTCAGCCAAAATTCACACTTACTACTTTTGGCATATAACTTATGTTCTTTGAGCTTTTGCAAGACTAGTCGCAGATGCTCAACATGTTCCTCTTTAGTTTTGGAAAAGATGAGTATGTCATCAATGAACACCACTAGAAACTTATCCTAAAATTCCATGAACACCTTGTTCATTAGGTACATGAAATATGTAGGTGCATTGGTCAACCCAAAAGACATAATTGTGTACTCATATAGGCCATATCTAGTAGTAAAGGCCGTCTTAGGTGTTGACGGTCCATAAGTGCCAAATATAATCATCAAATAAACAAAGAAAAGGATCCAAATACAACCAACACCCAGACTTAGGGTTTTATCTGATAGAATTCCATGAGTTTTGGTGTTTGTCTATTTCTGCAGGGGGTTATCAGGAAATATGGAAGAAAGGCCCACACGTCGGGATTACATAGAGATATTAACGTGCCGCGTAATTTTCTATCATCTAGAAGACTCCAGAAGCCATGGGAACGAACGAGAAGGCGAACGGGCCCGGGAGCAGGGCGCCCACCCACCCTCCTTGGGCGCCCTGCCCAGGAATTGTAGTCAAACACGTCCAACTTTGCGGACCAAGCTCCACCGACCTAAAGGACCAAGGATAACCGTCCAATCAATGTCGGTTTGATCCAATGGCTCACGTTCACTTGAGGGGACTATAAAACCAGATCCCCTGGCCCCTGGAGGAGACAAGTTCATCATAGATTTGAGAGGTGCCCTCGAGGGAATACCTCTCCTCTAAATAAAATTTGTTTTAGGCTTAGCATCCAATGTGAGTAGAATTAGATCTTCTAGTTTCTACTAGATTGAGAGAGATAGAGTGGAGGTGTAGATCGGAGGAAGGCCAGCCTCTCGGTGTCTACTCCGAGGTTGTACCTGCGGGATCAAGTCTTCTAACCCGAGGCTTGCTCCTAGGATTCTTCAGTAATTCGACTTCTAATTCTAGTAAGTTCTTGCTTTATTGTTCTTTGGTTTACGAGTTTACTTTAATCTCTTCCAGTTGAGTTTAGAGTAATCATTGCTAGCGTAAACGTGGTGTTTGGGCTAGGGTACTCATAGATATCCCCTGACTAGCTGGACCGTGGTAGTAGCGAGGAACGTGACATTTCCGAGTTATCTTTGCATCCCACATCTCGTTAGCAGGACGGGTAGGTTTATAGGTGTGGGTCGAACATCCTTTGTGGTGTCTAGATTCCGTAAGCTTCCCCAATAGAACAGTAGACCATCCTTACCAAGGTTAGAAAGAGACTACGGTTGCAGTCTTCTCTATACATCGCTCACATCGAGAAACATTCTTTGTAGCCTAAAGGGATAGTAGCAATAGATTTGGTTAGTCAGATGCACCCTTTCTCCCAGTGGTAAAAATATAAATACGATACTCTGGAAAACCTCCCGGGTGAAATGCTCGCCGATATCCGTGCGCTTGCGGATCATTTCCTTATTGCGTTACCAAATATCAACATTAGGTACATTCGATGCACGGATTTTCAGTTGGTGATCCGGAACTAAGATCAATTTTTAGAACACACAAGCACCTTTTAATTGATCAAATAAGTCATCAATTCTAGGTAAAGGGTACTTGTTTTTCATGGTTACTTCATTTAGTGACCGGTAATCCACACACATCCTCCTAGTACCATCTTTCTTGTCAACAAATATAACAGGCGCTCCCCATGGTGATGAACTAGGACGAATGAAACCTTTTTCTAACAACTCCTTAATTTGTTTCTTAAGTTCCTCTAGTTCATTTGCTCCCATTCTATAGGGTCTCTTAACTATGGGTGCAGTTCTAGGTAAAATTTCAATAAGGAATTCAATGTCACAGTCAGATGGCATACCTGGCAATTCATCAGGGAACCCATCTAGGAATTCATTCACCACTTGGTCCTCCTCATTAATCTCGTCAATCATCTAGTTCATGGTAGCCATTGGTGGTACTTGCACTGCCACTTCCACACAAATTCTATCTTCTTTTGGCGATGTCACCATCATAGACTTCTCCTGGCATTGTATCACTACCTGATGTTGCTTCATCCAATCCATTCCCAAAATGAGGTCAATACCAGAAGTTCTTAGCACAATGGGGTTTACTTTGAACTCTACCCCCTCTTAGAGAAATACTAGTGGAGGGACTACAATAGTTAGCTGGCATGGTACCTCCCGGTGAATTCACTAGCATGGAGTTTTTCATGGTACACAGAGCTATGCTATGTACTCTAACAAAAGCTTGCGAGATGAAAGAATGCAAAGCTCCAGAATCAAAAAGTACAGTAGCAGGGATAGAGTTGATACTGAATGTACCCAATATGACCTCGGGTGCCTCCTGAGCTGAATTGGTAGACACATGATTCACCCTTCCAGTGTGGGGTGGTCGAGCATTGGGCCTCTGGTTGTTGTTCTGGTTCAGTAGGGCTAGAGGGTTATGCTTCTTTGGGCACTGATGAGCATAGTGACCCACCTCACCATAGCAGTAGCAAGCATTGGGATTGTTTGTCATGACATTCTTCACAGGAACATTGTTGGGCACACCCAGACATGGTACCTGAGGGTTAGCCTGCTACTAGGGCCGCTGGTTGCCATACTGCTGCTGGTACTGAGGGCACTACTGGTTCTGGTTCTAATTGCACTGAGGATACTGGCCCTGACTCCACTAACTAGGGGGCCTCTAATTCCTTTGAGGGAAGCCCTACTGAGGGAAAACACGTGGGCATGTATTGCAATTAGATGCCTGCCCCTAAAGCTTCCTCTTTTTTGGCATCCATTTCCTTGCGCTTATTGTCGATCACAATAGTGTGGTTCACTAGTTCCTAGAAACTAGGGTAGACATTGGACATCAACTGCAACTGCAGGCCATCATATAGACCCTTCAGGAAACGACATTGCTTGTCAGAATCCTTCGCTACCTCACCTGGAGCATAACGTGACAACTGAGCAAACTTGTCACGGTACTCGGCCACAGTCATGGAGCCTTGCTTGAGAGCACGGAACTCCTCTTGTTTGAGCTCAATAAGCCCTCAGGAATATGGTATGATCGGAAGCTCTTAGTAAATTCCCTCCAGGTGACGAGCGGTGCATTATTTGGGTGTACATATTGGTAGACTCCCACCATTCCTATGTAGCCCATTGCAGTTGATTGGAGGCCCTTCTCCACTTCATTGCATTGGGCAATGTTTAGCTATTTCTCCACAACTCTTAACCAATCATCAGCTTCTAATGGGTTAGAAGCATGTGTAAAGACTGGGGGGCATTCCTTCATGAATTCTCCTCTCTTATCACGAACCAGGACAGGGGGTGGTACGACCGCATGCTGATTATCCAGGTGGTGCATCATGGCTTGCATCAACTGGGCTTGCATACCTATGAGCTACTCTGTATGGGTGGTGGTGGTGGCGGATCCATCGCTGCGCCACGGCCACGACCACATCCATGACCTCTTCCCCCTTCATCAGCCATCTGTTTCCAACAAAGGAACAAGCTTTTTAGAGACCTTCCAATATTTATAAACCGGTTACAATATTAAATAAGCATTGCTGAAAATTTCTGGACAAGATGCAAAAATAGCAGTGCAATATTTAATTCTTAACTCGAGTTTCTGAGATCCAATAGAGGCATACCATACATCATTGGAAACCTTATGAAATCTGTTACACCTTTTATTCATAACACTTTTACAAATTTAGACATTATCTTAATAAAAAACAGAGTTTAAGTTAATCTGTTATGAGTTCTAGTCTGTGCAGCAGTCTCAGATTGTAACAAGGATATCTCCCAGATCCGAGCAGGATTTGACATGGTTCTAGTTGCCAATGAGAGACACACCAGTCTAGCCACAAAAATTTTAGAACTTTTGGACGTACGAATTTAGATATACGAGACAAACATCACAGACTGCTCTAGAAGACAGCACAATAACAACAGGATAGAACCAACCCAAACGAAGCTTTCATTAATTAAAACTTAAAATCTAAGATAACAGAACTTTGTCGACAAGTCCACAACCTTCCAGCAGTCATTACAAAGATCCAACTCATACAATGACATAAATAAGTTCAGCTGGCACATCGATTATTCACAAACACATAAGACACAACTGAACAACGAGACTACGAATTAGAACAAATATGGCATCCTAGTCCTATGGTGCATCGGCGGCACCAGGAGAAAGAGGGAGTGAAGGCGAGTCTGTCATGAGGTGAAGCACGACCATTAGGGTCGTTTACACGGTGGTCGACAGTGGCGCCATGGCCGGCCCCATCAGAGCTCACAGGGAGGACTCCAGAGACCACTGTTTGCATGGGAGAAAGCTGGAGAGGGAGAGGGGGATGAGGCATGCTCACCACGGCAAAAAGCGAAGGCGGAGATGGCTCGGTTTGATGGGTAAAGGTGCAGCGGATCTCGATGACTCCGGCGAGTTTTGTGGCGGTTCTCTATGCGCTTTGAGCGAGAGTGGGAGCGAAAGAAAGAGCAAAATGAGAGCGGCAGGGCCCGGGGAGGCTCGGGCTCTGGCACATCCAAAAGAGAGGCCGAGGCGTGGGGGAAGAACGTGGGGAAGTGGGAAGTGACAGTTGCAGCTCTGCCGCTGAGCGTCCGAGGGAGAAGAGGATGGTTGCTGAAGGAGGGGGATGACAGGCGGGCCCCGCCTGTCATTGAGCCAGGTAGAAGGGAGTGTTGCAGTTGCTGCCGAGCTGCGGACTGGGCCGGCCTAGGAATGAGAGAAAGGGAAGGGAGCGCGTGGGCCGGGAGGAGTTGGGCCAGGCAGGCGAGAAAGGAAAGAGGGGATAGGACTTGCCTTTTTATTTTCCAAACAAATTCCCAAACTCATTTCCAAACTAAATTTGAATGCTACAGCATGTATGCATCAACATATTTCTAAAATTATAGTAAATTTTAATTTCCCAAAATTTATTTATTTTTCCTATATTTTAATACTCATAAAATTGACCCAATAAATCAAATTCAACTATTTTAAAAGAAGAAAATTTTAGGGTGTTACAGCAATCATAGCGAGAAAAGGTTATATCTACGTATAGTGATATTACAAAGGAAGATGAAGAACAAAGCAATCACTTTCCTGTAATAGTTGTGTTCTGCCTGCACTATACTGGGAGATGGACTACGAATGACTCAACAGGACTATCACTCCCATGATCTACCACACGGTCTAGAATATAGGGTGCAATCGCAGGAAAATATGGTATAGGCACCATGCCTACACAATATTTACCACTCACCCATCAATCTAATAAGCAAGGACTATACGGTCCTATACTTGTATATAATCTAATCTAACTATGCCAAGCATATAATCAAAGTAGACTAAGAATCATATAATTGAGAACATAATCAAATACAACAAAGTCATATCTGTTGACGGTCCTTAAGTATCAAATTTAATTATCAAATAAACAAAGAAAAGGATCTAAATGAAATCAACATCTAGACTTAGGGTTTTATCTGACAGAATTCCACGAGTTTTGGTGTTTGTCTATTTCTACAGGGGGTTATCAGGAAATACGAAAGAAAGACCCACACGTCGGGATTACATAGAGATATTAACGTGCCGCGCAATTATCTTACATCTAGAAGACTCCAGAAGCCACGAGACCGAAGTGGAGGCGAAACGGGACCAGAGGCAGGGCGCCCGCCCTCCTGCCCTGGGCGCCCCCCCCCCCCCTCTGAGAGTCCAATCAGGACTCTGCTTCGTGGGAGATCTCCACCGACCTAAAGGATCAAGGATAACCGTTCAATCTATGTCGGTTTGATCCAACGGCCCATATTCACTTGAGGGGACTATAAAACCAGACCCCCTGGCCCCTGGAGGAGGCACCCCTTGATCATTATTCATTATTCATAGACAGAGAAAAAGCTAGGGTTTAGAGATGAGAGCTCTCCTCTCTTCTCTAAACTAGAGTAGATCTAGATAGTAGCAAGATGGAGAGCGAAGGAGGATTAGAGGAGAGGCCGACCTGTCGGTTCTTCCTCTGGTTGTACTTCGTCAAGATCAAGCTCTAATCAACCTTGCTCATGGGATGACTCTGGTAATCTACTTCTAATTCATTATGCAATTACTAATTATGTATGTTCTGGTTCACAACTCTTTTGAGTACTTCTAATCTATAGGACGCTATAGGTTAGAGTTGTAGTATAGGTGTAAGCGTGGTGCTTAGACCTAGATTACTTGTGGATATCCCCTGTCTAGCTGGATCGTGTGGTAGGCCGCGTAGGTGACAGTTACGTTGGTCCTCTGTAGTCCACCTCTCGTTAGCAGGACGGGTAGGGTTTATCGGCCTATGGATAAGCATCCTTTGTGGTGTAATCTTATCACATGGTTCGTCCCAGACATAGACATACCCCTTTGAAGTAGAGAAACCATAGTTATCCTCTCTATTCTGCTACCATCGCCCATATACTAGAATTGCTCTACTCTCTATTCCCATATTATCATTCACTGTTATCTTACCTTTAATATTATTCTTATTCGATTCTACCATCTTTCCTATTTACACCTATTTACTTATCTTGGTTAAGTTAGAGCGTAGTTGGTTCTCCCGTTTCCCTGTAGATACGATAAAACCTGTAACCGGGTAAAAGCTTCAACGGTATCCGTGCGCTTGCGGATTATCTGTGTGCGTATAAATACCATAGTACACTCTAGTGCCATGCTGGGGATGACAACCTAGTATTCAAGTGGTGTTAGCAAGTGTCAACAAGCATTTTTGGCGCCGTTGCCGGGGAAACGGTTGCTGAGTTGACTACGAACTAGCTTAATCATTTTCTAAATATATATATATATATATATATATATATATATATATATATATATATATTTTCCTTTTATCCTTTGCCTCATCTCTGCTAATCTTTCTTCTTATCTAATCCTTGATCTCTGGTCTATCATGAATTCAAACATGTCTATCTACGAATTTCATAGACCTATGGGCACACATCTCGAACCACCAAAATCTTCAAAGCCTATCATAGCATCTAGTTTTGAGATAGACCCCGAATACATAGAATTTTTTCAAAAACAACCTTTCTCAGGAGATGGTGAGGAAAACCCATACACACACCTAAGAGAGTTTTATCGATTTTGTGACCTCCTTCGCATAGAAGGCATGTCCGATGAGACCCTTAAATGGAAGCTTTTTCCGTTCTCTTTAACAGAAAAAGCTAGACATTGGTATAAACTCAAAGTAAGGAGTGTTCATGGAGATTGGAAGGAGTTATATAGTAGTTTTCTTTCTAAATATTTTCCAATCTCCAAAGTGGCAGAACTTCGGCGTGAGATTATTTCTTTTAGACAACTGGAAGAAGAATCTCTTAGGAAATCATGGGACCGCTTTATTAACCTTACTCTCACTGGCCCAAAGCTTTCTATTCCAGAAGAAGTTCTTCTAATTCACTTTTTTGAGGGCCTTAGTGGGGAAAATAAGCAAACCTTGAATACAGCCTCTAGAGGATCCTTCTATCACCTACCTGCTAGTGAAGCTTGGAATTTGATTGATTTATTAAGTGGGAAGTCTCCTAGCTTTTATACCCCTGAGAAAGAGACAGAACCAGTTCCTAGACAAAAAGAAGAAGTTTCGATAGCCAGATCACAACCACTTCAATTCCAAACTTTAGCTATCGATCCTAAACCATCAATACCCCAAAATTCTCCAAGGGAGGAAGGAATTCCGACCTTAAATCTTTTAGATGCTGATGCTTTAGACTTCTGGTTCCATAAGAGACCTTCAAGAGAGATAATTCAAATCCTCACAATAATGGTTCTCTTAGAGAATGTCCCGGTTCCTGTTATGAAGAAGTCGAGGATGACATATCAAGTGAAGGAGAGCTAAGCCATATAGAAAATTCTATCAGCTCCCCTTTCCTGCTCACAAGTTCCAAATGGCTAGAATGTGTAGAATGGATGGATAAGGAAGAAGCCTTAATGGATTCTGACTTTGGCTCAATTCCAAATGGTGAGTTCTTGACTCCCTTTGAAGATGAGATTCATCCAACTACAAGAGAGGACATAGGTGAGACCAATCCAGGAGAAACTCCGAACATTCAGATTGGAGACGAAGATAACATTAATGAGCATGGAATTTATTTCATAGCCATTTCGTTTACTCCATGCTCATATGCAACATCTTCCCAATCTATTGGTCTCTCCAACATCACCACATTTGAGATCTCCAACCCCCTTTTCCTTTCTATTTATAAAAAACTTAAAAAGGGCGGTTGTCGATGCATATGTCTATAATAAATATTGCAGATCTCGCCGACATAAATTGATGGTTTTCCAAGGACAAGCTTAGTGTCTTAAAATAAGCACTGATCAGATCATAACATGAGCTTTTAATTATTTACAACATTACCTGGTGTATTGAGCATATAAGGATAATTGTAAAAAAAATAAATATATTCCTTCGGGTATTCTTGTCACTAACCTTTCTAGGATTGGAGCAAGAAGATCGGATGAATGACAAGCACAAGGTATGTCCAACCAATCATCATGCAACACTGAATTAAATTCATCCAAACTTGAATTCTGCAAAATTCAAGCTTGAGGGAGTACTTTACATAAAAATATCCTTTGCCATGTTGCTATATTGGTTGTCCCTACCTTTAAGACATGCTCAGTTTGTTAAATACTAATCACACTACTTCATCTCCACTTGAGTAGATCTCTATAAATGCTGTCATGTTACCTTTGTCTATTTACTAGTAAGTGTTAGTTTGGAAGTACTGCACATACTTCTATTGGCTTTTAAATTAAGCATGGTGCTTAGGTTAAATAGCCTTCCTTAATCTGATTAGACATAGAGTCTAGTTTGGTTACTGAACTAAAAACTGCTTGAGTAGATATTGGTATATTTTGTCGGACTAACCCCTGCAGGAAAACTTTCACTATCAACCTGGGAAGTCCTGAGATAAACTCACATCAGAGATGAAGAGAGTGACACATGAAGTTTAACAATTTGCACAAGAAGGACACAGCTCATTCATCATAGAGAGATGATCCATAGAAGGAGACAAAGTACATAAACAAGATACACAACCACTACGAATGGGAAGCTTCCACAAGGTGATATTGTACCATCACTCTTCAAGCAAGGTAACATCTTAAGGTACTTGACTATCACTTTTATAAGCTTCTCCTTGGTTCTGGCGTTCATATAAATAAAAGAGACAAACATGTATGATCTACAACTCTAGATTAACCAACCCAACTGATTCAACATGTTTAGTCCTTTAATCCTTGTTCTTAGTACTACCTCCATGATCCCACACTCCTAATCATATGAGCTAAAATGTTACACATTCAATCATTAAGAGATATAAAGAAAAAGACATATACATAGATAGATTATCTTTCCATAAGGTTGAGCGATCTGATCTGACAAATGTTATAAGTGCTACACTCATGAACTTTTCATCCATCAACTTTGTCTTGCTCACTATGCTTAGGGTTAGAGAAGAACAAATACGCTTTAGGTTCTGTTGGTGTTTTCCACCAACAGGACCCATGCACTTGATCTCTGTCTTGTCTCTATGAGCAGGTACACTTCGAGCAAAACACGGAGGAGTTTTATAACTCTCAGACTCTACCAAGTGAAGGACCTGAATCTACGAGCACAAACACACTGAGCAGGATACTGCCAACACCGCACTTCGAACTGCTGGGCAAACGAAGAGGTGCAGACGTCAAGGTCCGCACCTGAATCAAATGACGCACCTGAAGAATGAACACGGTGAGAAGTCTTGTTCAGAAGACTTAAATCATTGAACCCTCGCCGAAAGGTAAAATCGGTAATTATCCATATTTATCCTTTCTGCATTTTTCCTTAAATTATTTACTTTCCTTAAATGGTTTGTTAGTTAGTCATGCTATCTTGAAAAGAAAATAAAAATGTTAAAAATAGTAAGCCCCATGTGACTATGCTTGTGGCATGAAACCCACAAGTACATTCACTGTGGTGGCATAAAAACAAAATAAATATTTCTTTTCTGCTTTATAAAACAAAAATATAAAAAAATAGAGAGTAATGATTGTTAAGGAGTCTCAACATGATAAAGGCTAGATATTTATGCTAATACTTAATCAGTTCCACAAGCTTTGTTGTCTATTTGAGCTCCACAGAATTTAAGAATCAAGAAGACTAGCAGACGGAGGACATTCTAATCGCTGTCAGAATGCTGCTGACTTTCAAATACACCTCTGCCACCTGCTAGCTACATCAAGAAAAATTACGTCAAAATTTAGCTTGGGGGAAGAGCACCCCAATTTATCTCGCTAAGTATTTCTACCTATCTTTATACTTATATTATGTTAGAATATTAAAATACATAAACTATGAAAAACCAAATAAAGATTTTATGCTTATATATATATCTTTTGCTTAGTGTGTTTAATAAATAAATAAAATGGCTATGCTAATCTGAATCTTAATAATAAAACTCTAGCATGGATATGATGAATAGTTGCTCTGCTAATTTTTAAAATTTGAAGTTCTCTCTCAAATTTAGACATAACTGTTATAATTTAAAGCTTTCTCTAGACCTAAACTTGTGGGTTGAAAACTTGATCTGAAGTCTAAGTTGTTAACGGATATGATATGGGAAGGTTGAGCTGCTGTTTATCTGTTCCTAGAGATGCTAGAATTTTGGAGAATTTTATCTTTGAGAAATCTTTAAAATATTGCATGATGAGTTCCTATATGATGAGAGTTTGAATTTCTACCACAGCCATATATACATGCTTGCTAGACTTTGAGCCACACATTTACTATTTACTGCTTATGAGCATTGAGTGTGGTCAACCTGTGTAGACCCTTAGGAGCTTGTCATGTGGTTAAATCAAGATTCACTTGCACGTTCACTCATATATGCTACTTCTACTCCGGAAGTACCATCCACATATATCCATCCATTTCCACCTCCAGAATCACCTAAAAATATTCTACTCCTAATTCGGGAGAGAATAGCCAAAAACATCTGTGTTTTTTCTCCTGTGAAATAAATGCTCAAGTTATCTTGTTACTACCACTTGCTATATTATCTCAAGAGATGGGTGCTTTGAAAAAAAAAAGAAAAAAAAAGAAAGATACGAGGAAATAAAAAGGGGCAAGTGCCTGGAACCTCGAAAGGAAAGGAAAAGTGAGACGAGAGGTAAAAATGGACAAGTGTCCGACAGTAGAATTAGGGGTACAAGATACCCATCTGAGACAAAATAAAAAGAAGAGCATCTCATTCTCCTCACAAAGTTTCAAAAAGCAAGAAAGGTATGTATCCCCTTGAAAGAGCAAAAGTAGAATTAGACTTCCACCATTACCACCATCATCACCATACACCATTCATTCGCCACACATGCACATCTTGATTTGGCTTAATGATTTGTTTTTTTCGATCCATGGTTTGACTATACAATAAATGTCTTGTAAGTATGTATATTTTATCTCCCACCTATGAGCTCCAGATATTAAAGCCTTATTAGAGTAGGGTGAGAGAGAAGACAATGTCACTATGCTTCATACCACAAATACTACATATATTGAGAGAAGGCATATACCATCACTGCCTTGGTAAGGATCCAGAAATACAACAAAAGAGAGATTTAGAGAGTCATACAAGGAATCTCTGAGTTTTATTTGAAAATCTGCAAAAACTCCAGAGCTATAGCTGATCAAGAATAAGAGACATGGCACTTGGCAAGACTGTTCTATCTTTTAACTACTCAAGACAGAAGTGACGGTTACAAGTCCCATGGTGAAAGGTAAAGTAAGTAAGTTTTAGTTCTTGACAGTTTACTCTAACTCAGAGATGAGATCTTATTTAAAAGCATATGTACCGTCAATTTTTAAAGATATTGCAACAACTTCTGATCCATTGCTGAGTCTATCCTTGCTCAGGGACGAGCAAGAGGTAAGCTTGGGGGAGTTTGTTGACGGTCCTTAAGTATCAAATTTAATTATCAAATAAACAAAGAAAAGGATCTAAATGAAATCAACATCTAGACTTAGGGTTTTATCTGATAGAATTCCACGAGTTTTGGTGTTTGTCTATTTCTGCAGGGGGTTATCAGGAAATACGGAAGAAAGGCCCACACGTCGGGATTACATAGAGATATTAACGTGCCGCGCAATTATCTTACATCTAGAAGACTCCAGAAGCCACGAGACCGAAGCGGAGGCGAAACGGGGCCAGAGGCAGGGCGCCCGCCCTCCTGCCCTGGGCACCCGCCCCCTCTGAGAGTCCAATCAGGACTCTGCTTCGTGGGAGATCTCCACCGACCTAAAGGATCAAGGATAACCGTTCAATCTATGTCGGTTTGATCCAACGGCCCATATTCACTTGAGGGGACTATAAAACCAGACCCCCTGGCCCCTGGAGGAGGCACCCCTTGATCATTATTCATTATTCATAGACAGAGCAAAAGCTAGGGTTTAGAGATGAGAGCTCTCCTATCTTCTCTAAACTAGAGTAGATCTAGATAGTAGCAAGATGGAGAGCGAATGAGGATTAGAGGAGAGGCCGGCCTGTTGGTTCTTCCTCCGATTGTACTTCATCATGATCAAGCTCTAATCAAGCTTGCTCATGGGATGACTCTGGTAATCTACTTCTAATTCATTATGCAATTACTAATTATGTATGTTCTGGTTCACAACTCTTTTGAGTACTTCTAATCTATAGGACGCTATAGGTTAGAGTTGTAGTATAGGTGTAAGCGTGGTGCTTAGACCTAGATTACTTGTGGATATCCCCTGTCTAGCTGGATCGTGTGGTAGGCCGCGTAGGTGACAGTTACGTTGGTCCTCTGTAGTGCACCTCTCGTTAGCAGGACGGGTAGGGTTTATCGGCCTATGGATAAGCATCCTTTGTGGTGTAATCTCATCACGTGGTTCGTCCCGGACATAGACATACCCCTTTGAAGTAGAGAAACCATAGTTATCCTCTCTATTCTGCTACCATCGCCCATATACTAGAATTGCTCTACTCTCTATTCCCATATTATCATTCACTGTTATCTTACCTTTAATATTGTTCTTATTCGATTCTACCATCTTTCCTATTTACACCTATTTACTTATCTTGGTTAAGTTAGAGCGTAGTTGGTTCTCCCGTTTCCCTGTGGATACGATAAAACATTTAACCGGGTAAAAGCTTCAACGGTATCCGTGCGCTTGCGGATTATCTGTGTGTGTATAAATACCATAGTACACTCTAGTGCCATGCTGGGGATGACAACCTAGTATTCAAGTGGTGTTAGCAAGTGTCAACAATATCCAATATGATAGAATAGAATAAAGTCATATTCATATAAATGATGAACTAGATGAATAATACAAGAACAAATATAAAAGTAAGAGAGAATTACCAAGAATCCTCTTAACAGATCCGGAATCCAAGCAATGCTTGCTTCCTTCTAGTTTTAATCCTATGTAGCTATGCTAAACTATAGAGATCTAATTGAGATGGTGGCTCTAGGGCTTCTTAGAGGAATGCTTTGTATCTTGGAATGAATTTAGAAATGAATTAGAGTTTTTTCTAGGGCTAGGGGCTCTTCTTAAATAGCCCTCTAGGAAGCACCACAACCCTCAAATCAAACCGACCATTATGAACAATTATTATTGATCCTCAAAGACGATGGAGGCATGATCTAGGAGATCGAAGCTGATTGCCTCTGTAGGGGGCCGGCCGCCCAGGGGTGGGCGCCCGCCCCACGGTGACAGGTGCGTCCCACCTCCCAAGGTTTGGCTTCCCGAGTCTTCTAGATTATTCTTTTTATATATGTGGTCCTTTTCTCTCTATGTAAATATGAGATGTAGGCCTCCTTTGGTTGTTTCCTGATAATCCTCTGCAAAAATAGACATTCACCAAAACTCATGAAATTTTATTAGTGTAACCCCTATATCTAGAGAGTAATTATATTTAGATCTTTTTTCACGCTGGGTTGACGGTTAAAAATTGATACTTATCTACCATCAACACCGCCCATGGCGGCCGGAGGAAGATGGAGGTGGCACCGCCGTGGAGCTCCTTGCTAGTGCATTTGCTTGCCCGAGGCTGAGCGCGCCATCAAGGGGCCTTGCGACAGTGCCGATGACCCCGAGTTCGATGGTGCAAAATTGAGTTGCTCATAGGTCTCTTCCTACACAGCGGTGGGTCTCCTTCCCACACGACAGCGGTGTGACGATAGTGGGGAAACCCTAGGTAGGTTCCCTGTGCTCGTCGTGCTTTTCTTTCTTCAACCCCTTTCTAGGGTTAGGGTTAGGGTTTTGGTTACAGAGAAAAAATATCTCCTTCAATTTCTATTCATTTCTTTACCCGAGATCTAGATCTACACTACTAGTTCGGCAAAAGATACCACTGTTAGACCATTATAATTGTCTATCAATAGATCTAGTGGGTGCTTCTATACATCTCAGGATGAACTGGATCTAGAGAGAGAGAGTGAGAGAGAGAGAGGTGAATGCACAGACTGTGATTGGAGGGCATAGTGGAGGATGATCCGGCTACAACCATGTCGTTGAGGGTGGTGAAGCGAAGGTGGCGGTAAAGTCCGGCGGCGGCTTCTCATCACTAGCGGTGCACCCTCACTTAGATTGGTGTTAGGGTTTGTCGGTGGGGTGTGTGGCTGCGGTGACCTCAGCCCCTAGCGCCACCACCTCTTTATATTGCGTATTGTGACAGGGGCCCACCAACCATATAGGGTTGGGTGCCCCCGATCAGGGCACAGATCAAAGGCCCAGCAGGCCCTTGGGTCTGTTGGTGAAGAGATCAATCCAATAGAGTTTACAGTGACCCATCATGTCCCAATTGCATGTGTTCTATTTTAAGAGCATCTCCAAGGGTTTTGCATAATTGACTTGGCATTTGTTGTTGTTTGTAAACTTCCAAAACAAAATGCAAAGTCTAAAAATAGGTCATCTCCAAGGATTTTGCATAATTGACTTGGTATTTACCCAAAGTGGACCCGAATGCGAATTTTTTTCCGTGTGGTGCACAGTCGCGGTTCCTTCCCGCACGGTCACGATGGAGTTGGTCGCGATCGGCATCTGATAGCGGCACGTGGAGGGAGTTTCTGCGTGATGGTGTTGCTCACGACCTGAAGTGGACGGCGGCGCGTGGGGAGGGAGTTTCTACGTGATGGAGTCGGTCGCGATTGGCAGCGGACGGCGGCGCGTGGAGGGCCGGTGCTCGCAGTGGAGTCCCTCGCAACTTCGATCGGCTGCGGACGGCGACGCATTGAGGGCTGGCGGGTTTCTGTCGCGATCGATGGAGCATATATGGCGTGAAGAAAAGTCTAGATCGCGCGGGGTACTGGGAGACACGGGCGATCAGGCTTTTGCCAAGCCGTCCGCATGGGTACGTGTCCCTTAGCATCCTTGGGAATAGGTTCGCTGCCTCGTCCCTTTCCAAATACTACTTTTATATCCTTGACCATTTCGAGTACATCATCCCCGGTTCGATTGAGAGGTTTGGTCCGGTGGTCTGCCTTGCCTTTAAAATGCTTGCCTTTCTTTCGTACTGGGTGGTTCACAGGAAGAAACCGACGGTGGCCAAGGTACACGACCTTTCGACATTTTTTCAAAAATACACAGTCAAGGTCTTCATAACAATGTGTGCATGCATTATATCCCTTGTTTGACTTTCCTGAAAGATTACTCAGAGCTGGCCAATCATTGATTGTTACAAACAGCAATGCTCGTAGATCAAAGTGCTCTTGTTTGTACTCATCCCACACGCGAACTCCTGGTTTGCTCCATAAAAGTTGAAGTTCCTCAACTAATGGCCTAAGGTAGACATCTATGTCATTGCCAGGTTGCTTCGGTCCTTGGATAAGCACCGGCATCATAATAAACTTCCGCTTCATGCATAGCCATGGAGGAAGGTTGTAGATACATAGAGTAACTGGCCAAGTGCTGTGACTAGTGCTCTGCTCACCGAAAGGATTCATACCATCTGTACTTAAGGCGAACCGCAAGTTTCTAGCATCATTTGCAAAATCTGGGAATTCTCTGTCTATCGCTCTCCACTGGGATCCATCGGCAGGGTGTCTCAGCATATTGTCTATCTTACGGTCTTCTTTATGCCACCGCAACAACTTTGCATTGTCCTTATTTCTGAACAGACGTTTTAATCGTGGTATTATAGGAGCATACCACATAACCTTGGCTGGAATTTTCTTCCTATGACGTTCTTCACCCTCAACATCGCCAGGATCATCTCGTCTAATCTTATACCGTGATGCCTTACATACTGGACATGCATCCAAATTCTCGTATTCCTCCCCACGGTAGAGGATGCAGTCATTAGGACATGCGTGTATCTTCTGGATTTCTAATCCCAAAGGGCAGACAACCTATTTTGCTTCATACGTAGTGGTGGGCAATTCGTTGCCTTTCGGAAGCATCTTTTTTATGATCTTCAATAACTGCCCAAATGCCTTGTCAGATGTACCATTCTTTGCCTTCCATTGCAGCAATTCTAGTGTGGTACCCAGCTTTTTTTGCCCCTCTTCAGCGGTGGGATATAGCGATTTCCTGTGGTCCTCTAGCATGCGCTCGAACTTGGCTTTCTCTTTATCACTATCACATTCTCTTTGTGCATCACGGATGGCATCACCAAAAGCATCATCGCCCCGATCATCTTCTGCCGCCACCTCTTCTTCATTATCTCCCTCCATTGCAACATCATTGAAGCCATCGTACTGAGCAATAATATTGGCATGGTCCAATTCTTCTTCTTCTTCTTCTTCTTCACCTTCATCCATTATAATCCCGCTTTCTCCATGTTTGGTCCAACAAATATAGTTTGGTACGAAACCAGACTTTAATAAGTGTGAATGAAGAGTTCTTGAGTTAGAATATTCCGTCAAATTCTTGCACACGGCACATGGACAGCACATGAAACCGTCCCTCTTATTTGACTCGGCCACACTTAAGAAATAGTGCACGCCATGAATGAACTCTTCGGAGCGCCGATCGGCATTATACATCCAATTACGTGTTACCATCTGCATTAAAGATAACATATATATTATGAAAACCATGCACACATAGTTTCTCATCTTATTGCACAACATGTCTAAGATACATAGTTGATTAATTTAGGAAAGCTTGTCTACAACAAATACAATCGCAACTAGCATTAAAAAAACAAAACTAAAATACACTTAAGCAACATAATTAGTTCGCGTCCGATCCCAACTATAATAGATAGATCATTCGCTTGATCAACATCATTGAACTCCTTTCGTCGGCTCACTGCCTCACCACCTTCAGCCTCAACCACCTGTGCAAAAGATTTCTTAATGTGTTCAATGTATTCTTCCTCCCAGTACCAACCTATACATCCGCCGGTACCGTCCCACTGAAATTAAAAGAGAGAATCAAAAGTTTAATTAATATCATTTAAAAAAATATGCATATATATAAGCAAATGTCTGGAAATAACTCACATTACGATCTGGACACTTGTAGAATATACGACCCTTGTTTACTCCCTCTTTCGACACTTTATACTCCATCAAAATCTTCTGCCCACACTTGCCACAAGTAATGAGAGGGAGTTCCGGACGGTATCGCTTTTGAACCCGTTGAGAGACTGAAGACCCGGTCACGGTTGCCATCTACTATCCATACTCAATTTTAAAACAATTATAAATTCCACATTTACTAGTAAACATGTATGATACAATGGACATTATATGTAGTAATAAAAATAAATCAAGTGATATTAACAAACCAATTAATTTGAACTATCCTACTTTCTATAATCATAAAAATATACTATAATTCATTCTTGCAAAATACATTAAAACTAGGTCAACCATGAAATATGATATATATATATGGATACTAATTCATGTGAATGATTCAAAATAACAAAGTGGATTTGAGCTAAAAAATGATGGGAACATCACAAGCCAAAAACAACGTGAAAAAGACAAGAAAGGCTGAAGTTAGTCACCTCCAAGCACGAAGAGACGATGACGGAGTCGAAGAAGATCAACGATGGGCGTTGGAGATGAAGAACAAATGAAGAACAAGCAAGAAGAAGCTCCAAGAACAACAATGGTGCTCTCGGTTTCAAATGGGCAGAGGGGAGGAGGGAGCCGGCCTATAAACCGGACCTTTAGCACCGGTTCAGAGAAAAACCGGTGCTAAAGGGTTACCTTTTAGCACCGGTTTGTAACACAAACCGGTGCTAAAGGGTTTGCCTCGGCCCGTGGCTCTGGCCGGTGCTAAAGGGGTCTTTAACCCCGGGCCGCAAAAAGGCCGAGGTTTTTGGCTATTTTGGGCATCGACCAATGCCTCATTCTGTAGTAGTGTATGCCAAATTTACTCTCTTATTTGCCAAGTTGCCTAAAATGGAAACTCCAAATGTAAAACTGTTGGATACCTCATTTTGTCATTTTTGGTAAATTATAAGAATGCAAACTCTAAATACAAAACCGTTGGAGATGCTCCAACATCCTTAGGTATCCAGGGGTGAAGTACCCCCAACTTCTCATGTACTCCCGTAAGTGAGCACCTTTTTGAAGGACCTTGTGTGCCGGCCTGCAGTAGCTCAACGCGCCTCAGCTTGACCATAAAAACAGAGAGAGAGAGAGAGGGCCGGGGCGGCTGGGGAGGGAGATCTCTGTGTGACAGGCTTCCGCAGTAATGTGTGTGTGGCCCTGGGCAGGCAATGATTTCTGCATGTATACGTACCGGTGCACACTGAGAGTGTCTGAGTGAGAAAGAGAGACAGTTACATGCACATATAATTGTTGGTCAGGGTCAGCGAAGCAATGCAGGAGCAGCGCAGCGCAGCTGCCAGCAGGAACTGCAATTCTGTTCGGTGGCCACCGGCGGAAATACAGGAGGCTTCTTGTCGTCTAACTGTTGTTCGTTTCTTCCCCTGACGGATCTTTCTTCTTTCCTCCGATCCGGCCCAGCACCAGTGAGCGGCCAGTCTGCTATCCATCTGATTCTCCACTGCAGCCTGAGACGTATAGTAGCTCGTAGTCGTAGTAGTACACCCACATTGACGACGACGCATGCAACTGAGGCCTTGTTTAGTTCGCAAAAATTTTCAAGATTCCATGTCACATCGAATCTTTGGTCGCATGCATGGAGCATTAAATATATACAAAAATAAAAACTAATTGCACAGTTTAACTGTAATTTGTGAGATGTATCTTTTAAGCCTAGTTACTATATGATTGGACAATGTTTGTCAAATAAAAACAAAAGTGCTACAGTGCCAAAAACGAAAAATTTTGCCAACTAAACAAGGCCTGACTCTGCCGGCCCCCTATAGCTTCCTTCTCTTCGTCATGCATGTCACTGATGAATGGATGGAGAGCTTCTCATCTCATGCATCAACCATAGGAGTAGCCCATATGCATGGCTCCAGCTAGGGCTACATGGTAGTAGGTGCCAGTTGAATGTGCTTGAATGCGTTTATATGGCCGAGTAAATGCATGTGAATGCCGCATTCAGCTGCAGGAGGGAAGAAATATTTATACTATTAGCTCTGTCTAGGAAAAAAAATACTAGAATTTTAGAATAGAACAATATACCAAGTAAAATATTTTGTGTTGGACTAATTATAAATATTTTGTGTTGGACTAATTATAAATATAATAAAGTAATAAGTATCGTTAGATTTAACATGAGATATATTTTTTATAGTTTATATACATATTTCAGTATACATATATATTTCTTGTCGTAAACATGAATATTTATTTATTTATTCAAACTTTAGATACTTTAACAAAACATGCATCTGAAATTGTATTCTCTTGAAGTGTCTGTTTGGATCCACCCACTAAACTTAGCTAGCAAATTTAGCTGCTAGAGATGCGAACAGTTCAACTAAAAGACAACCTAAAATTTAGCTGAGTTTATCTACTTCAACCTGAGTTTAGCTAGAGGATCCAAACACCCCAAATAAAGTTTAGCTAGAAAAACTTTTAGCTGGCAGTTGACTGGATCCAAACAACACCTAAGGCGGAAGTAGTAGCTAGATATGCATGATAGCCGGCCGTTTGGTTAAGGGCGTATTTGGTTCACACCTCCTAAAGTTTAGTCACCTAAACCAGCTACTAAAGTTTAGTCACCCCCTGTTTGGATTGGTGCATTAAAAGAGGCCTTTTAGTAGGCCTTGTTTAGTTCACCCCAAAAACTAAAAACTTTTCAAGATTCTCCATCACATCAAATCTTGCGACATATGCATAGAGTATTAAATATAGACGAAAACAAAAAATAAATGCGCAGTTTGCCTGTAAATCGCAAGATGAATCTTTTGAGCCTAGTTAGTCCATGCTTGGACAATATTTGCCAAATAAAAACAAAATGCTACAGTAGCCTAAAGCAAAAAAAATTGGGAACTAAACAAGGCCAGAGTGTTTAGCTACAAAGTGACTGAAATGTGAGGCAGCCTAACTAAAAAGTGGGCTAGTCCCATTTAGAAACACTTTGAGTGACTAGTTGGTTAATGCACTTTTTAGTCCTATTTGGTCATAGTGTTTGCATATATGGGCTGATAATGATATGGATAATTTCTGACCATATTCGAGACCGAATTCGTTTAGAGATGTTCAGATTTATCCATATCCGACTCCAAATATTCAACATCCGATACCATATCCGTATCTGAATATTTAAATCGTATATTTATAATATCGACATCCAATCGTATCTTATCCGACATGGTTCACATTATCCATATTCAAATTCGAATTCGATCAGAAACTAAATATGAAAATAAATATGATATCAGTGATATACATTCGTATCGGATCCGTTTTCGTCCCTATATAGAAGTGACTAAGTGAGACTAGATTTAGGAGGTGAGGAGTGAACAAAACACTCCCTATGTGACGTAATTCATTTGAAAATTAAATTACATGTACACTGTATATAGACGGCTTATCATCACTTTATAGGGCCGGCCAGGGCCTGTCTGCACCCCGCTATCTAGTCTCTCATATAGTACATTTATGTGTTTCT
The DNA here is from genome assembly GCF_000003195.3 of Sorghum bicolor. Lineage (NCBI taxonomy): Eukaryota > Viridiplantae > Streptophyta > Magnoliopsida > Poales > Poaceae > Sorghum > Sorghum bicolor. Next base: position 11,784,078 of record NC_012873.2, on the reverse strand, counting down.
TAACTGTGCCATGACTTCTCCGTGTCTCTCGTATCATTCAATTCAATAGCCTCCCTCGCTTCTCCTCTCTCTAATAAAGAAGAGAAATTAAAGAGAAATATCGGTCGGTCGATGCTATAATTCTGCAGGCTGCTCCTTGGCTACTCAGTCTATATATATATCCTATTCCATATATGGACACAAAGGACCTAAGTAGCAATAAAATCTGCATTTATTCATATAATTAATAATGTAGAAATATATGTGCATGCACCTTTGATTTGCATGAAATAAAACAATGGGCTCCCAATTCTCTCTCTTTTTTTTTGCAAAATTGAGTAATAGATAAAATCTCAACAGTGTTGTTGATGTATCGTCTATGCTTGATGAGTTAGTTAAGTGCACCAACGAAAAGTACACTGCAGATAACAAATACTCTCCCTTCATCTATTTATCTGAGTTATTTTAGGGTTATGCGCAGTGACCAAGGAGAAATTAATTTGGCCAGTAAAAGTAGCTGCATGTGGTCGAATTAATTAGATCGGTGAGAGAAGCTGCATGTGCTTAGAAAAATGTGAAAATAGTGATTCATAGCTTAGATGACTCTGATTCTTGTAGAATTTTTTTTAGTAAGATGACTATGATAAATGGATGGAGGGAGTAGTCATGTAAGAAAAACTTGTGATGGACGGAAATCAAATCTCTTTGTTAGTTATGCATTCGACAGTAAGTAAGAATATTAAGAAAATTATTTAGTAGTACTACATGATGGTACAAGTTAAAATGTGCATGATGCATCATTTATTACTCTGATTTGAGCATTATAAAACCTAGCCTCCAGATGAAAGATTTGAAAATGACGATTCTGATTTGAGCTTTATAAACCCTAGCCTCCTCAACGTAAAAAAAAAAACCCTAGCCTTCAGATAAACTTTAAATTCCATGCATGCATGTCTGTGCGCACGCACTCTTATATGGATCGGATACTCTGTCATCTCCACTGAGCACTTATTGATCATGCATTTGGGGCATTCGTACTATTACTTGTGACTCCAGTACGTCTGACTGGTGACTGCATCAGCAGCATGTATAGTATACTAGTATAAAATACCCATCGTACGAAAGTTTCTACAGTGACTTCTGGTAGATTAAGCGCGTTCATGTGAGCGGTTGTTTGCGTGCAACTAGCTACGGCACAGGCGCGATCATCTTTGTGTCCGGCCGGCCCGGCCCACGCCCTCTCCTCCTGTGCTACCTGCTGCTGCTGCCTGTATGCAGTGTGTGCACCTGCACATGCATTTCCTGCATCTAATCAAGCTTGCTTGTCCGCTTGCATATGTCTGTTTCTGCACTGGCGTATATACTCCATACTCATGCATTGATGCACCTGGCGGCTTCTATTTTTTTTTCTTGGTCCCTAAAATTCAATTAATACATGCATCATGAACAGGTTGATGTTTATCACACATGAAATGTTCATGAACATTGCTTTCGAATAACGAACTACTCTATTTTCACTTTCCAATGACTTCTGATAACATTTGCTTAGAAAAGAAAAACGATCATCAAATATGTGTCTTGGGGGCTGCACTGATTTCCAAAATGTTAAGTAAAATAAAATAAAAATGCTGAAGCTAGGTACTACAAGACATATCACTTCTTCACATTGCACTTCATGTAGACCAATTTTTTAAAACCAAGTTATTATTTTAGCTTCAAATCCGAGGCAACTTTAGGTATTGTACACACATAGAGCTAGGTCACGTCGTCGATCAGTTTGGATGGATCCTTAACACACACCACTGCTTATTGCATTGATTAGCATCCCAGCAACTACAAGTGGACCAGCAATATATAGAACTTCAATTTATTTCGTATGAGACATACACAAAGAGACATACAAGGATCCACTGATATGTGCACTTCGTTAGTTATTGTTTGGGAAAAGACATGCACAAACGGACATGCCCATGAAGCCAGATAACCGCTTTATGACCTCTGATTTACATGAGACACACGCAAGGAGACATTGAAAGCAACATTGATATACTTTTCAAGCACATAATTCTTGGCGCCTTGTTGTTAGCCAATAGCGGTTTATTGTATTAGCAGCTTTACCTGTGGACAAATCGAATTTTACCCAATTGAGTTGCAGGAATTCATGCATCAATAAGTTGGCCTTTTAGCTCATTCATGTTAAGGCCCTTAACTGTTTGCAGCAGCCTGCCTTTTTTGCAATGGCAAAAGGAATGTTGATCACATGAAAGGTACGGTGCACTGGTTATGTAATAATCCTATGTAATCAAATTGAACATAAAACTAATTCTCCGATCAGTTCTCTTTTTTTCAAATATGCAAAAGATTTGCGTATCATTTAGTTAAGACAATGCGCTTCTATCGAGCACTGAAAGAGGTTGACCTAAAACAATCGTAGCTTGACCATCCTAGCAAATGAACTCAAGTTTTGATATTACATATAAATAGAAAACAACCAATACCGACACAGCAACTCTCCCATCAGTTCTAGTTTCTTCTTATATATTTTTTTTTGAAAATGTTGTGTAGATATATGACAACTTAGAAATGTAATCACGCACACTGATTCAAAGACTTGAATGCTGGGGACACGGGACCTCAGCAGCTATAGCCCTCCTTACTATTGCGGTAAATGGATGTCTGGGATGACATGTGTACGTTAATACTATACGCAGTAGTACTACCACTTGCATTGCTGCAGTGTGATGAATTAAGTTTTATGCCCATTTATTATGCACACCTATTTAAGATGCCTACCGGGTGTCGATCTTTATTTAACATGCAGCTATATATATATATATATATATATATATATATATATATATATATATATATATATATATATATATATATATATATATATATATATATATATATATATATATATATATATATATATATATATATATATATATATATATATATATATATATATATATATATATATATATATATATATATATATATATATATATATATATATACACACACACACACACACACACACACACACACACGCAAGCTCTCCCCTGCTGGCTCCTGCATATCTTCAATTTGATGTAGGCGCCCCGGCCCTGCCTATATTATGTTACTCTTCGCATTATATTGTGTGGATTTTGGAGATTAAGGAAATTCTTGTTGTAGCCTTGTAGGTAATGCATGCTGCAAAGTTAGGTTTCAAAACTGGATACGGACCGGATCAGGGGGCCTGTGAGTAACTATATCTTTTTTTAGGGATCGTGCAGACGCACGTATTTCATTAAGTAGAGAAAATTTCATCTATATATCTGCTTGATGATTAAGAAATTTTCTGGAGACTATATTAGGTTGAACGAGATATCATATCATCTTCAAACTTTGTTGAACTATAGGATTCTTGAATAATATCCTGGTGCATTACGTTAAAGCCTGTACGGACTATATATAGAAGTACTCCGTGTAATTGAGTAATGATGCAAATGTACCCACGCACAAGAGAGCAATACGCTGTCGAGCTGAAATTTCCGTTAGTCCATTAACCTCTCTGTTATGGACGTACAAACTTGTAACAGGAGGCTGTCGTCTCTGCTGCACGTACGTATACATCAGTAAATGGCAAGGTACTGTTGAGTGTATACATAATACATGTGGTGGGTAAGACACATTCTGTCCCGGCGTTACACTTCATGCAGGTTTCATGAGCAGTTGAACCAAATAAAATGGTAGTACATATATAGTGTACCATATATTTTGTCTGGAGTAAAACTATATATATGGAGCTAGAGGGTATTGCTAAGCTAGACTTCTTTCTATAATATGAGAGCTATACATCTATTGCTGATGAGACATAGACTTGATCTAGACAACCTTAGATAACTATTTGTGACATCCTGTTGAGCATCAACACGGTCTCTATACCCAGTTTTGATCACTGAATTCTCCTTTTATATTTTAGCAAAAGCGTAAGATCGACACCTTGCTATGGGTACAAGAAGAATATATGCATGCTAATCTACAAACCCCTACAAGAGGGAGCACTGCTGCATGATCGGGCATTAGCACCGGTCGGGAAGGGCCTGTTGCCCCGGTTCCCGAGCCGGTGCTGCCCTTCCGGGACTAAAGGCCCACCCTTTAGTCCCGGTTCGGCCAACCGGGGCTAAAGGCCCCCCCTTTAACACCGGTTGGTAACACCAACCGGTGTTAAAGGGTCCTGCCAGGGCTGCCACGTTGCAGGACCCTTTAACACCGGTTGGTGTTACCAACCGGTGTTAAAGGGTTTCTTTTTCTTTTTTTTTTAGTTCACTTCTTCGGTTCTGTTTATTGTTTATATATAATATATAATAATAGGTTTTTCAATACATGTTTTGCTGATACAATAATATATTTATATTACACGCATATTAAGCATATATAAATGAAAATTGTAGGCTAAGCTTAATAGTTAAGCTTTGCCTATAATAAAATGAATAGACCACATCAAAAATTAAATAGATATGTAAAAAGCTTTATATATATATAGTTTTATATGTACAAAATTCGTAACACATATATACATAGAGTTTGTTCTCCCAATGTCTACAAACGATACAAATGATCATCGTTGTTTGGTATAAGAGTTTCGTTGCCGTTGAAGTGAAACTCGCCGTTTGGATTGATCACTTGGTCGCGGAGAAATCCTGCTATCGTCTCTTGGATAGCTTTGATTCGGTCTTGTTGTAGGACCTTTTCCCTCAGCCATTCCGTCTTTAATTTGAAATAAATAAAAAAGGTATTAGTTATCTAAGTTATTCAATATAATTCAGGAGATAATGAAAAGAGACATGTAACGTACTCTGAGCGTCTCTGTGGGTGTTTGATTGACTTGTGCCATCATGAATTTGCACACGTAATATGCACATAGATTGTTCCCTCCTTCTTGTCTTAAACACCACTGTACGATGTGTATATATATAAAAATATTCATAACCACGACAATAAGAAGGCTAAAAGTTAGCGAAAGTTTGTTAGCTAGTAGAACTTACTTGTGGATGTATTATGTTAAGCGGCGCTTTACATCCACTGAGATGTTCACGGTCAATGAATCTTTCCCAAACCCTATACACAGCCATTGTGGATCGTGAACTAATAATTACAGAGTCATATTATGATATTTTTGTAGCTGAGATCGACATTACGTACCTTTGAATAATGTTTACCATTTGTTGATAATTTTCTTGTGGTTTTCTCATTGAGTCAAAGATTATCAATCGGTTCTTGGAAATTTCAATGACCATGAGTATCCAGTGAAAGCTGTTTACACACACATATATAGGGTCAGTCCTATAATGTAAAATAAAATATGCATGCACTTAATAACTATATAACTCACTCGAAGTTGAAGGGGAAGAGTATTTTTTGTTTTTCTTTTTGGTTTACAAAGAACCTCATAAGATTGGTGCAGATTTCTGTCTCATAATCTGCTGTCCACACTGTCTGCGGAGCCTTGAAAACAATATAAGGGTCAACGAACCCAATACTATTGTCATTTCTCATTCTGAGCTCTCTCATTTGGTGCCTGCATATATACATACAAATCCTAAGTGTGTAAGGATTATATACATGTAATTAAAGAAGTTAGAAGTATAATAAAAAGGAAAAATACTTACAGACAAAAGCAGCTGACAAGAGATTTGTCAAGAGCGTCGAGGTGGCATAATTGGTGCAATTCTTCGAACTGCACGTATATGAGGTCATCTCCACGGAAGTAGTGATGTTGTCTAATACGAACAGAAATCCAATTCTCTCCCCTTTTAGACGCCTCAATGCACCATTTGTTTATTGCAAACATTTGTGTGCCGAGCTCGTGTAAACGCTTAGGGTCGAATAGACTCCTGCCCGGTTCATATCTTGCCCTCCATTGATCAACTACCTCGGCTTTTTCAAATGTATGACATCCAAGAATGGCGGTAATTTCTTCTATATTTAAACCGCTCTGTCCAAAGTAACTCTCAAGCGAGTCTAGCTCAGACAACGCTAAGGATTTCTTTGGCATCAAGTCTTCATTTGAGCCGTATTGATTTGACACAATCAAAGGGGGCACCGGTTTTGATACTTCTCCGAGCTGTGGGACCCCCTTTCCTACTCTCTTCTTAGTAGGCTGTGAAGACTTGACCAGAGACCGCTCATAGTCCGAAAGTGCTGGCTTTTTCTGAGCTTCGCGTTGCTTCTTTTGATGGTCCGCCACCTTCTGCCTCAGTTCCGATGGCTTCACATAAAAGTACGGCTTTTCTGGGTTAAGCCGTTTTTTCCTTTCCTCCTTTATTTTATCAAAAAATTGTTGGACCTCAGCTTTAGATGTAGCAATTACCTCCTCTTCACTCTTTTCGTAAGGTAATTTTTCTGGCGTCTTAGCTCTCTTTGCTGAGGCAGTCTTATTTGGAGGTGGGACCGATGACTTCGGTCCTTCTTGGACGGACCGCTTCTTACTACCTCGCTTTGGAGGCGAGGGGACCGACCGTGCACTCTTTGGAGAGGGCGGTGCAGGCGGTGGAGGGGGTGGGGCCGATCTTTTTGGCGTTGGAGAACGCGGTGGAGGACTTGGAGAACGCGGTGGAGGAGTTGGAGACCTCGGTGGAGGAGGTGGAGACCGTGGTGGAGGCGGTGGCGGGGTCGGTGTGGCCGCCGCAGGTGTTGGAGGAGATCCAGCATTGTCACCGCCCGCAGCACTATGATGCGCTGGGGAGAGAACTGGACTTAGGTTGGAGGAGTCCCTGCAAAGAAAACAATTATAAGTTTTGTGAGTAAACTTTTTTTAAATTTCAATACATAATAAATAATATAAGAAGTAAAATCACACACAAACCTATGCTGAGGAATAATTATGAAGCGCTTGCGCCAACAAATAAATGTCTTCTCAGCTTCACCTAAGGTCTTCTCTCCGTCTCCCCCTTCTATGTCTAGTGGCACATTGCCACAACCTTTCTCAACCCTATCAACCGAGACGCTAGCATATCCACCAGGAACTGGTCGATTATGGATTCTTGGAGTGCCCGTTCGGTCGATAGGGTTGACAACAGCGATAGCCACCTTTTTGGTGGCATTCCCATCTGGTACATGCAGCTCACAGGTAGTAAAAGCCTCTGTGACATCATCCACGGGGAAGTGTAGCTTCGTGTCATCCTGAATGGTTGGTACTTCCGTGGATGCGCAGCTGCTTTTCAACTGGCCTGGGGGGCTAACATTGACCTCAGGCTGTGATGTACCTTGCCCTTTCGTCATTTGACTAAGTGCTGCTTGCACTTGCCTTTGAATCTCTGCCTGCATCCATTCTTCACGAGCTTTCTCGCGCTCTTGTGACTGCAGAACAAAAGCTTCCAGGCGGCGGATCCGCTCTGCCTCCTCATCCTTCTTTCTCTGGCGGCTTCTGTAGGTATCTTGATCGGCTTGGAATGATTGCAGCCACGGAACTGCCCCATAGCCTCTCGTACGCCCACCGTGCTCAGGATTTTCAAGCGCATAGGTGAGTTCATCCTTCTCCCTGTTAGGCCTGAACTCACCAGACTGAACCGCCTCTCGTGCACGGACTAGTCTCTCTGCTGCTCTAGAGATTTCTTGGCCCCAAACTAGCGCCCCGGTGTCTGGGTCCACGCTTCCCCCATGACCGTAGAACCAATGCTTGGAGCGCTCGCTCCAATTCTTTGCTATTGTCTCGGGTGTGACCCCCCTAGCAAGCATCTCCTGTTCCATTCGGTCCCACTTGGGAGCAGCACTCTTATAACCACCTGATCCCATATGATGGTGGTATGCCTTTTTACTGGCATTCTCTTTGTTTCTATTGGCTCGTTCCTCGCCCTCTTCTGATGTTTTGTACTGCACAAAGTCATCCCAGAAGGCCCTCAGCTTTACATATTGCTTGAGGTTGAAATCTGGAGTCTCGTTTTTCTTGACATATTTATTGTACAAAGACTTCTTCCAATTCTGGAAGAGTACTGCCATCTTCTTCATAGTCCAGTCATAAATTCGCACCTTCAACTCTTCATCGTTGGTGTCGAAGGTGAAAACGTCTGTGACGGCTTTCCAAACTAACTCCTTGTCACGATCAGAGACAAAACTGATCTCAGGAGCACCTCGCTTCTCTCTCCATTCACGACAACTGATCGGTATTTGATCTCTCACAAGATATCCACAGTGATTAACATATTTATTTGCATGCTCACCAAGTGGTCTGCCTGTAGCTATCTCAAACTCAGAGATTACATAGCGGCCCTCCAACGGCTTCTTTGGCCCTCGTGGAGGTACGCTTCTCCCCGTAGAGGTCGATCCAGAAGGCTACACGTACATATAGAAACAAAAATACTAAATTAATAACCAAGTAATAAGTCTAAAACCTAATGTAAGAGATGCATTATTTATATATGTTTACATTTACATACCTCGCCAGTATTTTCTTCTTGTTGCACGACAAGTTGTTGCTCAGGGGCATTGCCCTCTTGTTGCTCAGGGGCATTGCCCTCTTGTTGCTCAGTAGGATTGCCTTGCATGATGTCGTGGTAATCAACGAAGTACTGACTACCGTCGTCGATTATATTTTGAATGGCAGCTTCCATATAATCAGGATCATCATGAGGACGGTCAGCCATTTCTATGTCTGCAACCATACATATATATATTCTATATAAGATAAGAAATACACTAATACTACTACAAATGAAAGTGTTGGAGTGCTCTAAAAATAATACTAGGATCTTTTAAGCCAAGTAATACATTAGAATAAAAAAACAATACTAGAATAATACATACATACAAAAAATATTACATATATATGTGTGTATATGTACAAAAAATAATATACATACATACAAAAAATAATACATATATAAAAAATAGAACATACATACATACTATATATATACTAGAATAATATATTAAAAAAATTATACATACATACATACATACAAACAATTATAATTCATACATACAAACTATATATATGTGTGTGTATATGTACAAAAAATAATATACATACATACAAAAAATATTACATATATACAAAAAATAAAACATACATACATACTATATATATATACTACAATAATATATTAAAAAAATAATACATACATACATACAAACAATTATAATTCATACATACAAACTATATATGTGTGTGTGTATATGTACAAAAAATAATATACATACATACAAAAAATAATACATATATAAAAAAATAAAACATACATACATACTATATATATACTAGAATAATATATTAAAAAAATAATACATACATACATACATACAAACAATTATAATTCATACATACAAACTATATATATGTGTGTGTATATGTACAAAAAATAATATACATACATACAAAAAATATTACATATATACAAAAAATAAAACATACATACAAAAAAAATTACATATATATACAAAAAATTACATATATACATACTATATATACTAGAAATATATACAAAAAATTACATATATATAAAAAAATATATATACATACTATATATAATATACATACTATATATAATACTACAAATCAAAACACCATATATATAATATACATATACACAAAAAAAATTACATATATATACATAAAAATATATACAAAAAATAATACTACAAATCAAAACACCATATATACATATATATATATATGTATATATATGGTGTTTTTATTTGTAATATTATTTTTTGTATATATTTTTATGTATATATATGTAATATTTTTTGTGTATATATATATATATTTCTCTGGTCTAGTGTATATAAATACGTAATTAATCAATGGCGTCGTTCTCGATCTATACTTAGCACACAGCCGGCCGGAGAAGATCGCGCGTGGGGAAGATGATGTACTGTGCAGTGGCCCGCGCGCTCGATCTGGCCGTGGCCCGCTGCGGCGGCGTTGGCGGAGGGCCGCGGCGGCGCTGGTGGAGAGCCGCGGCGGCGCTGGTGGAGACGGTGGTCGCGGCGGCGAGGGAGTCGAAACGACGGCGGCGAAGATGAACCCGGCGGCGCTGGAACGAAGACGAAGACGATGAACTGCCGGATCCAGGGCTCCTGCGCATATTTATAGGGGCAGACCCTTTAGCACCGGTTCCAGCCACGGACCGGTGCTAAAGGGTCCTAGGCGGGCTCGGGCGGGGTCCTGAAATTTTCAGGACCCTTTAGCACCGGTTCCCACTATGGGCCGGTGCTAAAGGCCCATTTTTTTAGTTTAGGGTTTTTCAATTGTTTTATATATACAGTTTATATTATAAATTGTATAGTAAATTAAATATTTTGCATAATGTTTTTTAAATAGTGACATATATTGTAATTTGTTTTAATGTACACATGAAAATTTTTAAACTTAAATATCTTATTGTATTTTTATAATTTACAATGATTTTGTAAGAAATGTTTAGTATTTTGTTAATGCAAAAATATATTATTCCAATAAATTTACAAAAACTATATCCAATGAACTGGAAATTTATTTTCACATCATATTGACGTAAAACTTTTTATTTTTGTTATTTATTACTAGGAATGCTACTTGGGTATAATTTTCATCAAATAAAAAATCATATAAAAATATATATCTTGATGAACACACCCTTTGACCGAACCCTAGATTGTCCCAAATGGAAAAGTCATGAATACAAAGTTTGCTACACTCATCAAGTTCTACATTTTGTCTAATGGTCAACTTTTCATTTGGAAAAGTTTGAACCACTGAATTTTGAATTTTCATGGAACTCATAGCCACGCAGCGGTTTCGGAACCCTACATGGTCTCGAATGGAAAAGTCATGAATACCAATATTGTTCCACTCATCAAAATCTACATTTCATATATAGACCATTTTTGCATTTGACAAAGTTTTGGGAAGGTGTAGTTGAAAATCCACAATTGACACATATAGTTTCATATAGTTTGTGTGAGAACTTAGAATTGGTGGGTATTGTTAACTTAGATTTTCTCAAATGGAAAAGTTGTGTATATAAAAAGTTTAGATCTTGAAGATATCTAACAACTTGGTATTCAAAATATTTTCATTTGAAGTAATTTAGTTTGTCATTTGACCAAGTTTGACCGAAACCCGTCTTGGATTTTATAGAAATGTAACTAGAATTGGCTCAAAATTATCCAAATGGAAAAATGGACAATATATAAAATATAGATTTTGATGATCTCTAACAACTTTGTATTCAAACTTTTTTCATTTCAAGTCATCAAATGGGCTATTTGACCAAGTTTGACCAAAGTCAAAGCATTGGTTTTTACAAACACACCCTTTGACCGAACCCTAGATTGTCCCAAATGGAAAAGTCATGAATACAAAGTTTGCTACACTCATCAAGTTCTACATTTTGTCTAATGGTCAACTTTTCATTTGGAAAAGTTTGAACCACTGAATTTTGAATTTTCATAGAACTCATAGCCACGTAGCGGTTTCGGAACCCTACATGGTCTCGAATGGAAAAGTCATGAATACCAATATTGTTCCACTCATCAAAATCTACATTTCATATATAGACCATTTTTGCATTTGACAAAGTTTTGGGAAGGTGTAGTTGAAAATCCACAATTGACACATATAGTTTCATATAGTTTGTGTGAGAACTTAGAATTGGTGGGTATTGTTAACTTAGATTTTCTCAAATGGAAAAGTTGTGTATATAAAAAGTTTAGATCTTGAAGATATCTAACAACTTGGTATTCAAAATATTTTCATTTGAAGTAATTTAGTTTGTCATTTGACCAAGTTTGACCGAAACCCGTCTTGGATTTTATAGAAATGTAACTAGAATTGGCTCAAAATTATCCAAATGGAAAAATGGACAATATATAAAATATAGATTTTGATGATCTCTAACAACTTTGTATTCAAACTTTTTTCATTTCAAGTCATCAAATGGGCTATTTGACCAAGTTTGACCAAAGTCAAAGCATTGGTTTTTACAAACACACCCTTTGACCGAACCCTAGATTGTCCCAAATGGAAAAGTCATGAATACAAAGTTTGCTACACTCATCAAGTTCTACATTTTGTCTAATGGTCAACTTTTCATTTGGAAAAGTTTGAACCACTGAATTTTGAATTTTCATAGAACTCATAGCCACGCAGCGGTTTCGGAACCCTACATGGTCTCGAATGGAAAAGTCATGAATACCAATATTGTTCCACTCATCAAAATCTACATTTCATATATAGACCATTTTTGCATTTGACAAAGTTTTGGGAAGGTGTAGTTGAAAATCCACAATTGACACATATAGTTTCATATAGTTTGTGTGAGAACTTAGAATTGGTGGGTATTGTTAACTTAGATTTTCTCAAATGGAAAAGTTGTGTATATAAAAAGTTTAGATCTTGAAGATATCGAAGAACTTGGTATTCAAAATATTTTCATTTGAAGTAATTTAGTTTGTCATTTGACCAAGTTTGACCGAAACCCGTCTTGGATTTTATAGAAATGTAACTAGAATTGGCTCAAAATTATCCAAATGGAAAAATGGACAATATATAAAATATAGATTTTGATGAACTCTAACAACTTTGTATTCAAACTTTTTTCATTTCAAGTCATCAAATGGGCTATTTGACCAAGTTTGACCAAAGTCAAAGCATTGGTTTTTACAAACACACCCTTTGACCGAACCCTAGATTGTCCCAAATGGAAAAGTCAAGCCGACACAACAGTGAACTTCTTCTTGACGTATGACCCTTGGTTATGATCCTGCCGTAACCATGGAGTATCCTCATTGTTTAACAGAATGCTTGGGTCTTTGTTGACTATGAAGGGCGGAATTCGATCATCCCTTTCGTAATCGCCTGACATGTCTGACTTGTCCTCAATTCCGACAATGTTTCTTTTCCCAGAAAGGACAATGTGGCGCTTTGGCTCATTGATGATTGAGTGGTCATCATTTTTTCCTCTCTTTGGTTTCGTAGACATATCTTTGACATAGAACACCTGACTCACGTCTGCAGCAAGGACGAATGGTTCGTCTTTGAACCCACTATTGTTAAGGTCCACGGTTGTCATCCCATACTCCTTGTCGACTGTTACCCCACCTCCGGTCATCTTCACCCATTGGCACCGGAACAAAGGAACTTTAAAATTAGCTGCATAGACTAGTTCCCATATGTCTTCTATGCGTCCATAATATGTTTGCCTGTTCCCATTTGGATCCGTGGCATCCACGCGTACACCACTATTTTGGTTGGTGCTCCTTTTATCTTGGCCAACTGTGTAAAATGTGTTACCATTTATCTCGTACCCTTTGTATGTGAGGACATGCCATGATGGTTGCCTGGCCAACAAATAAAGCTGCTCATCAATGTTTTCATCACCTTGACATTTTTTGCGCAACCAATCGCCAAAAGTTTCCATGTGCTGACGCATTATCCAAGCTTCATTCTTCCCGGGCCACTGGGACCGTAGGTAATCTTTGTGTACCTCAACATATGGTTCCACCAATGAGGAGTTCTGGAGAACTGTGTAGTGTGCTTTATTGAAGTAATCGTTTCCCGTACCAATATATGTTTTCTTCCCAAGTGTTCCCTTTCCGCTGAGTCTGCCCTCGTGTCGAGATTCAGGAATGCCAATTGGGTCAAGGTCTGGAATAAAGTCAACACAGAACTCTATGACCTCCTCTGTTCCGTAGCCCTTGGCAATGCTTCCTTCTGGCCGGGAACGACTATGGACATATTTCTTTAGGACACCCATGAATCTCTCGAAGGGGAACATGTTGTGTAGGAACACAGGACCGAGAATACGAATCTCTTTGACCAGATGAACTAGGAGGTGTGTCATGATATCGAAGAAGGATGGAGGGAACACCAACTCAAAGCTGACGAGACATTGAACGACATCATTCTGCAGAGTAGCTAGTTGCTCTGGATTGATTGCCTTCTGAGAAATTGCATTGAGGAATGCACATAGCTTTACGGTGGCTAGACGTACGTGTGGAGGTAGAATTCCTCTTAAAACGACCGGCAGCAATTGCGTCATTAGAACGTGACAGTCATGGGACTTCAAGTTCAGGAATTTCTTCTCTGGCACATTAATTATTCCCTTGATATTGGAGGAGAATCCAGATGGGACCTTGATGCTGCTAAGACATTCAAACATGCTTTCCTTCTCTTCTTTGCTCAGAGTGTAGCTAGCAGGGCTTAAGTAATGACGTCCATCATCTGTCTTTTCTGGATGCAGGTTGTCTCGTTCTTTCATGCGCTGCAAGTCTTGTCGTGCTTCAAGTGAATCCTTAGACTTCCCGTAGACACCCATGAATCCGAGCAAGTTCACACAAAGATTCTTTGTCAGGTGCATCACGTCGATCGCGTTGCGGACCTCTAGGACATTCCAGTAAGGTAGCTCCCAAAATATGCATTTCTTCTTCCACATGGGTACGTGTCCCTTAGCATCCTTGGGAATAGGTTCGCTGCCTCGTCCCTTTCCAAATACCACTTTTATATCCTTGACCATTTCGAGTACATCATCCCCGGTTCGATTGAGAGGTTTGGTCCGGTGGTCTGCCTTGCCTTTAAAATGCTTGCCTTTCTTTCGTACTGGGTGGTTCACAGGAAGAAACCGACGGTGGCCAAGGTACACGACCTTTCGACATTTTTTCAAAAATACACAGTCAAGGTCTTCATAACAATGTGTGCATGCATTATATCCCTTGTTTGACTGGCCTGAAAGATTACTCAGAGCTGGCCAATCATTGATTGTTACAAACAGCAATGCTCGTAGGTCAAAGTGCTCTTGTTTGTACTCATCCCACACGCGAACTCCTGGTTTGCTCCATAAAAGTTGAAGTTCCTCAACTAATGGCCTAAGGTAGACATCTATGTCATTGCCAGGTTGCTTCGGTCCTTGGATAAGCACCGGCATCATAATAAACTTCCGCTTCATGCCCTAGCCATGGAGGAAGGTTGTAGATACATAGAGTAACTGGCCAAGTGTTGTGACTACTGCTCTGCTCACCGAAAGGATTCATACCATCTGTACTTAAGGCGAACCGCAAGTTTCTAGCATCATTTGCAAAATCTGAGAATTCTCTGTCTATCGCTCTCCACTGGGATCCATCGGCAGGGTGTCTCAGCATATTGTCTATCTTACGGTCTTCTTTATGCCACCGCAACAACTTTGCATTGTCCTTATTTCTGAACAGACGTTTTAATCGTGGTATTATAGGAGCATACCACATAACCTTGGCTGGAATTTTCTTCCTATGACGTTCTTCACCCTCAACATCGCCAGGATCATCTCGTCTAATCTTATACCGTGATGCCTTACATACTGGACATGCATCCAAATTCTCGTATTCCTCCCCACGGTAGAGGATGCAGTCATTAGGACATGCGTGTATCTTCTGGATTTCTAATCCCAAAGGGCAGACAACCTGTTTTGCTTCATACGTAGTGGTGGGCAATTCGTTGCCTTTCGGAAGCATCTTTTTTATGATCTTCAATAACTGCCCAAATGCCTTGTCAGATGTACCATTCTTTGCCTTCCATTGCAGCAATTCTAGTGTGGTACCCAGCTTTTTTTGCCCCTCTTGAGCGGTGGGATATAGCGATTTCCTGTGGTCCTCTAGCATGCGCTCGAACTTGGCTTTCTCTTTATCACTTTCACATTCTCTTTGTGCATCACGGATGGCATCACCAAAAGCATCATCGCCCCGATCATCTTCTGCCGCCACCTCTTCTTCATTATCTCCCCCATTGCAACATCATTGAAGCCACCGTACTGAGCAATAATATTGGCATGGTCCAATTCTTCTTCTTCTTCTTCTTCTTCTTCACCTTCATCCATTATAATCCCGCTTTCTCCATGTTTGGTCCAACAAATATAGTTTGGTACGAAACCAGACTTTAATAAGTGTGAATGAAGAGTTCTTGAGTTAGAATATTCCGTCAAATTCTTGCACACGGCACATGGACAGCACATGAAACCGTCCCTCTTATTTGACTCGGCCACACTTAAGAAATAGTGCACGCCATTAATGAACTCTTCGGAGCGCCGATCGGCATTATACATCCAATTACGTGTTACCATCTGCATTAAAGATAACATATATATTATGAAAACCATGCACACATATAGTTTCTCATCTTATTGCACAACATGTCTAAGATACATAGTTGATTAATTTAGAAAAGCTTGGCTACAACAAATACAATCGCAACTAGCATTAAAAAAAACAAAACTAAAATGCACTTAAGCAACATAATTAGTTCGCGTCCGATCCCAACTATAATAGATAGATTATTCGCTTGATCAACATCATTGAACTTCTTTCGTCGGCTCACTGCCTCACCACCTTCAGCCTCAACCACCTGTGCAAAAGATTTCTTAATGTGTTCAATGTATTCTTCCTCCCAGTACCAACCTGTACATCCGCCGGTACCGTCCCACTGAAATTAAAAGAGAGAATCAAAAGTTTAATTAATATCATTTAAAAAAATATGCACATATATAAGCAAATGTCTGGAAATAACTCACATTACGATCTGGACACTTGTAGAATATACGACCCTTGTTTACTCCCTCTTTCGACACTTTGTACTCCATCAAAATCTTCTGCCCACACTTGCCACAAGTAATGAGAGGGAGTTCCGGACGGTATCGCTTTTGAACCCGTTGAGAGACGGAAGACCCGGTCACGGTTGCCATCTACTATCCATACTCAATTTTAAAACAATTATAAATTCCACATTTACTAGTAAACATGTATGATACAATGGACATTATATGTAGTAATAAAAATAAATCAAGTGATATTAACAAACCAATTAATTTGAACTATCCTACTTTCTATGATCATAAAAATATACTATAATTCATTCTTGTAAAATATATTAAAACTAGGTCAACCATGAAATATGATATATATATATGGATACTAATTCATGTGAATAATTCAAAATAACAAAGTGGATTTGAGCTAAAAAATGATGGGAACATCACAAGCCAAAAACAACATGAAAAAGACAAGAAAGGCTGAAGTTAGTCACCTCTAAGCGCGAAGAGACGATGACGGAGTCGAAGAAGATCAACGATGGGCGTTGGAGATGAAGAACAAATGAAGAACAAGCAAGAAGAAGCTCCAAGAACAACAATGGTGCTCTCGGTTTCAAATGGGCAGAGGGGAGGAGGGAGCCGGCCTATAAACCGGACATTTAGCACTGGTTCAGAGAAAAACCGGTGCTAAAGGGTTACCTTTTAGCACCGGTTTGTAACACAAACCGGTGCTAAAGGGTTTGCCGCGGCCCGTGGCTCTGGCCGGTGCTAAAGGGACCCCTTTAGCACCGGTTCTTGTTAAAAACCGGTGCTAAAGGGTCCCTGCCCCGACAGCACATGTCAGTAGCCGTTGGGCAGGACCCTTTAGCACCGGTTTGTCACACGAACCGGTGCTAAAGGGGTCTTTAACCCCGGGCCGCAAAAAGGCCGAGGTTTTTGGCCATTTTGGGCATCGACCAATGCCTCATTCTGTAGTAGTGGAGGAATGAGATTATACTAAGAAAAGCTTTTACTCGAATCAAGATTCCATAACTCTTTTCTAAGTGTGTATCTACATTTCGGTGCAAATTATTCCTCAAATTCTCTTTGCAAGGAAGCTATAGAACATGTCAAAATAAGATTGGAGAGTCAAACATGGAACTAGGAGATCACATCCAAAGATCAAAAGGGGCTGATCTCAGAATTTATAGCAAAGACAATAAGCCAGCAGTTTTGTACTTTATCAAAATGAGTAACGAACTCCACCATTGCATCCTCTCGTCAAGACGATCGAAAAGCATAAATAGGTCATCCTGTTTGGGGTCTAGATGAAGAAAAGGCAGCTTCAGAAAAAGGCTTAGCTAGTTTTGTACACTTCCTCGAAATGAATAATAAACTTCACCATTGTGTTCCTCTCATTCAGACGATCAAGAAACATAGATCATCTAAATTTGTGTTTGGATGAAGAAATTACATTCTTGGGAAGTTTTCGCCCACCCAAAGTATAGTAGGCTAAACCAATTTTGAAAACTAGTTAATCCAATTTTCACAGTCTGAGGCCAAATCATGATTTTGTTGTTGGAAAGTCGTACGATCTTGTGGGAAACATACAAATTACATGTGAAATAAGTCTCCTACTATTAAAGATGTCAAGGAACGGACTCGGCTCCATCGAACCGGCCTGGTCGATCACAAAGCCGGCTAGGTCTCACAGGCTTTGCCGAGTGCCAAACGTCCGGCACTCGGCAAAGCTTCTCTTTGCCGAGTGTCGCCCTTGGCAAAGAAAAACACTCGACAAAGGGTACTTTGCCGAGTGCCGAGCATTTGGCACAGAACGGCACTCGGCAAAGATTCTCTGTACCGAAAGCTAGACACTCGGCAAAGCCTGACACTTGGCAAAGATGGCCGTAGGTGACGGCCGGACACTCGGCAAAGCCCGACACTTGGCAAAGATGGCCATAGGTGACGACCGTATGCCTTTTGTCTAGTGTCCACCGTTTGACACTCAACAATTTTTTTTAATAAATTCTTTGCCGAGTGTCGGAGTCAGGACACTCGACAAAGGAGTTTTTTATTTTTTTATGAATTCTTTGCCCAGTGTTCTAGCTCTGGCACTCGGCAAAGAAATTTTTTATTTTTTGTAATAAATTCTTTGCCGAGTGCCGAAACCAGGGTACTCGGCAACGAATTTTTTTTTTAATAAATTTTTGCCGAGTGCTAAAACCAGGGCACCCGGCAAAGAAACTTTTTTTTTAATAAACTCTTTGCTGAGTGCCAGAGTTAGGGTACTCGGCAAAGATTTCTTTGCAGATGGAGGCCGAGCGGGCCCAGTGAGAGGCCGAGCGGGAGTCTTAAGAGAAGAGGCTTTGCGGACATGCTTCAGTTCATGCAGGCTCTTGGGCCCCATACGGGTGTACCTGTGCCACCTAGGCTAATGGCGCCACCTCTACCTCCCCCTCATACAAATGCTACTCATGTGAGTAAATCTCACACATGCAAGTAATTCGTAGATTAGCTATTTAAGTAATCTTGTCTCACATGTAATCTCTTCTCTTTGTGCAACCTCCGTTAGCGGGTTCGAATATTCCACTTCATGGCACTCTTTAGTCAAGAGCATGGGGCCAATGGCCTCCTCAGTGAGTCGCACTTGTATTTTCATGTCTTGTTCACTTAGTGTTGCACATGGATTTGAGATTAACTTGCTGTCATGCACTTGTGTTATTTGAACAATTGTGATAGACTTGTTCGGAGTAATGGATCGAATTGTTGTGATATATGTGATATATATGGTGATGGATGTGATATGTATGGTGATGGATGTGATATTTGTGATATATATGGTGATGGATGTGATATATATATGTGATATTTCATGTTTATATCGATGGAATGTAAAAAAATAAAAAACACTTTTTTAGGTCGACTTGCCGAGTGCCTAGGCCTTGGCACTCGGCAAAAGCTAGGAAAAAATTGCAGGAATTTCCCAACTTTGCCGAGTGCCAAATCCCAGACACTCAGCAAAGATTTTTTTTCAAAAAAGAAAATTTCTTTGCCGAGTGCCCTACAGGAGGCACTCTCGGCAAAGTGTTTTAAAAAAAATCTTTGTCAAGTGCCCTGCGGGAGGCACTCGGCAAATATTTTTTTAAAAAAAATTCTTTGCCGAGTGCCCTGTGGGAGGCACTCAGCGAAGGTTTTTCAAAAAAAATCTTTGTCAAGTGCCTTGCAAGAGGCACTCGACAAAGATTTTTCAAAAAAGTAATTACTTTCTTTGTCGAGTGCCCTGCGGGAGGCACTCGGTAAAGTTTTTTTTAAAAAAAAATGTTTGCCGAGTGCCCTGCTAAAGGCACTCGGCAAAGCCGCCGTTAACTGCGGAACCGCCGTGACGATGACTTTTCTTTACCGAGTGCCACTGCAGTACTCGATAAAGTCTTTGCCGAGTGTCCGACAAACGACACTTGCCAAAGAAGTCTTTGCCAATATTTTTTTGCCGAGTGCTACACTCGGCAAAGCCTTTGCCGAGTGCAACTGGGCCTTTGCCGAGTACCTGGGGCACTAGGCATAGACCCAGTGTCAGTAGTGCACGATCTGCTCTTCCCTGCGTGCTGCTCTGGCTGCCTAGCCAGTCCACAATGTAACCGGCTTGGTCGGTCCTCCTACATAGCCACACACATGGACTACATACACAGCAAAAGGGAGGTATAAATGACGAAATTGACCAGCATGTTGTTGACGCTCGTTCTTCACTAGATAAACCCACGAACCTCTCCCGAGAAGACTCGTCCAGGAGACACATAATAGGAGTATCCTAGGATTAGTAATGCAACCTAGAACATCAGCATATCTCATTAAGAGAAGTGTTGGATAGCAAGGGGGTTGGAAGAGATTGGTTTGGAGCTAAAATGTAAAGATAGATATGCTTTTGGCTGTTGAATAGAAGGATTTCTAAATGGGCCATAATCCTCTCATATAAATAGAGGGGTGGTCATATCAGCCTCCAGACTTTGATCCAATGTCCCAATGCAAATATATTTTTAGGATTGTATAATTAACAGAAACATTGTTCATACGTCTTTCCCTTCGTCATTTTAGTTGTCAATAGGTATCCTTGAATCTTGGCAGCACTAGTTTTTGAACTCACTGTCAATGTTTTCCTAAACGCTAAACGGTAAATAGTCGGTCACCTGCCGTTTAGCCATTATTCGGGCTAAACAGTCCATTAAACGGGCTAAACGGTCAATTAAACGGACTAAACAGATGATTAAACGGAAACGGTGTACCATTGTGTAGCGTTTACACGGCGTTTAAACGGTCTAAAAGGCCGTTTAGGCGAACAGTGCTCACTGTAAAGCCTCGCTAGTCTCCATGCCTAGCCTCTTTTTCTAGAAACTGTCCATGAAGTAGGGTAGCTCACAAGATGATGACCCCTCTTATAGTCAATTAGGTCAATCTCAGTGAAAGTTTTTTGTGAGTTTTATTTACATTAAATAGGTTGTCACATAGTCAATTATGACATGATAATGTATTTAAGAAAAGCGAAGAAATGAGTTTCATCTCTTGACACGATTATCGACTCTCTATGAGTCAATAAATTAAATGCTATCAAACTATAGAATAAAACTTTGCATTGAGAGTGAGTGCTTCACTTAAGTTTTATTTCATTTCATATGATATGGCGGTCTTAGAAATAACATCATGAAACCATCCATTGAGACTAGCTTTGCCATAAACTACTGTTGCCAAACTCTCCCCAACAAGTATTGCAATTCTAACATAGTTGCGGCTTATTAGACCATTTTGAGTTGACCAAAATTATATAATAATTAATATTTATAATATTAAATAAACACTATTAGATTTGTCAGAAATATATTTTTATAGCACATATATTTCGTGTGGTAAATACTGATTTTTTTCTGTAGTCTTAGTTAAACTTAAAAAGAACTTTAGCTAAGGATAAACCTACAGTTGCATTTTGTATATCAAAAAGCACAAAACATCCAGTTCAGAGTTGTTCAGCACTCATGCGCAATGCATACAAGCAGACACAGTTTGATCAAGCTGCTTATTACAAGGCTCAGCCACATACGAATCACTCCTGGCATCTGCCAAAGACTGAGCACCCAAATGGATCCAACCGTGATGATGACTCCGTTGAGACTTTCTACGTCCACTTGATCTGTGCCGGCCGCCTGAATAACTCCTCCAACTTGACGATCAGGCCTTCCAGCTACTCTCCAGCTTCCTTCTTGTAGAGAGATATCCATCCTCTCAGCATTCTTGCAATCGGAACTAGCATCATCTTCATTCCCAGCCATTACCACACTCTGAAAGCACAATTCATTCCGTAATTTCCATAAATACCAAAGTACAGCTGAATAAACGACATTAGTTATCAGGTGCTTCTTATTAGCAATCCAGAGCTTCGCTACAGATTCATAGTTGTGACCAATATCTACACACAGCACCTCTGAGATATTTCTCCACACATTCACAGCCACACAATATTCAAAGAACAGATGAGAAATAGTCTCATGATCACGATTCACGACAGAAAAAGACAAGTTGGGTCACTGACATCCCTTCTTTATTCTGCAAATTGTCTCTTATTAACAATCTATTTTGAGACAATAGCCATAAGAAAAACTAGACTCTAGGTGATATCACCAGTTTCCACAAACCATGCACAAACCTAAGGAAAATCCCTCTACCATTAAAAACAGCAGGGGAAACCTTTTATTTTATCTAAAAAAAAAAGTCAAGCCCGGCCCTTCTCTCGGACAGCCGGTGGCCATAGACGGACGGATCCTGCAAGCAATCCAGCACCAGCAGATAGTCATGAGAAAGGATCTTCACGGGCAACGAGACTAGAGAATCTTCACAGGTAACGAGATATATACTATAATCCACTGGAAACACGAAGGCAGATCAGAGAGATGGATGTACGTCTCGTCTGGCAAATTTAGGTTGATTCTAGCTCACCGAGCTGCGAGAGCGAGACCGAGACCGGCCAATGCATCCTGTCCATGGCCGTAGTACACAGTACACATGTGTGGATACAGCACGCAGCAGAGAGTTACGCTTTCTGCTCCGACGATCCCATGAGGTGGTCGTCATGAGGACCGGCCGGCTCGATATCGATAGTTACGCTAGCTGGCTAGCTGCTCCGACTTCGGGATCGACGTCGCCGGCCGGCCGGTGCACGCATTGAATGCCGCTGCCGGCCGGTCTCTGCCAGCCGCGTCGTCGTTGCGATGCTCCGGCCGGCCGGCAGCCGCGCCGCCAGCCGTGTGAAGTCCCATTCATACGGCCGGGGCCCACGGCCACAATCAATCCACAGGTACTACGCTCAGAGCCTGTCTTGTGTCATTATGCATGCATGGCGGCCAACGACGCGATGCTACATGTGATTGTTCACGTACGTACGTGGTGGCTGGCAATGGATTAATGGAGAGTCTGTAGATACATGTAGCTCTCTGGTACTTGAGTGATTGATTTGATGCATTGCTGGTGCCGCCGAATGGTCGGACCAAAGGATCTGCCAAAGTACTACTACCAACGTGCGCGTGCTGCACATGTACACATATACATATTTGTATGTACAAATACATACCAAAACCAGGCCATCTCCTCTGGTCGATCCGCTTTAAGGAGACTCATGCATTTACAAGGAAAACAACTGCACAAATCTAAAATTACAAGTGTGATATACATATATATGTGGCGCCAAAGCCACCCTGTAGCATTAGTTTAATAATTAACATAACATATATTCCCTCCATCCTAAAATAAAGAGTGTCGTTTTTGTTATGAATATGGACAAACATATATCTTAGATTCATAGAAAAAGGATACATTTTTTGGCATGACGGAGGGGTATGCATCATGGAACTAGATTTGTATGTTACTACAAGGTGCAAAAAAGTATTTTTCGTTTTCACATGCTGGTTTCATTTGCACTGAATTTTTTGTCTAACATAGATGCACTTCACAACATAAAAATGTCAATAGCAAAGGTTGTAGCAGCCTAAACCATGAACATATTAATTATTGATGAAAATTCAAAGGTGACATATGTAGTAACTAAATTTAGTGATGGGTCACAGCTATAACTAGCAGTGAACGTGAGGTAAAATCCGAGGAGATCTTGGAGATTTCATGGATGGGCATAGGTATTAAAACCTCCTTTCAAATTAAGGGTCGGTGTAGGGGGGAGCCCGATGGAGAAGCCTAGTATTGCCTCCATGAGGCTCCGCCCCGACTATGACCCATTATTAAGGTGCTGAAGTGATGTTATAACCTATCGCTGATGTTCATTCCGAGTGATAGTTTAGTGTTTCACCTAATTAAAGTGATTTTATTCAAAAATAGGATGGGTCATGCATAATAAACCCATACTTCTCAAGCTCTTTAGATGAAGTTCACTATCATACTTAAAGATGATGCATTACTAAATTCTAAATTAGTTTATCTACAATGTCAAAAGGGAGGTAACTTTAGATGCTTTATTTAATCCATTGTGTTTTATCCAAAAGGCTAATAACTACCACATAATTCAAGGGTTGCAGCTTGTAGCCAGATGATCACATTTATCACCTATACAATTGAACGACTAGGATCCGAAGGGTTCCCTGTGAGGTCAACTACTCAGCATGGGCCTTGGCCCACTGATTACTTGAAGACATGAGACAAGGTGGCATGTACTCTAAGGTATCAAGGACCAACCTTGCCGGATTCTAGGTAAAGTTAGTCTATGTAATATAACTAGAACTCTTTTGGCGTAACCGACTAGGACTAGATCAATGTGCTTGCCCTTTGGACTATATAAAGAGAGATAGGAGCACCACCCTTGTACACAACATCAATCATACACAATAGTTCAATGCAAGGCAACCGCCTAACTAGACTATGGTATTACGCCATTCAGCAACCTAAACATGTATAAATTGTTGTGTTTGCATTCACCGTCAAGTTTTGCATAACATTTGTAGCGACACCAGCCTTTTGCATCAGGGACGGTTCAACTAGCACGCCGCCTCTAACCGCACTAGGGAGCACTATAGCTATGTGACCGCCTCTAAAGATCCACTTTTAGGAGCGGTTCCATTAAGAAAATCGCCTCTAGAAATGTATCCATATTTAGGGGCGGTTAAGTTAAGAGAACCACCCTTGAAAATGAATCTTCAGAGGTGGTCCTCTTTACAAAACCATCTCTAAAAGAGCCCATCGAGCATCGTCTCGGGTAACCATGTGATGTGTTGTCAGTCATCAGACACCAACAGCAATAGATGCACAAAGACCATGAGGAGAACCATGCACAAAAAATTCTTTCATTTCACCTTCGGTTGAAATGTTGGTGGTCAATTCAAAAGGAGGGTGAGGCCACTACAACATCTCCAAGAAATTCAAAGATAAAGATTGCAGCATATCTCTAACTAATGTTCTTGCTAAATGTCTTGGGAAATTTTCTAATTGCTATTTATAACTAATATAAAGATCAAACTAAATTTTATATATAATTTACTAACTATTAACTACATTATAGCACTAATTTTGATCAATGCATCAAGCACCCATCTATTCATATAGGGCACACAAGCATCGGTGGATGAAGGGTGGGAAATAAGGTGTCGGTGCACTAATGGCTAGTAAGGCGGTTGTCTAGGATGAGTGTGACATGGTGTCTATCATGAGATCATTTTAGTAGCAAGGAGAAGGATGAAATCAAGGAAGAGAAGGTTGCCAAGGAGGAGGACATCGATGCAGTGAGGATAAGAATGGGCTAGGCCACATAGGTGGAGTTCATCAGGGAGATGGAGATGGAGGCTAGCTAGTGTTGAAAGCACAGGTACATCATCAAAGAAATGGAGGAGGATGAGCCATGTTATTGTTGATGTGGAAGGTGGTGCATGGTGATAACATCATCAACGAGAAATGAGGTATTATGTAATGGTGGTAATATGATTGAGTTGATAATGTGCTAGGACATAGCCAGTTTTGAAATGACTAGGTGAGTGTAAGGTTCCCTTATATAGGATAGAGTCAAAATGATGAGCTATGACTAAAGTTGTCACTTATTATGAGTTGACAAACTGTAATGTCATTTTGATTGATCATTAAGACTTTCCAAGAAGAATGTCTATTTTGGGGGAGTCATAAGTGAGTAGTCTTATTAAATTAAAAATGACAAGTGATGCTACCACCTACCACTAGTTACTTTGTCATTATTGACTATGGAGGAGTGAGCATGGGCCTATCATTGATGAAAAGAAGGAGGTGCAGGAGGAGGGCATCATCAAGGTGGAAGGGAGTGTTGTGGTGACAACAATGTCAACAGTAGGGCATAGAGGCAGTCAAAGTGTGGATAAGGTTCTAGGGCTTACTATATTTCACAATGATGAGGCAAGTAGATAAGGTGAACTATTATTGGGTTAGCACTAAAACCATTGCTTATGAGCGCACCATCACTTATAATCTCATAAAAAGTGACATCATATTAAGACCATCAACTTAATTAGAGTTTGATAGAAAGACCTATGACTTACATGAGCAGTGATTAGTCATAGGTCTAGTTATTATTAATGGTCAGTGCATTTTGTAGTGACATGGGTTATATGAACACCTATCACTAGTTACCTTGGCCATCATTAGTGATTGCAACTCCTAGACCTGGTTTGAACCCAAAATTAGTATCAAGTTGTCTCTGCAATGGCCATTAATTTGATTTTAGTGTGATGACATGTCATGCTTACTAGCCACTTATGTGTATTTTCACGTAGTGCTTATTGTAGTTGTTGTGTGTTGTGTTTGTGTTTTTAATCATGTTAGATAAAAGCTAACTTCAATTATTATCTTAATATTGTCATTGTGGCTTATTAAGAGATGATGCTTTTAACTAGCTACTCTCTCCATACCAAATTATAAGTTATTCCTAGAATCTTAGAGAGTCAAAGCATCTCAAGTTTGACTAAACTTATATGATAAGATAATAACGTTTATGATACCAACTAAGTATCATTAGGTTTTTTATTAATTATATTTTCATAATATATCTATTTGATGTTATAATTTTTTGTAATTTGTTTCTATAATTTTGGTCAAACTTGAGATGTTTTGACTCTCTAAGGTTCTTGGAATAACTCATAATTTAAGATGAAAGGAGTACAACATAAAAAAAAAGGAATCGCATCCAAAATGAACAGTCATCGGTAGCTAAAAACCTAGAAAATTAACTAAGATGGTTCTAGCGATTATTGTAAGTTAAATTTTCACACACTGATCCCACATCCCTTCATGTCCAGCAGACTAGCACCATATTAAACGCTTGAGACATCTCTAGGGCCCATGAGATGTACGAAGGTCCCAGAGTTAGGGTTGTGGCCGCCGTATCTGTGGAACAGGCTCCCCCATCCAGAGCCGTCTCTTCCCCTATATTTATGACTCTTGGTGCTCTCGCATGACTCTACAAAGGATCAGCAACAACGGTCTACTCTTGTCTCTCTCTCATCTCCTCCTCTCACTTTTTCGAGCCTGTGCGTGCATAAAAGTAGCAAGCAAAAGGTTCCCCTCACTTTTTGCATACTCCCTGATCTCCTACCAGTTCTTCTATCATCAGATTCAGAGGCTATATTTAGCACACGATCGAGGCAAGTACTTTGCCGTGCACTGCACTTTCCTCCCTGTGCTGTGTGGCGGCGGCCATCAATGGCGGACGGCCTGTGCGAGCTCCTGGTCGACGACCACTGCGAGCTCCGGCACCGCCTGTCGGGCGCTGAGGACCTCTTCAGCATCATCGGGACTACGTGGAAGGAGGGCACGAACCGCGCCGGCGGTGATGGTGCTGGAGGCTGTTCTTCTGGGGCTATGCGGGCATATAGCCAGAGCTCCCCTGCTGGCGCCGTGGGGGCTAGGCCGTCTGTGAACTGCCGGAAGCGCACGGGCGACGAGGAGAAAGGCAGCGGCGGCGGCGGCGCTCCCGTGCAGAAGAAGCACAAGGGTTCAGCGGTGACAGATGATGCAGCCGCTGACGAGGGGGAGGCGAAGATGTCACACATCACGGTGGAGCGCAACCGGAGGAAGCAGATGAACGAGCACCTCACCGTGCTACGCTCGCTCATGCCCTGCTTCTACGTCAAGAGGGTAAGACTACTGTCTATAGCTAATAAGCTATAGAAGTCTACTACTACATGGTCTTAATATATAGCAGCATGCATTCGCTACTACTTCCTTTTTGTCATGCTTCCTGCACTTGACATGCTAATTAATAAGCACTACTTCAGCAAATCTCTACTTGACATTTTTTTTATCCCTTGCTTCATTTGAACAAAACAGGAGTAGCAGTAATCCAGGCCTTGTTTAGTTCCCAGAAAATTTTACAAAATTTTTCATATTCCCCGTCACATCGAATCTTTAGACGCATGCATGAAGTATTAAATATAGACGAAAATAAAAACTAATTGCACAATTTGGTCGGAATTGACGAGACGAATCTTTTGAGCCTAGTTAGTCCATGATTGGACAATATTTGTCAAATACAAACGAAAGTGCTACAGTGTCGATTTCCCAAAATTTTTCGGAACTAAACAAGGCCCCAACTGAAAAATACCGCATCATCTTTGATTTTTAAACTAATATAACCTTTATTGTTTTCCTTGCTTGATTTGAATAGAACAGAAGTAATTTAACTGAAAAGTACTGCATCATCTTTGACTTTAAATCTAATAAGCTATTCTTGCATGATTTGAACAAAACAAAAGTATCCAACTTAACCGCGCGCATCATCTTTGATTTTTAATATAATAAGCTTTTCTTGCATGTTTGTAGAAAACAACAGTAATAATCCAACTGAAAATATCAGGTCATCTTTGATTTTTATCTTTTGTATGAGAAACCAGCGTGTGACACTGTAGTGTGTGTCCATATATGCACGCTGAACGAGGTGTGCGCATGTCAGCATGTGTCCATGCAAGGACGATGTACGATCGTCCATGTAGACGATGACTGCACTTGATGCCTCTCTTCTCTGCATGTACGCGTGTCTTTTTGTTGTGAAGTGTGATAAAATGCTGAGTCTGGTGTGTGTGATATGTATGTGTAGTTCCATGGATTATTGCACCTTGTAAAACAAGGGTGGTCATATGCATGATGTTGCGGTAAAAAAACTACACCCTCCATTTTAAATTATAAGACATATTAATTTTTTCTAGATATATAGTAAAAATAATATTTCTAAAAGTATCAAAACATCTTATAATTTGGAACCTAGAGAGTAAAAACTAGGTTAACAAAAAGCTACATTGCATATAGGAGTAGTATTATATTTGTGTACTCCATTGAACATGCAACGTTTAAGAGAATCTACGAAAGAATGAACCATCATGGATCTTACAATCAGAGTGGGAGATAGATCAATAGATCGACCCAAATGGACAGACAAATTATTTGCTGACTGCGTACTCATGCTCATGCTTATGTTACTCAGTCGATCGATCATCAATCAATGAACTGCATGCAGGGAGACCAAGCGTCCATCATAGGAGGGGTGGTGGACTACATCAAGGAGCTTCAGCAGGTGCTGCGTTCGCTGGAGACCAAGAAGCACCGCAAGGCATACGCGGAGCAGGTGCTGAGCCCTCGGCCTGCAGGTGGTAGCGTGTCGGCAGCCAGCCCGCGGCCTCTCGCCGCCGTCGTCAAGTCCACGCCGCCGCTCAGCCCGCGTGTCGCGGTGCCCATAAGCCCCCGGACGCCGACCCCGGGCAGCCCGTACAAGCCTGCTGCTGCTGCATCCGGCGCGGCTGGAACAGCTGGAAGCTGCAGGCTCCCATACCCGCCTGCCGCTGCCGCCTACATGGCGGCGGCGTCACCGGCGATAACGCCAACGTCGTCGTCGTCGTCCTACTCGCTCGATCAGCAGCAGCAGCAGCAGCACTACTCCATGCAGACGACGACGACGACGTACCTGCCGACCCTAGACAGCCTCGTAACCGAGCTCGCCGCGCAGGCAGCCTGCAGGCCAGCGGCGGCCGGCCTCAACCTCCCCGACGTGAAGGTGGAGTTTGCTGGGCCCAACCTGGTG
The DNA here is from genome assembly GCF_000003195.3 of Sorghum bicolor. NCBI lineage: Eukaryota > Viridiplantae > Streptophyta > Magnoliopsida > Poales > Poaceae > Sorghum > Sorghum bicolor. The sequence goes on along the minus strand of NC_012873.2, from coordinate 11,754,522 downwards.
CTCAAGACGGTGTCTCACCGGTCGCCGGGGCAGGCGCTCAAAATCATCGCCGCACTCGAGTCTCTGTCGCTGGAGATCCTTCACGTCAGCGTCAGCACCGTGGACGACACCATGGTGCACTCCTTCACCATCAAGGTACCCTATAAACTCGGAATAATATCTAATAATAGCAACAGATAATTTGCTAAACTCAACATACAGAATCATCATGCATGTGGACATTAACACAACGTATTAAAAGATGGACAGAATGATGTTAGCACATCTACTCACAAGAAGCAAACAAGACTAATGTGTGCATTTTTAAGGCACTCACACACTGCTGAATTAAGGATGGACCAGGCTGGAGAGCAGGCATTCAATTGGGAGCAGTAGTATGTAGTATTAGGCCTTGTTTAGTTGGCAAAATTTTGGGTTTTTGGCTACTGTAGCACTTTCGTTTTTATTTGACAAACATTGTCCAACCACGGAGTAACTAGGCTCAAAAGATTCATCTCACAAATTTCAGATAAACTGTGTAATTAGTTTTTATTTTTATCTTTATTTAATGCTGCATGCATGTGATCAAAGATTCGATGTGACGGGGAATCTTGAAAATTTTTGCGAACTAAACAAGGCCTTAGGATGTCCTCATTTCATGTGAGCTCTATATATGTAGCCTACTATTCAAACCCGGCCGGGAAATAACCATGGAAAAAGCAACATTGATCCAAGCATCATTGTTTCAAGCCTTGCATGCATGTATGTGCATGGGATATTCCATCTTTAGCTCATCAGGGCTCCTCTCCTAAACAATTTTTCAAATGGATCGGTCCAATCGACTGGTTTCTTCATGAAGTGCTAGGCTGCTAGCTAAGTGCGTGTATGTAGCTAGCTAGGTTCTACGTGGAGATATCTACTGTAGAGTTACTATGAGTCTGCGAGTGGTGTGTGGACAAATAGTGAACAGGGTTGGGTAGTATTGGTTTGGGTTCAGCAAATAATGTACCCCTGAGCAGTAGTGTGCATGCGTGAGAGGGAAAACCAGCAGAGCCATGGTTCTTATCCTCAAACAGTAACAACTAGCTAAGGTCGTCAGATGCCTGCTGGCGCAAACTATGCATGGCAGCATGTTACTGTCATGGTATAGTAGAAAACGTACAGCTGGAAGTAGTTTCATGAATACATGGATGTACTCTCGACTCTCGTAGATATGAGCTATATAACCTTGCTATTCGTCCATCTAGAATTTAGAAAATAGTTGAAAAAGTTCATGTATGTTATCGTGGTTTTATCGATGACGACCTATATATATGTGTACATATATTTCGAACAAGGAAAAAATTGTCTGACAACGCTTGCCTGCCTTTTTTTTTGTGTGTTACAGATTGGGATCGAGTGCGAGCTTAGCGCGGAGGAGCTTGTGCAGGAAATTCAACAAACGTTATTGTGATGATGACGTAGGATTTGGCTACCTGCACAGATGTAAAACTGCATGCCTACATGGTATGGCTCCCAGGCAGATTAATAATAATTAACGGGAGCAGTGTCATCGTCGGTGCAATCTGTGTGGCTGTACAAGCTGTAGGCTCCAGTTTACAGTTACAGATCAGGGTTATTTCGGTCTGTAGCTGTGCGTAGTTAATTAGTATGTTAGAGATTTGTTGTTGTCTTCATTTCTACTGCTGAATAATGGATCGATCTTCATCGACCTGTGTGTACGTTAATAAGTTGTTCTCTTCTAGCTTCTCTTGTTCTCATGCTTTTGCATTTACATGCATGCATGGCACGAGCCTGAAGTGCCGTATACGTTTATACTCCTGGTTGTTGTTCCAAAAATATGTAGTCACAGAAGGAGTTGGGTTTTATGTTGATTATTATATACATCAGCTAGCAGAGATAAGTACTAGGATGCAAGCATTGATCTTGTTTGCACACCGCTTCTTAAGTCAACAACGATTTGATTCAATGAATGACCCCTTGCAGTAGCTTGATGCACAAGTGGTTTAAAAACTTGCACTTGACCTCTTGATGAGCTTGGTTGATGACATGGTTGAACCACTTGAGTTGAACTAGCCAAAGTTGCACTATTGGACTTGGACTTTCATGATGAGAGTCATTATGCTAGGTTCATCTTTATTTTGCACAATAGTTGGAGGAATAGCTCTAGTTGAATCATCATCTTCTCTAATACCCCTCTAGGTCTTACATCATCAATTGCCATGTTTTTCATTGCTTCATCTAGGGCACCTCACAAATCGTCTAGATTCTCATTTCAACTTGAGAACCATTAGTTTCATCAAACTCAACATCTTAAACTTCCTCCATTATGTCACAAGTCTTTTTTCTATACCCTATAAGTTTTTCTTGAAGTGGAGTACCCACCATTTTGAGATGGTTATACATGTGTGGGCATTCCATTTTTAGCTATAGTAATTGGTATGTGCAGATACCACTCTTAGTTATAGCAATAGGTATATGGAGATACCACTTTTAGTTAAAAGTATTAACAAAAGTACACAAAAATCATGTCAGAGGCATGTAATGCTAACTCATAAAAAACCATTATGAAATTATAGGGACAAATCACGTTACACATGATAAGACGATGTGTCACGTGCACGAAAAAGATCCTACTAGCTGTTCTGGTGGATTTTGCTCTTGGTTATGCAACGGGATTGCCGGGAGGATGCTGCTAGTAATTGTTGGGAGTGACCAACCAGTGAGTTATTGCAAGCGGAGAAATGACCAATCATAGGATTGTCAGCCATAGCCATTGTTACTTGAATGACTGTTGCACTAGTGGCCTTAGCACAAGAAGCATGAGGATGGAGCTTCCAGCTGGGAGCCGCCAGCCCATGGTATTGAAAGGGCCATCTACAGCTACACCTATGTTGTTGATCTCTATTGGTTCAAAGGTTTTTTTCCTTAGCCGCAACAGCGGGAATGCCAGGATGAGGGGCACACTCATCATGTGAAAACTGAGTTCCTCTCCTGTCTGGCACACATGGTTGCACACTTTCCACTTGTGTGGAACACTCAGCATGTCTAGTTTTGCCTTGCCCTTCTTCTCCATGATTATGTCACATGAGTAATCTAGCCTTCCAGCACCTAGGGTGTGGGGAACTTACACTTAGGGCAACTATGCACCTAGGCACAACCTATGTTGCTCTCACCTCTAGTGGTAGTAGATGTGTTGTAGGTGTGACTACCATTGCTACACCCAGCAAGACCTTTGCCTCCGTTGCCGGCATCGCTATAGCTAGCAACATATTTTCCATTGTCGACATTGCCATAGCTAGCGAGAGATTTGGCACAACCATTGGTATACGTAGCAACAATTTTACCATTGCCACCATATCCCTAGCGAGGACCAGCTTCACTAGAGCCATTGTTCCCCTTCACTAGGTGATCAGGTGTAGTTTGAGTGGCCACACTCATAGCGGTGGCAAGAGGAGCTCTTGTGATGGTCGCCGCTGCCATAGAAGCGGGAGGTGGTGGAATTGTAAGAGCCTCTATTGGTGCAGCAGTAGGAGCTCTTCCAATGCTCATAGGTTTAGTGGCCACATGAGGTGTAGGTGGCATAGGAGTTGCCATGGCCACTATAGAGCTCCACGAGACCTGTGATGGGAATAGGTGGATTTTTGTCATCATTATCATCATTGATGATGATCACAAAATTGTCATCACCATTGTGGTTGCTCTCGATGACCTTGTACCTACCGTGCATGGCGACCACTATGTTGCGAACAGTGACATTAGACTAAGATCCATAAATTTAACCTCCAAGTTCTCATGAGAAGGTGAGACGACAGCATCAGCCACACCCAGCTGCATCACCATTAGGTCATGTTGGATCTACATGATGAGCAACTTGTCTGACTATTCTTCACCAAGGGCATCTCTAGGGCTCCATTGTAGCGCGCGACACTGCCCCATGTCACCCCTAGTAGCTTCATGGTGGTACTCAGCTTTAACTTTTGCTTCTTCCTTCTCCTCTTCGGTATGGGGGCATCCTCCTCCGACTTGGAGGAGAGGTGGTCACACTTGTGCGACCTCATGTGCCAATTGCCCACATGTCATTGCCTCTCGGCCAAAGGTCATAGAGCAATTAACGCAAGCATAAGGCCGATCGTCCATCTTAGCAATAGTGCCAAGAACAACTAACCTGAGTCGAGACACCTCATGAGAGTGCCAGTGTGCTACGGTGGTAAGCACGCTGCTCAGCAATTGCCAGGTCCCTACCAGGACAGCCCACTAAAGATCCACACATGTATACAACTAACGTAGGATGGGAATAAATCACACTTCATGCTATACTATATATTAATATAACATATAGTGTGAATTTTCCTAAACTGTATTATTTGCCAACCTTTCTCATGAATGCAACACATTTTCTTATCATGCATGTACTGTGTTTTGTCCCTATGTAATTATACCATTTTGTGATGGTTATACATGCATGGGCATTCCACTTTCAGATATAGTAATAGGTATCTGAAGACACCACTTTTCGTTTTAGTAATAGGTATGTGGAGATACCACTTTCAATTAAAATTATTAACAAAAGTACACAACACATCATGTCAGAAGCATGTAATGTTAATATATAAAAAACCATTAACAATTATAGAGACAAAACACATTACATGCACGATAAGAAAATTTGTCACACACATGAAAAAGATGTTGCTATCTCTTCTGGTGGATTTTGCTCTTGATTGTGCAAGGGTATTATCAGAAGGATGTTGCTGGTAGTTGCAGGGAGTGACCACCTAGTGGAGGTGTTGCAAGCTAAGAAATGACCAATCATAGGAGTGACAGCCATAGCCATTGTTGCTTGAGGTGGCTGGTGCACTAGCGGCCTTAGCTCAAGAAGTGTGAGTATGGAGCTTCCACTGGGAAACGCCAGCCCATGGTATTGAAAGGGCCATCCATAGTTGCACCTTTGTTGTTGATCCCTATCGCTTCAAAGGTTTTTTCCTTGGCTCCAGTAGTAGCATTGCCAGGTTGAGGGTGCACACACATCATATGGAAACTAAGTACCTATCCTATTTGGCACACATGGTTGCACACTTTGTCGATGTGTGGAACACTTGGCATGTCTAGCTTTGCCTTGCCCTTCTTCTCCAGGATTCTATCACAATGAGTAATGTGGCCTCTCGGCGCCTAGGGTGTAGGGAAGAATGTGTTCTTACACTTTGAGCAACTGTACACCTTGGCATAGCCTTTGTTACTCTCACCTCCATTGGTAGTAGATGTGTTGTAGGTGTGGCTACCACTCTCTACACCCAGCAAGACCTTTGCCTCCATTGCTAGCATCGCTATAGCTAGCAACATATTTTCATAGTCGACATTTTCATAGCCAGTGAGAGCTTTAACACAACTATTGTTGTACCTAGTTATAGTTTTACCATTACCACCGTATCCCTAGTGATAACGCTTTACTAGAGTCGTTGTTCCCCTTCACTAGGTGATCAGGTGCAGTTGAATGGCCACACTTATAGCAGTGGTGAGAGGAGCTGATGGTTGCTGCTACCATAGAAGCTGGAGGTGGTGCAATTGTTAGAGCAGCTATTGAGGAAGCTACAGGAGCTCCTCCAATGTTCATAGGTTCAGTGGACACATGACGTGTAGGCGGCATAGGATTTTCCATGGCCACCGCAGGAGATCCATGAGACACATGGTGGTGATGAGAGGAATTCCATTATCATTGTCATCATCAATCGCTATCACAAAACTGTCATCGCTATTGTGGTCATTCTTTGTGACCTTGTTGCTATCATGCATGGCGATTGCTATGTTGTGAACAATAACAATAGACTAAGATCCAGAAACTTTTACTCCAAATTCTCATCATAATGTAAGACAACAGTGTCAGCCACCCCAAGCTGCATCAACATCAGGTCATGTTGAGTCTGCATGACGAATGACTTGTCCGGCTATTCTTAACCAAGGGTGTCTCTAGGGCTCCATCATAGTGTGCAGCATTTGCACGTGTCACCTCTCATGGCTTCATGGTGGTCCTCAGCTTTGGCTTCTGCTTCTTCCTTCTCCTCCTTGATCAAGGTGGGTGCATCCTCCTCTGACTTGGAGGAGGTGGTTGCACTTGTGCCACCTAATATGCCCACTACCCACACATCATCATCTCCTAACCGACAATCATGGAGCAATCTATGCAAGCACAAGACTGATCATCCATCATAGCAATGGTGCCAAGACCAACTAATCTGAGCCTAGGCACCTCATGCGAGTGCCACGACGACAAACCATGCTGCTCAGCAATTGCCAGGTCCCTACCAGGAGAACTCACCAAAGATCCACACATGTATACAACTAACATAGGATGGGAACAAATCACACTACACATTATACTATATATTAATATAACATAAAGTGTTACTTTTCCTAAACTATATTATTTTTGCTAACCTTTCCCATGCATGTGACACATTTTCTTATTATGCATGTAATGTGTTTTGTCCCTATGCATGGCTAGACCTTTTTGAGATGGTTATACATGTGTGGGCAATCCACCTTCAGTTATACTGATAGCTATGTGGAGATAACACTTTCAATTAATACTATTAACAAAAGTACGCAAACATTATATCTAAAGCGTGTAATGGTAATTTATAAAACCATTAACAATTGTAGGGACAAAACACATTACATGCATGATAAGAAAATGTGTCACATGCTTGAAAAAGATGCTACTATCAATTCTAGTGGATTTTGCTCTTGATTGTGCAAGGGGATTATCGAAAGGATGTTGCTGGTAGTTGTAGTTAGTGACCAGCTAGTGGAGGTGTTGCAAGCGGAGAAATGACCAATCACTATGATTGCTAGCCATAGCCATTGTTCCTTGAGGAGGTTGTTGCATTGGTGGCTTGAACGCAAGAAGCATGAGTGAAAGAGCATCTAGGCCCCTAATGATTTTGGTGATTAATGACAATGTTGATTATTATGACTAACGTGTGTTTTGCAGAGGCAAAGTCATTTGTGAGGTCATGGTAATAGGTACTCGATGAACAGGGACGTACATGCCTACTTAATAGTGAAAATCGTTTCGGTTTTCAAAGGATGGTTGGACATCGTCAAGACTAGACTAGGTCTAAGTTCCATATGGTGAAGAAGGGCACTTAGAGTAGTTTAGGACTTTGTTTTTCCTTTGACCGTACTATTAAGAGGGGCTTTGATCTAGTAGCTTGACTTAGGCAAGGCTTTAGGTTTAGGTGTGGTGCACACTTGATAAACCTAGCACTAGGCAGCTCAGAGATAGTCCTTAGATCGAGAGGAACAAACTTCGTTTTGGAGCGATCGCGTTTCGACGAAGTTAGGGTGCCTAAGTAGGCACCGGTCGCTGCATCGGACGCTCTGTGAGTGCGTCCGGTGAGGTCACTTAGCCGTTGGAGGGTGTGGTGCCTAGGGTTAGGCACCGGACGCTAGCACCGGACTCACCGGGCAGCGTCCGGTCCCATACCCAGGGAGGTTACAAACCTGCCCCGAGCACCGGACGCTAGCACCGGTCGCACCGGGTAGCGTCCGGTCCTAAACTCAGGGAGTTTGTAAAATTCCCCGGAGCACCGGACGGTGCCACTGGATGCTGGGTTCTAGCGTTCGGTGACCTGTCAGACCAAGTACAGTTAGCCGTTGAAGTGTCACCGGACGCTCGGTGCAGAGCGTCCGGTGCAACATCAACAGCGTCCGGTGACCCCGTTTTCAGTGGAAAACAGTTGGCTGACCTTTGGACTTTGTGGGGTGTATCTATACTCCTCCACCTCGTCCATGAGAGGTCTCTTGCCCATTTGAACATCTGAGAAACTTGTTGTGGAGCAAGAGAGTAGCAAGAGCCTAGAGCGGATTGAGATTTGAGTGATTTCTTGAGAGAATCCTTCTCTAGTTGAATTACAAGAGTCAAGTGTGCATCCACCACTCTCTAGTGCCTTGTTTGGGTCAAGTGAGAGTTCTTTGCTTGTTACTCTTGGTGATCGCCATCACCTAGATGGTTCGGTGGTGATTGGAGGCACGAAGACCGCCTGGAGTTCTTGTGGGTGGCTCGTGTCAAGCTTGTGAGCGGTTTTGGGCGATTCACCGCGAGGGAGGGTCGAAGAATCAGCCCGTAGAGAGCACTTGGTCCTTGCACGGACCAAGGGGTAGCAAGACCCTTGCGCGGGTGCTCCAATGAGGACTAGTGGAGAGTGGAGACTCTCCGATACCTCGGCAAACCATCGCCGAGCACTTTCTTCCACTACTCCTTTACATTCTAGCATTTACTTTGTGTTTTTACATTCTTAGAACTGCCATGCTAGAATAGGATTGGAACTAGGTTGCAAAACTTTTATCCGGTAGCTCTCTAGTCACACTAGGCACAAGAGGTTGAATTGGAGCTTATAGGTTGCTTAAATTTTTAGAGAAGCCCAATTCACTCCCCCTCTTGGGCATCTTGATTCTTTCAATTGGTATCGGAGCCTAGTGCTCATTATTTAGGCTTCACAGCCTAGAGAAAGATGTCTAACGGGGATGGACCGCCACCCATGTTCGATGGGGATGACTTCCTGTATTGGAAAATACGGATGGAGTCATACCTTGAGGCATGTGACTCAAAGTGCCTATAAGCCACGACCGAAGGGTTTACCCCTCCGGCAAAGGACGTCGTTCGTACTCTACAAGAACAAGAAAACGAGAAGTGGAATGCAAAGGCCAAAAACCACATTTTTAGAGGTCTTTGCAAAGAGGTGTTCAACCGCGTTCAGAACCACAAAACCGCCCATGCCCTATGGAAGGAACTTTGTGCGCTCCATGAGGGATCAAAGAGTGAACGCGAGGAACACTATCACTTAGTGATGAACAAGCTTAATACATTTGAGATGGTCCCAAAAGAAAATGCTAATGAAATGTATTCTCGCTTGAATGTCATTGTAGAGGAGCTCAATGGTCTTAGACTCACTCAAATGAGTGCGGCGGATGTCGCAAGGAAGATACTATGTGTGCTTCCAATTGAGAAATATGGACACATAGTAACCGTGCTTCATCAAGGCGATCTCTCCACCGCTACACCAACGACTATATTGGGGAAGATCAACGCTCATGAGATGTATATGCACATGAACCCCAAGATGGCTCCTCATCAGCCAAGAAGGAGAAGAAGGACTTGGCCCTCAAAGCTTCTCACAAGGGCAAAGCCAAGAAGATGATTCATCCATTGCCCTCTTGGTGAGAAGAACCACCAAGATGTTGAAAAAGCTCAACAAGAATGGAGTCAACTTTGACTCCAAGAAGAAGTTCTTCACGAGTAGCAAGAGAAAGCCCATCTCCGAGATGGATTGCTACAATTGTGGTGAACTTGGTCATCTTGCTCATCAATGTCTAAAGCCCAAGAAGGACAAGTACAAGAAGAAGAACAAAGAGCAAGATGATTCAAGTGATGATGAAAAGAATGAAAAGAAGCCATACAAGAAGAAAGGTGGCAAGAAGAAGGAGCACTACAAGAAGAAGAATGTCAAGGCATACATTGTTGGTGATTGGCTCAGCGACATTGAGAGCTCAAGTGGTGACTCCTCCGGCAACAAGAGTGATGATGAGAAGGTTGCCGCCATTGCCATCGATGCTCCATCACCATCATCTTCACCACCATCTACATCCTCTACACACCTATGCCTCATGGCTAAAGGTGACTGGAAGGTACAAAGTGAGGATGAGAGTAGTGAGAGTGATAGTGAATATGAATCACCTTCTTATGATGAACTTGTAAAATTGCTAAACAAATATACAAAAGTCATAAGAAAGACTAGAAGTGAAAATGAAAAGCTTGAGCTTGAAAATGAAACACTTCTAGCAAAGCTTAAATCTAGTGATGAGCTTAGAGATCAAAATGAGATCATGACCACTAAGCTCAAGGAGCTCAAACACTCTTTAAAAGAGCTCAAATAAAAACATGATAAACTTGAGAGTGTTCATGATGAGCTTATCACTAGATATAGAGCAATGAAAGAAGAACTAACAACTCTAAAAGCAAATTATGACAACCTTGAGATTGCTTATGGACTTGCAATTGATGAAACACATGTTGCTACTAACCATGTTGCTAAGCTTGATGTAGCCACATCTTGTGATGACTTACTTGTGGAGAGCACACGCAAATGTGTTGATTGCAAGGGCAAGAAAGTGGTAGTGGCTGAGAGCTATGAGGACACTATCAAGCTCAAGGAAGAAGTTGTCATGCTCAAGAAAGAGTTGCAAGAACAAGACAAGCACAAGACCATTGTGATTGAGTCACTTGATCAAGACAAGAAACTTGCATATGAGAACAAGTTGCTCAAAGAAGAAAATCAATATCTCAAGCTTAGTGTGATGTATGACAAGCAAGAAGAAGATGAGACATTCATCTTGGATGAGTTAGCCAACAACAATGACCCAATCATCAAGAAGCTAACTCAAGAGAATAGCAAGCTCAAGAAAGAGAAGGAACATCTAACCAAGGGGTTAACAAAATTCACAAAAGGGAAGGACCTTCAAAGTGAGCTTTTCATGAACACATTCATGAAGATGGACAAGAGTGGGATTGGCTACAAGGCTCATCAAGTCACTAGCCACTTATGATCAACCAAGCAAGCCAAAGCCAAAGAGATGCTTTGAGTGTGGCCAAGAAGGACACTTTGCTCATGAGTGTAAGGCACCACTACCACCACCCTTGCCCAAGCATGCTAGGCCATTTGCCTTCAATGCTCACTACATTGTAAGGAAAGACAAGAGTGTCAAGGTCAAGGTTAGCTTCATGGGGCCGCCCAACAAGCAAAGGCCAAAGAAGATTTGGGTGCCAAAGCAACTAGTAGAGAAGGTCAAGGGCCCTAAGCAAATGTGGGTCCCTAAATCTCAAGCTTGATCTCTTATGTGCAGGTGAACTACAAGACCGGTGGATCACATTGGGTAATTGATAGTGGTTACACTCAACATATGATTGGAGATCCCCGGATGTTCACCTCTCTTGAGGAAGATGTTGACAACCAAGAGAAGATCACATTTGGTGACAATTCAAAAGGCAAGGTCAAGGGACTAGGAAAGGTTGCTATATCAAATGACAACTCCATCACCAATGTGCTCTATGTGCAATCATTAAGTTTCAACTTGCTCTCAATTGGGCAACTTTGTGATCTTGGTTTTGAATGCTTATTCAAGAAGAAAGAAGTAATAGTGACCAAGGAGGATGACAATGAAATGGTATTCAAAGGCTTCTGACACAACAACTTATATGTAGTGGATTTCTCATCCGATGAAGTTGATGTCAAGACTTGCTTATTCACCAAGACCTCACTTGGTTGGTTGTGGCATAGAAGGTTAGCACATGTTGGAATTGGCACACTCAAGAAGTTGATGAAGAAAGAATTGATTAGAGGCTTGAAGGATGTGACATTTGAAAAAGACAAGCTTTGTAGTGCATGTCAAGCGGGCAAGCAAGTTGCAAACACTCATCCAACCAAGGCCTATCTCTCCACTTCAAGAGTGCTTGAGCTACTTCACTTGGATCTATTCGGACCAACCACATATGCTAGTCTTGGAGGCAACAAATATTGCTTGGTCATAGTTGATGATTTCTCCCGGTACACTTGGACATTCTTCTTGCAAGACAAGGCTGAAGTTGCATCAATTTTCAAGAAGTTTGCAAAGAATGCCCAAAATCAATTTGATGTCAAGATCAAGAAAGTTAGAAGTGACAATGGCAAAGAATTTGACAACACCAACATTGAAGAGTATTGTGATGAAGTGGGAATCAAACATGAGTTCTCCTCAACATACACACCACAACAAAATGGGGTTGTAGAAAGAAAGAACCGGACATTGATCACCTTGGCAAGAACTATGCTAGATGAGTATAACACTTTGGAGAAGATGTGGGCCGAGGCAATCAACACCGCATGCTATGCTTCAAACCAGCTCTTTCCTCACAAGTTCCTAGAAAAGACACCATATGAGTTGCTCAATGGGAAGAAGCCCGATGTCTCATTCTTTAGAGTGTTTGGGTGCAAATGCTACATTTACAAGAAGCGCCAACACTTGGGCAAGTTCCAAAGAAGATGTTACATTGGCTACTTGGTTGGCTATTCATCAAAGTCCAAGGCATATAGGGTCTTTAACCATGCCACAAACATGGTTGAAGAAACATTTGATGTTGAATTTGATGAAACTAATGGCTCCCAAGGAGCAAGTGATAATCTTGATGATGTAGGTGGTGAACCATTGAGGGATGCCATGAAGAACATGCCGATGAGAGACATCAAGCCAAAAGAAGATGATGATTTGCAAGTCATTGAGCCACCACCCACCTCACATGTACCACAAGATGAAGACAAGGATGTGAGAGATGCTCATGAAGACACTGAAAGCCCTAGTTTGGTTTTGGATAATTGATGAAACCCTAGTACTAACCTCTATGCTAAGTATGTGTAGACTTAATGAGGTTGGTACATGCCAAGTGATGGAGCAACTAATGATCACGGTGATGATGGGATGACCATAAGATGATCAAGTGCTCAACTTGGAAAAGAAGAAAGAGAAAAACAAAACCCGTTGGAGATCAAGGCAAAGGTATTGCTTAGGGTTTTGGTTTTGGTGATCAAGACACCATAGAGGGTGTGATCACATTTAGGATAGATAGCCGTACTATAAAGAGGGGAATTCTTCGGCTAAGCGGTTATGAAGTGCCACTAGGTGTCATTGTTCATGTGCATGCATTTAGAACCTACTGAGCTAACTTAACTCCTTTAAAGAAAATGTTTGTGAAAATGCTAACACACGTGCACACTTGTTGGTACACACGTTGTGGTGTTGGCACACTTTGAGAAGGAGGTGGAGTTTGAAGGGTAGAGAGAGGATGGGTTCCTCTCTCCCTCCCGCCGAGCTTGCGAGGCGGTATTCGGCGCTTTTCGAGAAAATGAAGTGCACATTTTCTATTGCGCCGGTGGGAAAATTTGGAGAAGTCGCGGGAGTGTTCCTCGCAGAGAAACACTCACCGGACGCTGGCCTTTGAGGCACCGGACGCTGTGGCTGAGCATTTGGTGTGCTGTGGTGCTAGGGTTAAGCACTGGACGGCACTCACCGGACGCTGGGGAGCTCCTGTTCATGCGTCCGGTGCTATCTGACTTCGGTCGGAGTGTTTGAATGGAAGCATCGGACGCTGAGGGAGCGTCCGGTGGTTAGCGTCCGGTGTGCGGGTGTTTTGCGACCCTCTCTGCGCATGAGTCCGGTGAGCACCGGACGCTACCGGTGCTTAGCGTTCGGTGACCCGTAGGTTTGCGGAACTCTCTGCGCATGAGTCCGGTGTGCTCCGGACGCGTCCGGTTCTAATTTGCTCAGCGTCCGGTGCACTGCAGGTGACCGTTAGACTCTGACACGAGCATTTCAAAAGGCGACACGTGGCTGACGTTGGAGCACCGGACGCAGGTGCTGAGCGTCCGGTGGCCCTTTAAGAGCGTCCGGTGACCCCGCAGTTTGCCCAGTGAAAGAGCCAATGGCTGTATTTGCTTGAGGAGCTTATAAATAGTTGTTGGCCGGCTTAGGGCTCACCCTCTTGGTATTCTTGACTACTAGACATCCTTGTGAGCCTAAGCAAACCCCTCCCACTCATCTCCTTCATAGATTAAACATCTTTGTGAGATTGGGAGTGATTCCAAGTGCATTTGCTTGAGTGATTGCATCTAGTGGCACTTGGGGATCGTTCTAGCTGCGGTTTTCTTGTTACTCTTGGTGGTTGCCGCCACCTAGACGGCTTGGAGCAGCTTAGGAGGATTGGCACGAGTTAGTGATTGTTCGTGGCCATCTCCCGGTGATTGTGAGAGGTTTGTGCCTACCTCGGTGGAGAGCCAAAGGCAACGTTAGTTGATTGCTCATGTCATTGAGCTACCTCACTTGTGGGTAGGTTCTTGTGGTGTCCTAGTGAGGACGAGGTTCGTGCTACACCTCTTAGCCACCGAACCACCAAGTGTTGGTCGACACAACGGGGACGTAGCGTGCCGGCAAGCACGTGAACCTCAGGAGAAAAATCGGTGTCTCAATTGTGATTGATTGGCATTCTCCCGGTGCTTGATTGTTGATATATTGGTGATTGGTTCATCCCCTACACGGCGGTATAAATATCTTTTCCTCTCCTTTCACTTACCGCAAAGTTGTGTAACTAGTTTTAGTTGCTAGTTTTGACTTGTGTAGTTAAGCTCACTAGTGTAACTTGTAGAAGACCTAGAGCTTGTGTGCATAGTGATCTTAGCAACTAGAATTGTTGGTTAGGTGGCTTGCAAACACCTCTTTTAGAGCTAGACCAAAAAGCTACGCTTTGTTATTTACTAACATCTTGCTCTAGTGAATTTGTAGAATTTTTAAATAGGCTATTCACCCCCCCTCTAGCCATATTAATAGGACCTTTCAGACACCCAAGTCACTCATGAGTAAGCGGTGGCACATGCACAAGATGTTGATGCTCCCCAATTAACCCCTCAAGTGGCACCAAAAAGATCATCACATCTACTCCAAGATCACTCTCAAGATCTCATCATCGGGAGTCCATCACGTGGTGTCACTACACGCTCTAGACATGCTTTATTTATTGAACATGACACGTTTGTGTCTCTTGAAGATGAACCAAAGACTATAGCGGAAGCTCTTCGTGATGCGGATTGGATCATTGCCATGCAAGAGTGGACACTTGAAGAGCGACCCAAAGATGCAAGAGTGATTGGAACAAAGTGGGTCTTCCGAAACAAGAAGCATGATCAAGGCAAAGTGGTGCGCAACAAGGCAAGGCTCGTGGCAAAGGGCTTTTCACAAGTGGAAGGTGTTGACTTCGGTGAAACCTTTGCACCGGTGGCAAGACTTGAAGCAATCTGTATCCTACTTGCATATGCATCTAGTCATGATATCAAGTTATTTCAAATGGATGTGAAAAGTGCTTTTTTAAATGGATATATTAATGAGCTTGTCTATGTTGAGCAACCCTTCGGTTTTGAAGACCCTAGGTACCCCAAGCATGTCTACGGGTTGTCCAAGGCTCTCTATGGTCTCAAGCAAGCCCCTAGAGCTTGGTATGAGAGGCTTAGGGACTTCCTCATTGAGAAGGGCTTCAAGATTGGGAAAGTTGACACAACACTCTTCACCAAGAAAATGAATGGGGAAATCTTCATTTGCCGAGTTTACATTGATGATATTATTTTTGGCTCTACTAATGAAGATTTTTGCAAGGAATTTGGTGATTTGATGTCCAAGGAGTTTTAGATGTCCATGATTGGCGAGCTATCCTTCTTCCTAGGATTTCATGTCAAGCAAATGAAGGAAGGGGTCTTCATCTCTCAAGAGAAGTACACACAAGATCTTCTCAAGAGGTTCAAGATGATGGATTGCAAGCCAATCAAGACTCCCATGGCATCAAATGGGCATCTCGACTTGGATGAGGGAGGTTACCCAATTGACAAGACTCTCTATCATTTCATGATAGGAAGTCTACTCTACCTCACCGCATCTAGGCCCGATATCATGTTCAGTGTGTGTATGTGTGCTAGATATCAAGCAATGCCTATGGAATCTCACTTGATTGCCATCAAGAGAATTCTTAGGTATCTAAAATACACACCTTGCCTAGGTTTGTGGTATCCCAAAGGTGCAAGATTCCAACTTGTAGGCTATTCCGATTCGGATTATGCCGGGTGCCGCATTGATAGAAAAAGCACATCCGGAGGGTGCTACTTCCTAGGTAGATCACTTGTCTCTTGGATGTCAAAGAAACAAAATAGTGTTGCCTTGTCAACGGCCGAGGCTTAATACATTGCAGCTGGTGCTTGTTGTGCACAAATACTCTACATGAAACAAACTTTGCTAGACTATGAAGTAGTACTAGACAAAGTACCTTTGCTGTGTGACAACGAAAGTGCCGTAAAACTTGCTAACAACCCGGTTCAACACACCCGCACAAAACACATTGACATCCGCCACCACTTCCTCAGGGATCATTTTGCTAAAGGTGACATATCTCTAGAGAATGTGGGAACGGAAAATCAATTGGCGGATATTTTCACAAAACCCCTAGATGAAGCTAGGTTTTGTATGTTGAGAAATGAACTTAATGTGCTTGATCTCTCTAACTTCACTAAAAAATGAAGTTGTGTGTTGAAACTTGTAAATAGCTTTTGCTTTGCAGTTCATGCATACTAAAACTAAAATACAAAAAGAATTATGTGTAGGGCTTGTCTAACATGGTTAAGATAACCCCTTTGTGTGTGTGAAAAGTCTTAACCTTGGATCAAACTTGACAAGCATTAGTTTACTTTCAAGTATTGCATTCCACCTCATATCATATGCATGCTTGTTATTTGACCGTTTCTTTTTGGTTATTCTTTGAGCATCCGTTGTGTTCGTCCATAGATAGGGGGAGCATTCAAAGCTCATTATGATTTAAAACCCCTAGCTTTATGGCCATACGATGCTCCTTGGTGATTTCTCGGACTATTTTCATAAAAACTACTAAGCCTAAGGCTAAATATTTGTGAAAGCTTGAGGGTTTGAGAGAAGTCACTCATACCAGTTCCACTTGGTGTTTATTTGTGTCTCCTTGAAGATGGAACTTGGTTGGGTAAAAGTCGGGGAAAGTCCTAAGTTGAAAAAGGACCCAGAGGTGCACCGGACGATGCACCGGACGCTGTCTCCGTGCGTCCGGTGCGGTGAGTCCACAGGATTGCACTCACCGGACGTAGGAGTGCCCCTCCAGCGACCGGTGAGGTGCGTCTGGTGCTCAGCCAGGCATGCCCTAAGGCACCGGACGCTAAGTCCAGCGTCCGGTGGCCATCGTCCGGTGGTCAGGCCTCTTGCAGACCTCTCTGCGCGTAAGACCGGTGGTCATCGGACGCGTCCGGTCCCACATTAGGAGCGTCCGGTGACCCCGCAGCGGTCGTATATAACCCGCGCCCGGGGAGGTCTTACGGCCGTTTTCTTTTTCCTCCGCATCTCAGCCCGACCGCCGTCCCGTGCCCTAGCGCCGCCGCCGTTGACTCCCTTGATTTCTCCTCCGGCGATCTCCTTTCCCTAGCGGCTAGATCTGCTCGAAGGCTTCCTCTCTTCACTCTCCTCGCGCAGGGACTCCTTTCCTACGAAGTGGTTAGGGTTTGGGTAAGTCTTTTGAACCCTGCCCTCAACGTGCTCGTGTTAATGCTTGAATGGATTAAACTGTTATTTTTGACGATGATTTGATTCGTTTCGTCCTTACAACACCCTGTTGCTTTGAGTTGCATTCTCCGGCGGACTTCGATCGTGATATTTCATCCGCAACGCGTCCCGACATCGGATCCTCGTTGATCTCTCGTGCCAGTTTGACAGTTGTCGGCAGATGTTCAGGCAGTGGTTCTTGCGATGGCTCGTTGCAAGAACGTCAGTGGTCTGGCAGCCGGCTCAGGAGGTTCTCCAGGAGGTGATGGTGGAGGTGATCCTCCCCGTCGCCTGTCAGCGGCAGAGAAGGGCAACGGAAAGAAGCTAGCCACCAAGAAAAGGAAGGCCAGTGACAGCGAGGCAGAGGTGGCAGAGGCAGTTGCAGTAGGAGCTGAGGCCGCAGAGAGAGGTGGACGCTCAGGTGCCCTGAGGATTGGGGCCGATCTCACACCACGTCAGACGCGTGCAGTTCTTGAGGCAGAGGCTATGCATGGATCACCTCCTGGCACCATCATGCTAGGAGGTCAGTGTGTCAGGATTACAGTTAGAGATCCAGCTTAGGAGGACCCGGACACAGAGACAGAGGCAGAGGCCCAGGCAGAGGGTCCGACAGAGGCTCAGCAGCAGGAGCAGCCCCTCAGGAGGTCGACTCGCGCTCATACTCAGGCCATCCCTAGGACTGGTATGCAGGGTCAGTCTACCTCCGCTGCTCGCTCTACACTAGGTCGAGGTACTCCAGGTCCTCGTCAGGCACCAGTGAGGATTCACAAGGATTACACTCAGGTTTCGGCTCATGAGATCCAGGGGCTGCGGTTTGTTCCTTTTCCCACTTGGTTTCCAGCCGCCAGGGATCCGAGAGCTAGTGCCCGGTTCTATACAGTTGTTCAGGAGGATATGTACGAGGCACTAGTTCGCTCGCAGGCTCAGTTTAGAGAGCACAGGGTGCTTGATCTTGAGATTCTTGGGAACATGGTCGGTGCAGATATCAGACAGTACTTCACTTACCTCCATGGCCGCCCAGAGTTACTTGCTCTCCCTGGTACTTATCGCGAGGAGTGGGTCTGAGAGTTCTATGCTTCAGTGTGGGTTTCACCTGATCACAACTATATTCACTACGCACTGGCAGGGACAGACTACAGGGTGACGGCTCAGTGTGCCAGATCGGTTCTTAGGTTGACAGCCTTTTCTACCAGGATCCACCAGTTGTGCTATGGGAACTTTGAGCCCCCTGGACGTCCTCACGGTGGTGCTCTACCACCAGTTGACTTTGTGGCTCCCTGTTTCCGTCAGCCGTTTGGAGAGGGCTCTAGCAGGACAGTGGGAGATTTGACTCGCCCAGCCAGGATCCTCGACTTTGTGTTGAGGAAGACACTCTTTCCTAGGACAGGCTACAGGGACGGTTTTACCAGGATACAGCAGTGGTTGGTAGCCCACCTCATCTCGAAGACTCCTTTTGACTTGTGGGATTTGATAGTCTCATAGATTGAGGATACTATTTCAGAGAGCTTCAGGCGACGGCGTGAGTTGCCGTACGCACACTGGATCACCATGATCATTCTTCGTGCTAGGCCCGTACCCCTACCAGCTCACCTACAGAGAGAGTTGTCAGACTCAGACATGGTGTTCCCCCACTACGACCCCAGGCAGATGCTGAGAGCACACCACGACCTCAGAGCTCCACCACCTCCTCGTGCACCACGTGGCCAGGTGCCCCACCTTCTCCTAGGGGCACTCGCAGTTCAGGAGCAGTTCCAGAGACTGAGGAGGAGCAGGATATCGCCATTGGGGTGTTTGAAGATGCAGAGGCTGAGGAGGAGGTTGACTTCACTTCAGACATCTCAGACGATGATTATCATCTCCCAGTACCAGACCTTCCTCCGAGGACGCACGACCACGAGGCAGGAGGCTCCTCGAGTGCTTCAGACCCCGCTCTTCTTGCTATTCTAGAGGGGATGAGAGCCGATCAGTGGCGGGCTACTGAGGAGTAGGCTAGGAGAGACAGGGACCAGGCTGCCATCAATGCAGCCATGCAGGCCAGGCAGGACGAGCTCCAGCGACAGCTCTTGACCTTCCAGGAGCACCAGCTTGCGTTCCAGGCTCAGCAGACAGCGATGATGGCCGCTCTAATGGCTGCCTCACGGATTCAGTTTTCACAGATTCAGCTCCCAGGCACATCGTCAGTCAGGCCTCCTACCCCAACACCCCAGAGTTAGTCTCAGCCACCGCTTCAGCTCTCTGCTCAGAGTCAGCCGTTCTTGACGCCACAGCACCAGGTTTCTCAGGGTGCTATCTCGTCTAGCTCTGAGCAGGTGCCTCAGTTTACACCTCTCCGCTCTGGATTCACACCGCAGTCAGTGATAGCGTCACAGCTCGTGTTGGACTCGTCGGTAGGCCAGCACATCAGTTTCTCGTACAGTGCTTTGACTGGTGACCCTACGCCTCCACCCCTACAGGCTCCTGCAGCCTTTACGGTCCCAGTCACCACTACTGAGCACCTGTCGTCGTCAGTAGCTTCGTCTGAGCAGCTTGCACCTTCGTCTACTGTGCCAGAGACGTCAGCTACAGCGACCGAGTCCGTGCCAGCTTCGTCAGCAGGACTTGAGCAGCCCGCACAGCCTGTGATAGCTTCAGAGCCCGCAGAGCCGACCCAGACTGCTTCACCAGTACGTGCAGCTTCAGAGGGTCACTCCGTCTCCTCTGACTCGACGGCCGATGGATCAGACGATGCCGAGCGCTTTCAGGCCATGCTGAGGGACTCCACTGCTCCGCCTCCACCTCCGTCTTCTTAGGTTTTTGGCGCTTGATGCCAAAGGGGGAGAGGGTTGTGAGTATGAGAGTTAGGGGGCTAGAGCTAGAGAGGGCTGTTATTTTGATAAGCTAGAGTGGGCTGTTGTTTTGATATACTTTTGTGTGCTACTCCTTCATGCATCATGTTTACATTTATGCATTCATGCATCATGTTTACATTTATGCATTGTACTTGTGCTGTGAGATACACTTTGATTGTGAGACATGACCTTATGCTTTTATGTGATATCTTTATGTCATGTGTTTGGCTCATATTACCTTTGCTTCCGCGTTTATACTCCGATGTACTATGAGTCGTTTGTGTTTATATCCTGATGTATACATCTCACATATTTGGATGCAGGATGGTAGACTTGGTTGACATAAGCATACCTAATCCCTTTGCTCTAATTGTATCATGCTTATTAAAACCAAGTCATTTGAAAACCTCATTTCCTTTCATACTCGAGGTTATTGTCATCAATCACCAAAAAGGGGGAGATTGAAAGAGCATCTAGGCCCCTAATGATTTCGGTGATTAATGACAATGTTGATTATTATGACTAACGTGTGTTTTGCAGAGGCGAAGTCATTTGTGAGGTCATGGTAATAGGTACTCGATGAACAGGGATGTACATGCCTACTTAATAGTGGAAATCGTTTCGGTTTTCAAAGGATGGTTGGACATCGTCAAGACTAGACTAGGTCTAAGTGCCATATAGTGAAGAAGGGCACTTAGAGTAGTTTAGGACTTTGTTTTTCCTTTGACCGTACTATTAAGAGGGGCTTTGATCTAGTAGCTTGACTTAGGCAAGGCTTTAGGTTTAGGTGTGGTGCACACTTGATAAACCTAGCACTAGGCAGCTCAGAGATAGTCCTTAGATCGAGAGGAACAAACTTCGTTTTGGAGCGATCGCGTTTCGACGAAGTTAGGGTGCCTAAGTAGGCACCGGACGCTACATCGGACGCTCTGTGAGTGCGTCCGGTGCAACATCAACAGCGTCTGGTGACCCCGTTTTCAGTGGAAAATGGTTGGCTGACCTTTGGACTTTGTGGGGTGTATTTATACTCATCCACCTCGTCCATGAGAGGTCTCTTGCCCATTTGAACATCTGAGAAACTTGTTGTGGAACAAGAGAGTAGCAAGAGCCTAGAGAGGATTGAGATTTGAGTGATTTCTTGAGAGAATCCTTCTCTAGTTGAATTCCAAGAGTCAAGTGTGCATCCACCACTCTCTAGTGCCTTGTTTGGGTCAAGTGAGAGTTCTTTGCTATTACTCTTGGTGATCGCCATCACCTAGACGGTTCGGTGGTGATTGGAGGCACGAAGACCGCCCGGAGTTCTTGTGGGTGGCTCGTGTCAAGCTTGTGAGCGGTTTTGGGCGATTCACCGCGAGGGAGTGTCGAAGAATCAGCCCGTAGAGAGCACTTGGTCCTTGCGCGGGTGCTCAAACGAGGACTAGTGGAGAGTGGCGACTCTCCGATACCTCAGCAAAACATCGCCGAGCACTTTATTCCACTACTCCTTTACATTCTAGCGTTTACTTTGTGTTTTTACATTCTTAGAACTGCCATGCTAGAATAGGATTGGAACTAGGTTGCAAAACTTTTATCCGGTAGCTCTCTAGTCACACTAGGCACAAGAGGTTGAATTGGAGCTTATAGGTTGCTTAAATTTTTAGAGAAGCCCAATTCACCCCCCCTCTTGGGCATCTTGATCCTTTCAATGAGGATGGAGCTTCTAGCTACGAACCGCTAGCCCATGGTATTGAAAGAACCATCCATAGTTGCACCTATGTTGTTGATCCCTGTTGCTTTGAAGGCTTTCTCCTTACCTACAATAGCAGTAGTGCTAGGTTGAGGGGTGCACACTCATGATGTGGAAACTGAGTTCTTGCCCCGGTTGCACAATTTGCACTTGTGTGAAACACTCTGCATGTCTAGCATTGCCTTGCCCTTCTTCTCCATGATTCTATTACGGTGAGTAATGTGGCCTCCTAGCGCCTGGGTGTGGGGAAGAACATGTTCTTACACTCAGGGCAACTGTACACCTTGGCACATCCATTGTTGCTCTCACCTCCAGTGACAGTAGATGTGTTGTACGTGTGGTTGCAGTACTACACCTAGCAATACCTTTGCCTCCATTGCCAGCATCGCTATAGCTAGCAACATATTTTCCATAGTCAAAATTTTCATAGCCACCAAGAGATTTGCCACAACCATTTCTATACTAGCAATAGTTCTACCATTGCCACCATATCCCTAGCGAGAACCAGCGTCACTAAACCCATTGTTACCCTTCATTGGGCGATCAGGTGCAGTTTGAGTGGCCACACTCATAGCGGTGGTGAGAGGAGCTCTTGTGATGGTCGCCATTGCCATAGAAACAGGAGGTGGTGGAATTGTCAGAGCCACTATTCAGGTAGCTGCAGGAGCTCCTCCAATGTTCATAGGTTTAGTGGATGCATGAGGAGTAGGTGGCATAGTTGTTTCCACAGCTACCTGAAGGGTCGAGATGGTGGACTAGAGGGGGTGAATAGTCGTTTCTAAAATTTATTACGTCGGCTAACCAAAACAAATGCGGAATTAAAACTATCAGTCTAGCCAAGACTACACCCCTCTATCAAAGTTCTCTAGCACCTTGTAAAATATTCTAAACAAGCAAACAAGGTGCTACCTTAGCAAGAGCTCACCTAACCAATTATAGGAGCAAGGTCACACAAACCTATGCTACTAGTACTTTGCAAGACCGGGGAGCTCCTACACAACTAGTAAGCAAAAGCACAAAGCTCCTAAGATCACTAGCAATGTTCAATAACAAGGCAACTGTTGATGCAAAAGCTGATCTGCAAACACAAAGGGCTAATACCCGATTTAAACGTTAAGGCGTGCCAGCCGATTTGACCTTACTATCGGCAAAGGTGGTAACTCGAATACTTTGGTCCCGACAACAGCGATGCGCCCGGATGTCACGGCCAAGAGGTATTCACACGGAACTTGAGAACACGTCGAGCTTAAGTCGACAAATTCCTAAGAACTCGTAATGAAAAGGAAAAATATGACAAAGTCGTCGAAAAAGTAGATGCTTGGAATATGAGTAAAACGTGTGTTTGATTGATTGATAGATGTCCTCATTACAAGGCCCTAGGGTTTATATTTATACCCTGCTCAAAGAGCTACAACCAGACACGACTAGAATTCGAATTCCAAATTTAAACAGAATCCGTGTACAAAATGATCTAAATAACTAAGGAAAAGGTAAAACTGTCCTCACGGGACAAACCAGAACATCCCCACCAGCCAATCGGCAGCTTCTAGACTCTCCCTTCGGAGCATCGGTAGACTTCCTTGCTGTAGCCATCGGCACAGACACATCATCACCTACGGACTTAGTCACGCTCAACAGCCCCTCCATCGGCAACCATCCTCTATCGGCAACTCACCCTACAGATCAAGCAACACCATTTCATCTTGCCGATCCACACTTTACCAATCATGGACACGTGCCCAAAAACGGTGTCAACACATGCCCCCCAATTTTGGACTATGAAATCATTAATGCTCCAAAATTCTCTGCAGTAATGATGCCTTTTTCCGCAATTAATGCTCCTAATCTGGTAACCGACAGCCTCAATCTAAACAACTCCGATCCTATTCTTCCGCAGACTCCTCGAAGTCCTCAACTTCCCTAAACGGACATTTCCCCTTTAGTCGCACGTCGGCAATATGACCGTTATAGAGACTTGCCGATGGACGTCCATATCTTATCCTTCCAAACGGCTATCTCCACATCACTCCCCCATCGGCAATATGACCGTTACCAGGTGCTACCGATGGACCGACCAGGAGATCCCGCACAGTAAAATATCTCTGGATAATGACCGCTTCCTGTCAAATCACCTGCACAATCCCTTGATTACTGTGCAAACAGTTACCATATCTACCCGAGCACCTTTGGATTTCATGGATGCGGCAAAGAGATAAGTCAGATTTGCCCTTGCCCGTTTTGTCCTATAAATAGTTCCTTCTCGGGTACTCCTTCTCCATCATATCATTCCACAACTCCAACTTTACTTTCCCGGCGGCGGCGCTGTTCAAGAACTCCAAGATCTCCGACGAAGTCTTTTTCCACCAACTCTGAAGCCCTCGATCATCCTCCTCGTAACAAGATGGCCGTCAACTTCATCGTCCCTGAGGTCAGTTCTTCACTCCGTCCTTCGTACCTTTTTCGCACCCCTGTTCATCCGCAATCCATTTTACTGAATATTTTCTTTTTCTTTCTTTGTTTCCTCCTTTTCACCTCCAAAACCACTAGGAATTGTCTAACAAAATTTTCATCCCTACCGATCAACCACACCTCCAATGTCTTGGCCCGTTAGGAGATCCAGATCCAACCGACCTCATTAATGCAGAAACTAACAGGATTCCCTTTAGAACCGAGAACTTTTCTTTAGATCTGTGGAAGGATACTTTCCGTTCCTGGCCCAGCCCTACTGTGGGATGGACGGATTGGTTTTTGAGGGTCAGCAATTCAAATGAAGTTCAGTGGGGCGAGAGAAAGCTAGACCAATGCATTAGATTGTCCATTGCCGATATGCATAGGAACGAATCACTGCTGATAGCTGCATCATATTTCTGGTCAGACACCCTCAATGCCTGTCTTTGCCCATGGTCCTGCTTCCCCTACACTTGCCGATGTAGCTATGCTCACTGGCCTGGATGTATCCTCTGCCGATAGCACCCATTTCTTTGATACCAAACCCAAGGCCAAGGTAGAAACTCGTGCTATCGGCGGTTGGTCGGGGTACATCCAAAAGTACAGCAAAACAAGCCCTGTCAACATAAAAGAGCAGACCTGCTTCCTGAATATGTGGCTAGACAAATTCGTGTTTTGCGGCCGATCGGCAGGACCAACCTCAGTCTACTTAGCAGCAGCAGAAAATCTGGCCAATGGTGGCCGATTTTCTCTCGGCCGATACCTCCTCGGTGCAGCTTACCACCTCCTTCACCAAGTGACTAGGAAACTTTTGCTCGGTGAGTCTATCGGCAACTTGGGAGGTCCCTGGTGGTTCATCAACATGTGGCTCAACCTCCATCTGCACAAGCGTCTTGAGTTTGACCTGTTCGCACAGCGTTTTCCAAGGGACATAGCTGAGAACCATGTGCTGGACGAGGAAGAATCGGCAACACGCCCTCCCCTGAACTTCGGTGAAGTTGTCATAGTTCTGCCCGGTACAGGGGGTAACCTAGATCAAATCAGCCGATTCTTCCAAACTTTGTATGAAGGTTTGGCCAGAGATGAGCGAGCATGGTTGGCCTACGATGACCCAGACAATATGCTTCCCCTGGTTTTCAACCCGTTCAACGACGCTCTTGACAAGGACAACGAAGTGATGATGGCATTGGTGACCCCAAGAGCTATACCGATGAACTTCTTCGGTAGTGGGAAAACCTCCCCTCAGACTTATGAGTTTTACAATCCATCGGCACTAGCCCGTCAATTAGCTTTCGGCCAGCTGCCGATTGCACTCTGCTATGCCGATGTGATAAAGCCCAGGGAAGCCATCACCAGCCTTCTCGAATGGACTCGGGTAGCCCAACTACCCTCAAGTGCCGATACAGATGTAGATCTGTCAGAATGGGTTCCGGATGCCTTTATCACTCAGGCATACAAGCAATGGTGGGCAGAATGGAAGGAACATCTGTTCTGCAGATCGGCTCTCACATATCGCGGCATGATCGACCCCGAGTACGAAGTTCCCGATGGCACTGTAAGTATTTCCAAACTGATGTTTCAATTTCTTAATTCTATTTCCATCGGTAACTGATTCTTTGTGTGACTTTTCAGGTCGATGATACCCCCCGTCAGTCAGCAGGAGCGGCAAGCCGATTGACCTGTTTCCATCAGGCCCAATCTCCTCAATCGGCAACAACGCTCCCAGCCTGGCCGCCATCGTGCATCGAGGTATACGCCTCAAGAAAGTCACCACCAGGAGAACTCAAACATCACCATCAGTAGCTGCTTCCACCCTAGCACAGGCTTTTAAGGTAACTGTTAAACTTCTTCATCCATACTGATCTACCTTTGTCCATTGGCTATACTGGTATTCACAAACTCTCTTTTCTGTAACAGCAAATCTGTGCATCGGCAAGAACTAAAAGCCAAGGTGCCGATGCCCCCCAGTCCAGTCAGCAAAAGAGAAAAGGTGCCAAGAGTACCAGGGCACAAACCAAGCGCCAGAAAGTGGCAACCCCTCCTCCTCCTCCGGTATCTCCCATTCCGGTGGAATCCTCTCCTTCTCCTCCAGAAACAGAGACTCAGCAAGTACCATCTCCTCAACCGCAAGAAGCACCGCAGGTGGAAGAACCCCAGCAAGAAGAACCTCAACTAGAAGCACCCCAGCCAGAAGACATATCAGCCGATGTAGGCGAGCAGACTACCGATCCAGCAGGTTCCATCATATCATCGGTAGTCTCTTCAATTCAGACGAGCATCGTCCTTCCTCAAGGTAACGCATTTTTATAATATTACTGCCGATGAGCTTATTCTTCTTGGTCTTTTAACCCCTTATGTCAATTTTTAGCTAACGTAGTCCCATCGGCAACTCTGACCGATCAACCCATGGCTCCATCGGCATCTTCCAGTCAAAGGCGAGAGATAGCCTTGAAGCAAGTAAGCCATCCAATCTCCATCAATACTATTTGCCGATGCTCTGACCATAGAATGACTCACTTTGTTTTCCTTTTTAGGAACAAGATTCTCCTGACAGCCTATTCTCCTTTGCCATTGATATCTCCGAGGACGAAGGCGAGGAAGCAAGTTCCTCCCGGGCATTTGGGATCGCATCGACAGAGATCAGGGCTAAGCTGAAAGAACTGTCGGTTCTACTCCATCAAGACACGGCTCAACTGGTCGATGACTCTGACCTAGCCAAAGCCCTATTCAAGACCCTCAGAGGCCAGATTCCTGCCGATGCCGAAGAAGTCCTTTTCCAGGCCG
The DNA here is from genome assembly GCF_000003195.3 of Sorghum bicolor. Classification (NCBI taxonomy): domain Eukaryota; kingdom Viridiplantae; phylum Streptophyta; class Magnoliopsida; order Poales; family Poaceae; genus Sorghum; species Sorghum bicolor. The sequence goes on along the minus strand of NC_012873.2, from coordinate 11,727,573 downwards.
CACATCTGGAAAGTCGTCAGCTGCAGTACCAGAGGGCCGCCCGGCGTCTTGCCGATAGAGCTGCTCAGACCCGGCTCCCCGAGGAGATGATGAAAGAGAAGCTCTTGACCGATGAGAAGCACAAGAACATCGGTACCTTGAAGTCCTCAGGAGATGCACTGAAGCAGAAGATCTCCGATTTATCGGCCAAGAGAGAAGCCCTGCTGGCAGAACTCAAACAAGTGGAGGATGCTCTATCTCAAGCCCGACAGGAAGAGAGCCAACTGCCAGAGACCATCAAACTCCTTGAACAAGAATGGAACGCCCATGGTCGCAAAGCACTGCAGTTGAAGAAGAAGCTAAAGCCGATAGAAGGCTCTACCGATGAAGACGTCAAAGAAATAGAGGCAGCCAACCAGATTCGCCTGCGCGCTATATCGGCCATCCAAGCGCTGCTAAGTATGTGAGCTCCTCATCGGCAACACATCGGTCTCTTCCTGCTTTCCAGCTTTCTTGATATTTAGTCTAGCTGATAGGACTGTTATCGGCATCTTTTGCAACATTAAGTCCGGCCTCAGATACATTTTAATCTAGCCGATAGGAGTATTATCGGCATTTGAATTTCTATGCATCGACCCATATACTGGGGTAGTACTTCTTTAGATATTTGCCGTTTAATGCTCTGGGAAATTTGACTCCTTCGAGAGTTTCCAAAATGTAGGCCTTACCAGGAGCCGATCGACTTATCCGATAGGGACCCTCCCAATTGGGAGACCACTTCCCAAACTTTGAACTTTTAGTCCCGATCGGTAAGATTAATTTCCATACTAAGTATCCATCGGCAAATTCCTTAACCTTCACCTTCTTATCGTACCTACTGGCAACACTTTTCTTGTTCTCTTCTATACTCAATAAAGCCCTCAGCCGATGCCCTGCTAGATCATCCAACTTGTCTGTCATCAAAGTAGCATAATCGTCGGCAGCCAACTGATCTTGAAAAGATAATCGCCTAGATCCAACCTTAATCTCCCAAGGCAACACTGCATCATGTCCATACACCAGCTGATAGGGTGAAACTTTGGTCGATCCATGACAAGCCATTCGGTAGGACCATAAAGCTTCATTCAATAATGTGTGCCACCGCCTAGGATTTTCTTCAACCTTTCGTTTGATAAGCTTAATAATCCCCTTGTTGGATTCCTCGGCCTGCCCGTTAGCTTGAGCATAATAAGGAGAAGAGTTTAACACCTTAATCCCCATACCGATTGCGAATTCATCAAATTCCCCTGATGTGAACATAGTACCCTGATCGGTAGTGATTGTCTGAGGAATCCCAAATCGGTAAATAATGTGCTCCTTCACAAAATCAATCATATTGGCCGATGTGACTTTCTTCAAAGGAATAGCTTCAACCCATTTAGTGAAATAATCAGTGGCAACTAGAATGAACTTATGTCCTTTGCTAGATGGTGGATAAATTTGGCCGATCAAATCAATAGCCCATCCCCGTAACGGCCAAGGTTTGATAATAGGATTCATGGCCGATGCGGGTGCTCTTTGAATATTGCCAAATTTTTGACATCCTTGACATCCTTTGAAATATTTAAAGCAATCCTCAAGTATGGTCGGCCAATAATATCCATTCCTCCTAATCATCCACTTCATCTTGAAAGCCGACTGATGCTCTCCACATACCCCTTCATGGATTTCTCCCATCAAACTCTTAGCTTCATCATCACCTAAGCATCGGAGAAGAATTCCATCAATAGTTCGATAATACAATTCATCTTCGAGGAGCACATACTTGGTTGCTTGAAACCGAACTCGTCTTTCAACTTTCTTAGATGGATCTTTCAAATAATCAACGATTTCTTTTCTCCAATCATCGGCACCAATTGCCGACATCGTATTGATCATAGGCTGATATCCCAAGCATGCTGAGCCAACCGATTTGCTTCTTCATTATGCAATCGAGGAACATACTCTAATCGGAAGTCTTTGAATTCCTTTAACAGTTGCACACTCCTTTCGTAATAAGTTATGAGAACTTCACTTCGGCATTCATAGCTCCCAGCCAATTGATTTATAACTAGCATAGAATCTCCGAAGACCTCAACAGCATCAGCATGAACTTCTCTCAACAACTCTAATCCCTTTATTAAAGCTTGATACTCAGCCTGATTATTCGTTGACGTGGCAACAATCGGCAAGGAAAGCTCATATTTCCTTCCCTGAGGAGAAACTACTACTATGCCGATTCCTGCCCCCCGGTCACATGTGGATCCATCAAAGAAAAGCATCCAAGGCACAATTTCCAAAGCCTCCACTGTACCGCAATGCTGAGTCACAAAATCGGCCATAATTTGTCCCTTAACTGCCTTAGCCGATTCATAACGCAAACCGAACTCCGACAGTGCCAAAATCCATTTACCGATTCTGCAACTCATAATCGGCATGGATAGCATGTAACGGACCACATCATCTTTGCAAATAACGGTGCATTCGGCCGATAACAAGTAGTGCCTTAACTTGACACAAGAGAAATACAAGCACAACCACAATTTCTCAATAGCCGAATACCTGGTCTCAGCATCAATCAATCTTCTGCTCAAATAATAAATCACACGCTCCTTCCCTTCAAACTCTTGAATTAAAGCCGAACCGATGACCATCCCATCGGTAGACAAATACAATCTGAAGGGCTTCCCTTGCTGGGGTGGAATTAGAACTGGAGGATTCACTAAATAATTCTTGATTTCGTCCAGAGCCAACTGTTGTTCCTTTCCCCAAACAAACTCTTGATTGGCCTTTAACTTAAGAAGAGGGCTGAAAGCACGAATTTTACCAGACAAGTTAGATATAAACCTTCTGATAAAATTTACCTTGCCGATCAAGGATTGGAGCTCAGTCTTGCTGGTAGGGTCTACTATCTTATTGATGGCATCAATAGATCTTCGACTGATTTCAATTCCCCTCTGGTGCACCATGAAACCAAGAAATTGCCCTGCCGATACACCAAATGCACACTTATTGGGATTCATCTTCAAACCATGCTTCCTTGTGCATTCCAACACCTTTCGTAAATCGGCAAGATGCTTTGTGAAGTCTCCAGACTTAACCACCACATCATCAATATAAATCTCTACCATCTTGCCGATGAACTCATGAAATATAAAATTCATGGCCCTTTGATAAGTAGCACCGGCATTCTTCAAGCCAAAAGTCATAACTATCCATTCAAACAACCCAACATGACCAGGGCACCTGAACGCGGTCTTTGGAATATCTTCTTCAGCCATGAATATTTGATTGTACCCTGCATTGCCATCCATAAAGCTAATAATCCGATGCCCGGCCGCAGCGTCAACTAGCAGATCGGCAACTGGCATTGGGTATCCATCCATCAGCGTAGCCTTATTGAGATTCCTGAAATCAATGCAGACCCGAAGCTTCCCGTTCTTCTTGTAAACCGGAACAACATTGGAAATCCACTCGGCATACCGACACTGCCGAATAAACTTGGCTTCAATAAGTTTGGTTATTTCGGCCTTAATGTCAGGAAGAATATTAGGATTACATCGGCGAGCTGGCTGTTGATGTGGCTGAAATCCAGACTTGATGGGTAACCGATGTTCAACAATTGACCAGTCCAAACCAGGCATCTCAGTATAATCCCAAGCAAAGCAATCTTTATATTCCTTTAACAAATCAGTTAACTGCTGCTTACACTCGGAATTCAACTTAGCACTAATAAAAGTGGGTCTAGGTTTATCACCACTACCTATGTCTACTTCTACTAGATCATCGGCCGATGTGAATCCCTGGCCTAATTTTCCATCATCGGCGAACCTATCCATTAAAAACCTTCATCAGAACCGACTGCTTGGATCGGTGGAATCTCGTAATCGGCAACCTTGAGAAAATTCTTTTCCCAAACTTCTCCTGAAATACACCTAGTCCTTTCATAGGTGTCTGCCTCTGCCGATGCGATGACATAAGAAGAATCTTCTGGGACAATTTCAATCTTGTCACCTACCCACTGGACCAAACATTGGTGCATTGTAGATGGGATGCAACAATTGGCATGAATCCAATCTCTTCCCAACAGCAGGTTGTAAGCACCCTTTCCACTGATCACAAAGAAGGTTGTCGGCAAGGTTTTGCTGCCGATGGTCAACTCTACACATATTGCCCCCTTGACCGGAGACACATTCCCTTCGAAGTCTTTAAGCATCATATCGGTCTTGGTCAAATCATGATCCCCTTTCCTAAGCTTCCGATACACTGCATATGGCATGATATTAATAGCAGCTCCACCATCAACCAGAATCTTGGTCATCGGCTGACCATCCACTTTTCCTTTAGCAAACAGGGCCTTGAGATGCTGCCTTTCATCATCGGCGGGCTTCTCGAAGATAGCCGTCATCGGATCCAGAGCCAACTGAGCTATTTGGTCGGAGAACTCCATCTCATCATCACTGGATGGCACAAGGAACTCCATCGGCAACATAAAGACCATGTTGACATCTGTCGACGGACCTTCCCCCTTGGGATCTGATTGCTGCTGATCCTCAGACTGGCCAAAGTTCTCGCCCTTGCTTAACCCTTCTCGCCTTTCGCGTTGCAGCTGTTGACGGTGGATATACCATAGAAATCCACATACAAAACACCGTCAACATGCCTCGGTTGCAAGGGGAAACGACATGACATGAACATATTTTATCCATAACTAGTTCCACTTGTACTCTTAGCTTGTTTATGCAGGAACAACAAATTCAAGACATTATTTGACAAAGCCAACATCAGAATCATCAAGAGGAGATCGAGGGGACAACAGGTGACACCCTGGGCCCACAGGGAGGGGGTCGCCCGACCCCTCTTTGGTGGGACCCAGGTGTGCCACCTAGTCCACCGACATAAGGGACCCCTGTGGACACTGCTGGTGGGCCCAGAGGCCCAGAAGTGGGGTCGCCCGACCCCACATCAAAGGCGGTTCCAGGGTCGGTGGCCTCCCACCGACCTTCCCCACATGTCCCACATGTTGATTTGCCCCTGCCGTTGATCAAATGGCGGTTGTGAGGTCGGTTTGATCCAAGGGTGGAGAGAAGATGTCACGCGGATCGATGACGTGGCGATGGAGTAACCCCTACTCCATCTCCCTCTATAAAAGGCAGCCTCCATCCTTCATTTCAAGTGTGCAATTCCAAGGCCAAGTGCATTACAAGTTCCAAGCATACAAGTAGAGTAGTAGTTAGTCTAGAGTGGGAGTTAGAGTCGAGTCGAGCGAAGCTCGGGGTCTCCGGAGTCGTCTTCTGGAGAGTCTGGTATAGCTCTTGTACCTTTCTACTTTTGTAAGACTTTCCTTTTATTAATATATTATTCTTACTTTACTTTACTGAGTTCTTACTTAGTGCAAGTCTTTTAGTCTTGTTGTGCATTTACTTTAGTAATATAGTTGTCTTAGTGAAGTTAGTGACCTGTAACCACTCCTGTGTGTGCATCATCGTCCTATCTTGTATAGGAGCTCTAGCTAGCTGCAACTAGTTAGCGTTGTAGGATTAAGTGTGAGCGTGGTGCTCATACTTAAGATTACCTTTGATTACCGCTGGCTTGAACGGAAAGTAGGAGCGCACTCCCTAGTAGGTGACAGATCGTGGGCGGCATTAGGTTCTCCTCACGTACAGGCTAGTTCTTAAAAGGTAAGGCGTCCATAAGCCCAATAGTCGCTTTCGGTAAGGGGTTAGGTGAAAAACCTTCTAAGCGTCTTACCAGCTCGGCTATCCCTCACACACAGTTAGTAAGGCTCTAGCGTAGTTAAGACAATTATCTATTAAAGTAAGTCACAGAAGTCAAGTTAGATACATAGGAGTCCTTTACTCACTCGTTGTCCTCCCACCTAGCTAACTCTACCATTTACCTTTAGCATAGGACCTTGGATTCACCACTACCCTTCCTATTCGTTATTTACCACCCTTATTCACTAGTTGATACTAGATAACTCAAGGAATCTCATTCCCCTTTTTGTTAAACACACTTAGCCGCTTTCCCTTGGGAAAATATAAATTACGATACCTTGGAATACTCCTTGGTGAAGTGCTACAGCGGTACATTCTGTGCGCTTGCGGAATTATCCAATAGTAAATAGAGTTACCCTACCAGGGCACTTCTGGCGCCGTCGCCGATATCCGGTGGTTGCGTTAAGAAGTGTCAACAAGCATTTCTGGCGCCGTTGCCGGGGAGAGCGTCTGTCTAAGAGTTTTAACAAAAAGAGAATCCAGAGTTTGCTAGTTATCAAGTAGTGATAGGGATAACCCATCACTTGTCTTGTCTTCCTTTATTGTGAAGGCTGACAGTGTATGAGCGGTTTCCAATTGCCGTCAAACTTCGTTGAAGATCCTGAGCAACTGTTGAGGAGAACTAGACGTCGTCAAGTTCCACCTCAAAGGTTCATCTCGAACCTGAATCCGTTAGAGGAAGGAGTATCTGCACCGGTTATCAAAGAAGCTATGGCCCAGAAGACCATCTCTGAGTACTCTGCGCCGTCGGCTGACAATGTCGCCACGGGTCCGCAGCTTAACTTGGGGGATGCGACTTTTGAGTTGAAGCCTGCGCTTATCAATATGGTGCAAGCTAATCCCTTCTGCGGAAAGCCACACGAGGATGCCAATGCCCATCTCCAACACTTCTTGGAGGTGTGCGGCACCTTCACCATCAAGAATGTCGCCGCAGACGCCATCCGTCTTCGCCTCTTCCCATTCTCGTTATTGGGGAAGGCGAAGCAATGGTTCTACGCCAACAAGGGTGAAGTGACCACGTGGGAGAGGTGCGCCAATGCATTTCTCAAGAAGTTCTTTCCGATGGGCAAGACCAGCGCCCTTCGTGGAAAGATTTCCAGCTTCCAACAGCAAGCAGATGAGACGATTCCCGAAGCATGGGAACGTCTGCAGGAGTACATTCGCGCCTGTCCTCATCATGGGATAGAGGAGTGGCTCCTAATCCAAGGTTTCTACCATGGCCTGACCGGTTTGGCCCGTAGTCACCTTGATGCTGCCGCTGGAGGAGCATTCTTGCAACACAATGTCAAGGATGCCAAGGACCTCATTGAAAAGATGGTTATAAACCAAGGATGGAATGAGGAACGCCTCCAACCCAAGAGAAGAGGTGTCCATGCCTTGAATGAGGTGGACATGCTCTCTGCTAAGATGGACCTCTTAATGAAGAAGATGGAAGAAAGTTCCAAGCAAGAGACCATTCAACCTTACGCCACTGCACGGGCCATTGAATCTGATTCATGGTGCGAAGTGTGCGGAGGAGATGATCATTCGGGAAACAATTGTCCCGAAACAAAGGAGGAAGTGAGCTTCATCAACAACAACAACAATGGGTACCGGCCCCAACAACAGCAATGGAACTCGCGCCCCTTCTACCAAGGTAATCAAGGTAATGGTTACAATCAAAATTTCAATAATTCTTTTGGTAACCAACCTTCTCTTAGAGATCTTGTCTTAGGCCAATCTAAAATCAATGATAGCATTAACAAGAAAATGATGGCTAATGATAAGATCCTTGAAAACTTAAGTGAAAAGTTGGATAGCTTTAACTCTGCTATGAAAAATCAGTTGAGCTTTAACAAAATGCTAGAAACACAATTAGCTCAATTAGCAGCAGCTGTCCCATCCTTCGAGCAAGGTAAGATCCCAGGGAAACCTGAGGACCCAATTGAAGGAGTTAAACTAGTTACTACGAGGTTTGGTAAGCCTCCGGTACAATCCAACTGGAGCTATCTTCTGGATTCGCCCTTCATCACCAAGAAGGACGACCCAGGCCTGCCGACCATCACCTGTGAGATCGGACCGCAAATCTTCCACAACGCCTTCTGCGACCTTGGATCGGGTGTCAACATCATGGCCAAGGTAACTTATGATAATTTGCTAGGGGGGCCTTTGCACCCCACATTTGTTCGTTTGCAGATGGCAGATCAGACGATCAGGTTCCCTGAGGGGTTGGCAAGGGACATACTGGTAAAGGTCCAAGACGACTACGTCCCTGCCGACTTCATCATTTTGGATATGGGATCCAATAATGATGTCTCGATCATCTTGGGAAGGCCATTCCTCAACACGGTCAATGCAGTCATCTATGTGGGGTCCGGCCAGATTCACCTCCAATTCCCAGGATGGAAGGTAAAATGTCCATTCAATGGTTATAAAGCTAACATGCAGGTGAAGGACAAAGAACCTCCGACTAAGCCTCGTCACATCCGACGCCGAAGGGACAAGAGAGGTAAGTCGGCCAAAAGGGCCGAAAAGAAAGAAGAGGAACCCGCTGAACCAAAAATCAATACCAAGCAAGTATGGCGGGAGAAAGAGGTGCAATCAAGGTCCACGTCTCCGGGACCATCTGATGCACCCGAAGGATGAACAAGATGGAGAGGTCCTGCTCTACGGACCTAAAACATGGAGCCCTTGCTGATAAGGTAAATCAGTAGTTATCCCATATTTATTTTCTGCATGATAAGGTAAATCAGTAGTTATCCCATATTTATTTTCTGCATTTCAATTTCTACTATTCACTTTTCAATTGCATTCTTACTTTGAATTTTGCATATCTTATTTCGACAAAATGTTTAGCCATAATAAATAAAATCTTGAGAATAACTTGTCATAAAAATTTGAGCTGCTAGAGCTCCCAAAGGGGGGTCGCCCGACCCCACCTTAGGGCCCACTTCACCACATTTCAACCTTGCTAGTCATAGAGGTTCCAACCCAGCACTTGGATGCTCTGGGAGCTCCAATGTGGGGGTCGGCCGACCCCCATATTGGCCCCACTTGCCTCCTGCTGGCCACCATTTGAATCACAATGGAGTCCTATGCTTGTAACACTAGCTAAAGTTTGAAAAAGAGTGGTCCCTTGATCCTTTACTTTAGTCATAAGATGCTCCTTTCATCTTTGATTCTTTTGGGACCACTCCACTAGCTTAAATTCTGCAAAGTGGTCACCTAGGCATGCTTGAGTGCTCCCATGGTCCATAGGAATCACTTTAGACATGTCTCCACTTTTGCCATTCATCTTTTACCTTTCACAAAGCACTAAAACAGGGAATCTCAGAAACAATTTGAAAACTTTTGGTCCACACCTAGCCTTTACTTTTCCGGACAATCAATGACACAATGTTTAAGTGGAGGAGGGGCTTGGATGGGGGTCGGCCGACCCCCATTTTGGACCATCTCTGCAAAATCTTGAAAGCATGCAGAATGGTTCCCTGTATAAAGCTAAACTCAAATTCAAAGTGCTTCTAGGGGGGGTCGGCCGACCCCTATATTGTGGGTCCACTACTTGCCCTTCTCCCCCTATAAATACCACAGCATTGTGAGCTCAACTCCACACCCAAAACCACCAGAACCATTTCGAGCTCACAATCCTTTCTCTTCTCTCTTTGTTACAAGCCATTTCTCAAGTTTAGTTTAGAAATAGTCATCAAAACAAAAACCCAAAAAGATTCCCCTTGCATAGTAGTAGTAGTAGGAGCTTGGTTTGCCTCACTTGTGTAGGAGGATGAAGAAGCATATCTTCGGCAAGTTCAAGAAAGCAAAGGGTGAGAGCTCTTCTCAAGGCTCTCACCATGCTCATGGAAGGGAGGAAGAAGAAGGTTACCATGGGATGGTACCCTACGAGCCTCCATCAAGGATGAGAGAGCCCGAGAGCGGCCTCATGTTAAGCCAAGAAGAGTTGCAAAGGTACTACATCATCCGAGAGGGTCTCTTCCTACACACTAGCATCATCGATCCGGACCTTTTGGCCCGCACAGGTATGGATGTTGAATTCGATAAGGTGTTTAGAGCAATTGGTTGGAGTAGTTTTTGGCTAGTGCCTGAATTTGGAAAAGAATTGCTTGCTAAGGAATTTCTATGCACCCTAAAACTCACAAATAATGGAATATCTTTTCGCATGTGTGAGCAAGAACATCAATTAAATTGGAGTTTGCTAAACACTGCTTTAGGGTGTGAACATGAATGTGAACTTGATCTAGATCATGCCACTAGAATGTTCGATAAAATTAGATTCTGGAAAGCAATTTCTGGCTCTAATGATTGTTCAAATCCTACTCCCATTGAAATCCATAATCTAACCTTGCGCTTTCTTCACTTCTGGATCATGTGCACTCTATATCCTGGCATGGGAACTGATACTTTAATTGATGATGAACTTAAAATTCTCTATGCCATGGTTAGTAAAATCAAGGTCTCCCCTGTGAAACTGCTAGTGAACTATTGGCTTAACTCTATTGAGTATGGGAAGCCCATCTATTTCACATCCTTTATTACTCGAATAGCCGATACTTTTGGATTACTTGAATCACATTATTTTGAAGACATTGGCTATGTTAGAGGAGTGGTAGATGAGAACTTCTTTATCAATGCTAACATGCTCATAAGAGATCCAAATGGTGAACTTAAAATGATTTATCCGGGCTATACAACCGAAATTCCTCTCCCATGTGCGAGGCGCCGGTTGTATGGGGTCCGCACACTTACCATTAGACTAGCCCGAGTGGCAAGTCCAGATGTTGCAGGGACACGCAGGGTGACAAGAAGGATGATGCAAGCCGCCCAGATGGAGCAAGGAGGATCCTCGCACCATGACGTTGAAGAGGGCGATGAAGCGATGTCAGTGGATGCTTCAGACTCCATGGGTCTACCTCCACAACGCACTCCACGCCCAAGGGACAGGGCTAGGCGTCACCAGCCCACAGGTATGGACAGTCTCATTAATGACATGGGCGAATTGCAGATTGGGCAAGAAGCAACATTGCAACTGGCGTTACAAAACGGCCAACATATCCGACGTGTGCGAGAGGAAGACGCACAACGCTGGGCTGGATGGTACCAAAATTTCCCGCCAACATAGTGAGCGAAGATCTAGCTTGGGGGAGATCCTCTCCCCCACTAAGGTAAGTATTCTATCCTATTTATTTTCATGCATTTTATCATTCTTACTTAAAAAAAATAAAATAAATATTTATTAGCATTTCCCTTTAGCATATATGCTTCATGTATGTTTATATCCCTCATGGAAATTATGACTAGTTGCTTGTTAATGTTTCTCTAGTGCCTAGTATACAACTTAGTATTTCTCTAAGTATGGATCACTTAGCTCACTTAAACTGCCATGAACCTAAAAACTTTGTGGGTTGCAAGTGCTAGAACTAAGTCTAAGTTGTTGTGGGACATGAGATAGTAAGACAAGAGCTACTATAATATTTTTCTAAGCATGCATGATTATCAGAGATTCATTCTTAAAATGATCAAAACCTTAATTGTTCCTCAATGGTGATGAATTCCTACCACAGCCATATCTACTTTACATAATTGCAACCTTTCCACATAAGCTATTCGCTTTGTGTTGAGTGTCGTCAAGTCTTGTTGACCCTTGTTAAGAGACTTTTCATGCTCCTAAGATCAAGATCACGTACACACCACATATATATATGCTGCTTCTACACTGGAAGTACGCAACCACATGTATTTCGCATCCACTAAATAGGTTGCTCCATACTCTAAATGTTAGAACATCTCTCTAAGCATTATTTGGTAAATGAGACATCAAAAGGGCTAGGCAAAATGAAATAAAAAGATGGACATGTGCAAGTCCACAGAAAAAGAAAATTGAGCACATGAAAGCTCATATATATATATATATATATATAAAAAGAAGAAAAAAATGCTAGCCATGTCTCAATACATAGAGAGTCTATCAAATAAAGGAGCAACCTAGTCCACCATATATCACACTTGCACATCTTGATCTGGGAGTATGACACTTCTCTTCAAGGATCCGAGCTTTGACTTCGCAATACATGCAAAGTAAGTATGCTATCTCCTTTCATCCCTACCTTGAACTCCACATAAGCCTTTTAGAAATAGGATGAAATAGAGAAGGCAACTCTTACCATATGCCTTGGTGAGGAATCATACACCATTTGAGTGACATGAGAGAACCATAAGAGGAACATTTAAGCTTTCTTTTGAAAATATCACAAAACCTCTGATATGAAACTTGCTAAGAATGAGAAAGTTAGTGCTCAAGTCAAACTGTTCTGTCTCTCAACCACCTAAGACAAAGGAAAAGCCATAAGCCCCATAAGGGACTAAGGCAATAGGGGTAAGTTTACATAGCTAAATTTTTCATGCAAAGAGAAGAACTTTGTTGTACACATGGTACTCTTGAAATGTGAACATAGTAACAATACCTGATCCACCGAGGCTAAGTTTGATTGTTTGCTCGGGACGAGCAAAGGTTAAGCTTGGGGGATCTTGTTGACGGTGGATATACCATAGAAATCCACATACAAAACACCGTCAACATGCCTCGGTTGCAAGGGGAAACGACATGACATGAACATATTTTATCCATAACTAGTTCCACTTGTACTCTTAGCTTGTTTATGCAGGAACAACAAATTCAAGACATTATTTGACAAAGCCAACATCAGAATCATCAAGAGGAGATCGAGGGGACAACAGGTGACACCCTGGGCCCACAGGGAGGGGGTCGCCCGACCCCTCTTTGGTGGGACCCAGGTGTGCCACCTAGTCCACCGACATAAGGGACCCCTGTGGACACTGCTGGTGGGCCCAGAGGCCCAGAAGTGGGGTCGCCCGACCCCACATCAAAGGCGGTTCCAGGGTCGGTGGCCTCCCACCGACCTTCCCCACATGTCCCACATGTTGATTTGCCCCTGCCGTTGATCAAATGGCGGTTGTGAGGTCGGTTTGATCCAAGGGTGGAGAGAAGATGTCACGCGGATCGATGACGTGGCGATGGAGTAACCCCTACTCCATCTCCCTCTATAAAAGGCAGCCTCCATCCTTCATTTCAAGTGTGCAATTCCAAGGCCAAGTGCATTACAAGTTCCAAGCATACAAGTAGAGTAGTAGTTAGTCTAGAGTGGGAGTTAGAGTCGAGTCGAGCGAAGCTCGGGGTCTCCGGAGTCGTCTTTTGGAGAGTCTGGTATAGCTCTTGTACCTTTCTACTTTTGTAAGACTTTCCTTTTATTAATATATTATTCTTACTTTACTTTACTGAGTTCTTACTTAGTGCAAGTCTTTTAGTCTTGTTGTGCATTTACTTTAGTAATATAGTTGTCTTAGTGAAGTTAGTGACCTGTAACCACTCCTGTGTGTGCATCATCGTCCTATCTTGTATAGGAGCTCTAGCTAGCTGCAACTAGTTAGCGTTGTAGGATTAAGTGTGAGCGTGGTGCTCATACTTAAGATTACCTTTGATTACCGCTGGCTTGAACGGAAAGTAGGAGCGCACTCCCTAGTAGGTGACAGATCGTGGGCGGCATTAGGTTCTCCTCACGTACAGGCTAGTTCTTAAAAGGTAAGGCGTCCATAAGCCCAATAGTCGCTTTCGGTAAGGGGTTAGGTGAAAAACCTTCTAAGCGTCTTACCAGCTCGGCTATCCCTCGCACACAGTTAGTAAGGCTCTAGCGTAGTTAAGACAATTATCTATTAAAGTAAGTCACAGAAGTCAAGTTAGATACATAGGAGTCCTTTACTCACTCGTTGTCCTCCCACCTAGCTAACTCTACCATTTACCTTTAGCATAGGACCTTGGATTCACCACTACCCTTCCTATTCGTTATTTACCACCCTTATTCACTAGTTGATACTAGATAACTCAAGGAATCTCATTCCCCTTTTTGTTAAACACACTTAGCCGCTTTCCCTTGGGAAAATATAAATTACGATACCTTGGAATACTCCTTGGTGAAGTGCTACAGCGGTACATTCTGTGCGCTTGCGGAATTATCCAATAGTAAATAGAGTTACCCTACCAGGGCACTTCTGGCGCCGTCGCCGATATCCGGTGGTTGCGTTAAGAAGTGTCAACAGCAACCTCCTTTTCTGTGTCCTGGTTAACCCCTCTGGACACCATGGAGGAAGCTGCTGCTGCCTCACCGACGGGCGATGATTCTCCCTTGACTCTACCCGATAAGTATTGGCATCCCTGCAAAATATGAACTCGTCGGGAACCCGTGCATTAGCCATCTCTTCCAGTTCTCCCTGGTTCCTGGGAAAATCTCCAACACGATCGCCAAGCCTATCGTGCACACTGAGCCTGCCCCCCAGCCGATCATGGACAGATGCTCTCCCTCTAATCGGCCCATTGAAACGCCGATCATTATCACGATAGCGTCGATCGGACCTGTCGTACCGGTCATATCCGTTACACTCAGGACAATCTCTGATAGTTGGAAGCTTGATATTCTCCTCCCAGCAATGGATGAAGAACGGACAATTCCAGTGATCCCTATGCCGATTCCACTCCTGTCGGCGTCTTTCTTCTTCCCGACGATAATCTTCCTGCTGGCGCCGATATCGGTCTTCACGTTGCTGCCAAGTTTTCTGAAGTCTTCTGTGAGTTATAACGATACCAGATCGGGGAGGCCTTCCTAAGCTGGTTCCTTCCTGGACCAAGCCCCTTCCTCTCGCATCGGCAGTAGTGACTTGATGCTGAGGATCCACCGATGCACTTCTTTCGGCTGCTTCTGATGTTAAGACCTTGGCCTTCCCCTTAGCATCCAACATGTTCGTTGGGAAAGGATGTTGATCAATCTTCATCGGCTTCTGGGTCTTGGAACTGTCAAATTTAATTCTTCCAGACTCTATAGCCGATTGCAGCTCCTGTCTGACAACCTTGCATTCATTAGTGTCGTGAGAAGTTGCATTGTGCCACTTGCAATATTTCATCCTTTTTAATTCTTTAGCCGATGGGATCACGTGATTAGGTGACAACTTGATCTGACCTTCCAGAAGTAGAAAGTCGAATATCCTATCGGCCTTAGTAGTATCAAACGCGAACTTCTCTGGTTCTTTATATCCAAAAGGACAAGACATCGGCTTCTTATTTTTCACCCATTCTACCAAGCCGATGACTGGTTCTTCATCAGAATCCGAGTTTGCTGCTTCATCAACGAAGGATACCTTCTTGTTCCATGCTCTCTTGGGCTCGAAAGGCTTGATATCATGATCAGAAATTCTCTGCACCAAATGACTTAAGCTTTCAAACTCCTGAGACGCATACTTGTCCCTGATGTGTGGCAACAAACCCTAGAAAGCCAAATCGGCTAGCTGCCGATCATCCAGAACCAGGCTATAGCATTTGTTCTTGACCTCCTGTATCCTCTGCACAAAACTCTCAACCGATTCGTCATTGTGTTGCCTTAATTTAACCAAATCGGTGATCTTCTTCTCATGGACCCTAGAAAAGAAGTATTTGTGGAATTGTTTCACTAGATCGACCCAAGTAATCACTGAGTTGGGAGGCAATGATATAAACCAGGTGAAAGCCGATCCAGACAAGGATGACGAGAATAAGTGAACCCTCAACTCGTCCCTGTTACCAGCTTCTCCGCATTGGATGATGAACCTGTTGACGTGCTCCATGGTCGACGTGTCATCCTGCCCAGAAAACTTAGTAAAATCCGGTACCTTGTACCGATGTGGAAGCGGGATCAAATCATATGCGGGAGGATACGGTGTCCGATAAGAGTAAGTATTGACTTTGGGTTTTATCCCGAATTGGTCTCTCATCACTTCTGCAATCTTATCGGCCCAATAAGCATCGGCATCTTGCCGATGGGGCGGTTGCGGATCAGGCACCTGTTGGTAGGCTTCTACGTGTTGGTGCGGCACACGATCTGCAAGAAACATCGGGTTAATCATTTGACCCCCAATCTGTGGACCACCCAGCTGCTGCCCGCCAATCTGCTGTCCACCGACCTGCTGCCTAAGGTTCATTGGCTGGTTAGGAATCCCCTGATTCTGGAACCCGGGATAGATCTGTCCTTGGTGGAACCCTGTAGCCTGATGACTCGGTTGGGGCGTTTGCGGAAAGACTTGCTGCCCAAGCCATCCACTATTAGCGTTCATCGGCATAGGCCATGCCGATGACTGGTAATTGGGCATTATCATTGAACTGACATACCCTGGTTGGATCATAGACCTCTGTTGCATCAGCATTGAGTCTGCCGATGCGTTAGGCATCTGGAATGTTGGCGCTTGAGAATTCCCAGTGTGATTTCTTGCAGTAGTAGTTGTAGTATACTGGGGACTCTGGTTCATCGGCATACTTGGAGGTGCCGATGCCATAGGAGTCTTGCCCCTCACATCAGTCGTCTGCGACGTACCCGGCGTTAACTCTGGAGGCATGCCACAACCCCACCAGTTAGGAGGAGGAGTCAATCCTGACATTGCCGATGCCAACAGATCTGTAGCAAGTTTGATCTGCCCATCTAAAGTTTGTGGATTGGTTGTCATCGACGTAGATTGTGCATTGGTGACTCCCACCGTGCTTGGTGGAACAGGAATCTCCATGCCCGCAGCGGCCGTAGCGGCCGATGGAGCTGTGACCACTAGTGACCTTGGCTAGTGATAAGTGGGGCCCACATAATCTAGTGGCAGCTGTCCTTCTTTGAAAGTTCTTGCCACGGCATTGAAAACCGTGTTAGACAGTACACCAGCTTGTTTGATCAAAGCACGGTTGATAGCACTGTCAACCTTCTCTTGAAGCTTGCCAGGATTGGCTTCAAAAGTAACCTGCCGCGGTGCCGGCAGTGCATCCTTCTGGATCACCTCGCCACTCCTGTTTATGCTGAAGGACCTTAGGCATTGCTGCTTGTAATCCTCCATGGCCTTAGCAATAGCTTGCTTCTGCTCATCCTTGAGATTGGCTTCCGTCACGGGGATAACGTTCTCCTGATCAAACTTAGAAGTCGACATGTTGATCTTGATCTTGAATCTTGTCCCACTAGGCGTGCCAAAAGATGTGTTGATGCAAAAGCTGATCTGCAAACACAAAGAGCTAATACCCGATTTAAACGTTAAGGCGTGCCAGCCGATTTGACCTTACTATCGGCAAAGGTGGTAACTTGAATACTTTGGTCCCGACAACAGCGATGCGCCCGGATGTCACGGCCAAGAGGTATTCACACGGAACTTGAGAACACGTCGAGCTTAAGTCGACAAATTCCTAAGAACTCATAATGAAAAGGAAAAATATAACGAAGTCGTCGAAAAAGTAGATGCTTGGAATATGAGTAAAACGTGTGTTTGATTGATTGATAGATGTCCTCATTACAAGGCCCTAGGGTTTATATTTATACCCTGCTCAAAGAGCTACAACCAGACACGACTAGAATTCGAATTCCAAATTTAAACAGAATCCGTGTACAAAACGATCTAAATAACTAAGGAAAAGGTAAAACTATCCTCACGGGACAAACCAGAACATCCCCACCAGCCAATCGGCAGCTTCCAGACTCTCCCTTCGGAGCATCGGCAGACTTCCTTGCCGTAGCCATCGGCACAGACACATCATCACCTATGGACTTAGTCACGCTCAACAGCCCCTCCATCGGCAACCATCCTCTATCGGCAACTCACCCTACAGATCAAGCAACACCATTTCATCTTGCCAATCCACACTTTACCAATCATGGACACGTGCCCAAAAATGGTGTCAACAGCAACCAATGCCAAATTAGAGAGCGCAAATTACTTACCTACACAAACTAAGCAATGTGACTAACAAGGTTACACAAACCAAATTAGTCACGCAAGGGAACTACTTCAAGCTACACAAGCAAGAAGGTAACTAGCAAGCTACACAAGCTAACTAACTACAAGAACAACTACACAAGCACAAGTATATGAACGTAAGAATAAGCTTGTGTTAGTGAATTGCAGACCAACGAGAAGAACAATGTTGACATGATTATTTTCTCCCGAGGTTCACTTGGTTGCCACCAAGTTACGTCCCCGTTGAGACAAGCTCCAAGGTTGCCGCTGGTCCTCTTGCTAGTGGTGACCCGCAAGTCACACTCTCCCACGTGGAGTGCTTACCGCAACCTCTAGCACTTGACCCTACCGAACCACTTGTCGCTCTTCACATCTCGCTCAACTAGAGTTGCTCTTCGTGATCTCCATGGGGTGAGCACCGTACCCCTCACAATCTCTTCTTTGGAGCACCGCACAATCTCTTTGCGTGCTTCGATCGAGTCACAAGCCACCAAGCTATCTAGGAGGTGGCAACCTCCAAGAGTAACAAGCACCACCGGCTTACAACACGAACACCTAGTGCCACTCGATGTAATCTCTCAATGCAACGCAATAGAATCGCTCACTCACACAATCGGATGATCACAATCAAGCATATGTGAGTTAGAGGCTTCACTAGCACTCCCCAAGCATGGACACTAAGTCCCAAGGGTGCTCAGCTCAAGCCAAGGCTGGCCAGCACTTCTATTTATAGCTCCAAGGGCTAAACTAGTCGTAGCCCGTTCACTGGGCAAAACTCGTGAGCACCGGACTCACTGTAGGGAGCCACCGGACGCTCAACACCAGCGTCCGGTGCTCAGACAATAGCCACATGTTACTAGCTGTTTAAACTCGACCGTTGCCGCCAATGGCTCACATGTGCACGCGCCTGCACCAGCCACACTGTGGGGGTATAAACCCCTATACCCTTACGGCTAGACTTGGGCCAGGAGGCTTGATCCATTACGAGATAAGTTTGTGGCTTGATCTGACTGCTCGGAGTTTCGCGCAAGGAAACAAGACGTGGAGATCAAGCAGAATTCTAGTCGGTTAGAATAGGAATTGATATTGAGCTATCTATGGCAATTGTAACCGACTAGGATTAGTTTCCAGATCTATAACCCTGCCCTCCGGACTATATAAGGAGGGGCAAGGGACCCCCCTTAGGACACATTATTCTCAATCCAATACAATCAGACGCAGGACGTTGGTATTACGCCCACACGGCGGCTGAACCTGGATAAAAAGCTTGTCCGTGTCTTGCGTCACCATTGAGTTCATAGTTTGCGCACCGTCTACCGATAAACTACTACCGTGGGTATACCCCAAGGTAGACTGCCGACTAGCTTTCGTCCACAGTGGCGCGCCAGGTAGGGGGTGTGCGTACAGCTTTTCCAGCGAACAAGATGGTCATCGTTCCAGCTTCCGCGGCTGTACCTGAAGGCCACACGTTCACCGTCGGCCAGATTACGTGGACAACCCGCGGCGGTGGCCCCACGGTCACGGTTTCGGAAGAAACCCAGATCCGATCTGGGATGACGGCGGCATCGGCTCCGACCACGCGGACACCAGCACCGAGCACCCGACCATCGCTCCCGCGCTACAGGGGAAAGAAGATCGATGGCTCGGACCTTTTCCAAGCTCCTGATCGCGCCGATCTCAAGCTTCTCAAAGCTTCCCGACTAATAGATGGGATCTCGCGCTAGCCTGACCAAGCTGCGCCAACGGATTCTTACAACTCCCACCGGCCAACTCGTGTCGTCACACACGAACAGCTGGGAACATCTCTGACGACAACCTCCACCCCTTCAGGACGGTCCGTCAAACTCGAGGCTGGTCCAGATCAAGGCTCTCCTTACGGGCTGAACAATTCAGCCGTTCACTACTCATGGCACATCCAATCCCTCTTGAACGGGGCTAGTTGGCTTCTAAAGCAGAGCAATCGACCAGCTCGTCACTACGTCAACATGGTGACGATCCGAGAGCTACGGGACGGCCAGGCTTCCAGCACAAACTCTAGCACTGGCTCCGTCCCTACTGAAGTCATAAACTCCGAGGACGAAGACTATGACCTGGATTTACCACCGTATCCTCCGGGTTTCCCTCGCTTCCTAGTCTTTCCACCTCGGCGTGGAGACCTCGTCCTCAATGTTAGCGGCGATGAGCCGGTCGTTGATGGAGAGACAGACGAGCAGAAGCAGCTCCGCAAGCAGCGCAACGCCGACCGCGCCCGACGACGCGCGGACGAGGAACGACAACTCCCGCCGCATAACCTCACCAACGCTTTTGACATGGTCGGGGATCAGCCAGTCTACAAAACGCCTAGCGCCAACGTGGCTGTTGCCATGGCCAACTTAGATCGACTCCCTCACACTCCCGAGTGCCAGGGTGTCCGGTCCAGCGTGCGTGCGCACCTGATCGCCGCGATGGGACAGACAACCACTCTGCTCAAAAGAGTCCAAGCTATATCCTATGCAGAGGTCTCTTCCGACCAGACCCATCGCAGCCGGACCTCACCACAGCCCAGCGACCACCACCGCAGCCGTTCCCCGAACGATCATCGAAAATATTCACAGCGTGACAATGGCGGTCGGGACGCTGGCGGCTAAGGCGAGCAGAATCGCAGGCGTGGTCAGGAAGTAAACCAGCACAGGGATATCCGATACAATATCCCTCCCATAGACGCCCGAGACCGCATCAACAGACGCGCCACGGAGAGGGTAGTTCATGAAAACCTGCGTCGCATTGAGTACGATGCAACGCACGGTCCCCCAGGCCTGAGACGGTTCTCTTCACACCTCCGCCAGGTTGTGTGGCCCTGCAATTTCAAGCTCGAGAAACTCAAAAAATACGACGGCAAGGAAAACCCAGAAAACTGGATCACTCTTTACGAGATCGCCGTCCGATCAGCAGCAGGAGATGAGCACGTCATGGCCAACTACTTCCCAGTAGTCCTCGACCAGGCTGGTCACCAGTGGCTCCTAGGCCTGCCCGAGGACTCTTTCGATTCTTGGGAAGAACTACGCCAAGCTTTCATCGACAACTTCATCGCCACCTGCGAGCAGCCTGGGAACAAGTACGACCTCGAAAGAATAAGGGACAGGAAAAACGAGCCTCTGCGTGATTACATCCGACGATTCTCGGATATGCGCCTTAAGATCCCGAAAATTTCCCACGACGAGGCCATATCTGCTTTCATCAAGGGGCTGCGCTTCCATGAAGCACTGAGGAACAAGCTGCTGTGCAAAAGACCAACAACGATGGCCGAGCTTCTTGCCACGGCTAAAAACTACGCCGACGTCGACGACGCAGAAAAACTCATCCGGGACGATGCGAGAGGCCCCGACCAGCCCCCTCGACGAGATGACAGTCGAGGTCGTTTCGACAACAGGAACCCTCGTCGCCCCGACAATCGAGACCACAGAGAAGGCTGGGACAGGCGGCGTGACAACCACGATGACTTCAGAGGCAAGCGCCCTCGTGACCACGACCACGAGGTGAATATGGTCAAGCGTCCCAATGGGCGGCGAGACTACCAGGAAGACTACAACAAGACGTTGAAGGGACCATGCCAGCTGCATCCAAAGTCCAACCACACGATGGAGGAATGCCGCGTTCTAAAAAGCATCTACACACGGCGGGCTGCTCAAGACGACACGGCCAAGAAAAATGGGAAACAGGACGGGCGCGATCATGAAGACGAGGACGAGGACTAGGATAGGGACCCACGACACCAGTATGTCAGTCCCACCGACGTGGTCCACTCCATCTTTGGGGGCAAGGTCTCCACCGAGTCTAAGCGAGAAAGAAAGCTCTTAAAAAAAGCCTGCCTCAATATAGACAGCACGGATGGCCTAATCGCCGACCCGAAATTCCCTCCCTGGTCGCACAGGGAAATCTCCTTCAGCAGGAAGGACTAGTGGGCCACCATCCCGGAACCAGGATGTTTCCCTCTAATACTAGATCCTTGCGTTAATAGCATCAGATTCGAACACGTGCTCGTCGACGGGGGAAGCTCTATTGACATTTTTTTTCGCAACAGCTTGCCTGCTCTCAAGATAACCCCGGCACAGCTAAAGCCCTACGACGCTCAATTCTAGGGAGTCTTGCCAGGTCAAAGTTCAGTGCCCCTCGGACAGATAACACTGCCTGTCCAATTCGGCACATCCGACCACTTTCGAACAAAGTTCGTCAAATTTGTGGTCACCGACTTCGACGGAACCTACCACGCCATACTGGGCCGACCATCGCTGACAAAGTTCATGACAGTCCCACATTACTCATATCTGGTCCTCAAAATGCCTACAGAGAAGGGTGTCCTAACTATCCGAGGCAATGTCTACACTGCATATACTTGCGAGGAGGAGAGCTTCAAGATCACTGAAGCAATTGATCTTTCAATTCGCATGGCAGAAACAGCAACCCAAGGCGCACAGCTCCCTACCGATCAGCTTCGACTACCTGAGCAGGAGACCGCCAGGAAGAATTCAAAATCCAAGGAGTATAAGGAAGTACAGCTGGTCGAAGGCAGCCCCAAAAAGACGGCCCTCATCGGGGCCAACCTGGACCCAAAATAGGAAGACGTGCTCGTCAGGTTTCTAAGGGACAACGTGAGCGTTTTCGCATGGAAACCCGCAGACATGCCCGGCGTCCCACGAAACCTGATCGAGCACTCCTTAAATGTCTCGAAGACCGCAAGACCCATCAAGCAAAAGCTGCGACGGTTCGCTGGTGACAAAAAGGAGGCTATTAGGACAACAATAACACGGCTTCTAGCAGTCGGATTCATAAAAGAAGTGTATCATCCCGATTGGCTCGCCAATCCGATTCTTGTACGCAAAAAGAATAATGAATGGAGAATGTGCGTTGATTACACTGATCTCAATAAACACTGTCCTAAAGATCCTTTTGGTCTCCCTCGCATCGACGAGGTGGTCGACTCAACAGCCGGATGCGAACTCCTCTCTTTTCTAGACTGCTACTCTGGTTGTCACCAGATCTCGCTAAAGGAAGATGATCAGATCAAAACGTCTTTCATTACTCCTTTCGGCGCATCCTGCTACACGACCATGTCCTTTGGACTCAAAAACGCCGGAGCCACCTATCAATGGGCCATCCAGCAATGCCTCCACGACGAGATTCGTGATGACCTCGTCGAGGCTTATGTAGACGATGTTGTCGTCAAAACAAGGGACGCAAGCACCCTAATAGACAACTTAGACCGAACCTTTAAGGCACTAAACAAGTACAAGTGGAAGCTTAACCCCAAAAAGTGTATCTTTGGGGTACCTTCTGGTCTACTGCTCGGCAACGTCATCAGCCGCGACGGCATACGACCAAATCCTTCAAAAGTAAAAGCAGTGCTCGACATGCGACCACCTAAGAACGTCAAGGATATTTAGAAGCTCACCGGATGTATGGCCGCCCTCAGCTGCTTCATCTCAAGACTAGGAGAAAAAGGCCTTCCCTTCTTCAAACTCTTGAAGGCGTCGGAAAAATTCTCCTGGACAGAGGAAGCTGACGCTACGTTCACCCAGCTCAAGACTTTCCTCACCTCACCGCCTGTTCTCACAGCGCCTTAGCCCAATGAAGACCTACTCCTTTACATTGCAGCAACCGACAGGGTCGTCTCCACGACAATAGTGGTCGAGCGAGACGAGCCAGGCCACGTCTACAAGGTCCAGAGACCCGTTTATTTCATAAGCGAAGTCTTAAATGAGTCCAAGGCCAGATACCCACAAATACAGAAGCTCATATACGCCATTCTAATAACGTCGAGGAAGCTAAAGCACTACTTCGACGGCCATCGGGTCTTGGTAACCACCAGTTTCCCTCTTGGGGATATTCTGCGCAATAAAGACGCCAATGGCAGAATTGTAAAATGGGCAATGGAGTTATGCCCATTCTCCCTGGATTTCCAGAGCCGCACCACAGTCAAGTCTTACGCCCTGGTCGATTTCATCGCAGAATGGACGGATCTTAACGAGCCTCCAGTTTCCGACGTCTCCGACCACTGGTCAATGTTCTTCGACGGGTCCTTGAACATCAACGGCGCCGGCGCTGGGATACTTTTCGTGTCGCCTAACAAGGACAAACTGTGTTACGTCCTTAGGTTCCTTTTTCCGGTGTCAAACAACGTCGCTGAGTACGAAGCATGCTTACATGGCATACGACTAGCCGTTGAGTTGGGAGTCAAACGCCTCTACGTCCACGGCGACTCCGCTTTAGTTATCAACCAGCTCAACAAGGAATGGGACGCAACCCACGAGAAGATGGATCTCTACTGCAAAGAAATCCGCAAATGGGAATCCAACTTCTATGGCATAGAGTACATCCACGTGGTCCAGGATAAGAACCAGGCAACGGATGCGCTGTCAAAGTTAGGGTCATCTTGGGCCCAGATCCCGCGAGGTGTTTTCGTCCAGGACATCCATGAGCCAAGTGTGGGCACAGACCTGGTCGAAAAGCAACCTATTGAGGCAATGATCATAGACGACGCTACTCCGACAACCAGCATCCGTGATTAGCGCACCCCGTTCATCAGGTATATATCGGACGGGTCAGGCTTTCAGGATAAAACGGAGAACGAGCCTCTCATTCGACGATCAAAGAATTACATACTGGTGGACGACAAACTTATGCCAAAAAATGCAAGTTCCAAAGTGCTGCTCAAATTCATATCCCAAGATGATGGCATCAAGCTCCTAGACGACATACACGCCGGATCCTGCGGCAACCACGCAGCCTCCAGAACACTGGTCGGGAAGGCTTTCCGAGCAGGTTTTTACTAGCCAACCGCGGTCACCGACGCAGAAAAACTGGTCCGACATTGCGAAGGATGCCAGTTCTTCGCTAAAAGGACCCATGTACCTGCTCATGAGATTCAAACTATTCCATCATCTTGGCCTTTCGCCTGCTGGGGCCTCGACATGATCGGGCCATTTAAACCGGCTCCCGGCAACTTCAAGTTCGTCTTCGTTTTAATCGACAAATTCTCGAAGTGGATCGAAAACATGCCACTGGTCAAAGCAACCTCCGAGAAGGCTGTAGAGTTCCTCAATCAAATCATACACAGATTCGGGATCCCCAACAGTATAATCACTGACCTAGGCACTCAGTTCACTGGCACTACGTTGTGGGACTTCTGCGATGACAGAGGCATAGTCATAAAATACGTGTCAGTAGCTCACCCACGAGCAAACGGTCAAGTCGAACGCGCGAACGAAATGATCATTAATGCCCTAAAGAAAAGGTTGTACACCGAGAATGACAGAGCGCCTGGTCGATGGATGAAAGAATTGTCGGCCGTGGTCTGGGGTCTCCGAACACAGTCCAGTCGCAATACAGGTGTATCACCCTACTTCATGGTTTATGGCTCTGAGGCAGTACTTCCGTCTGATATAACTTTCAGATCTCCAAGAGTTGAAAACTTCGACCAATCAACGGCTGACAACGCCAGGGAGCTCAAAATTAACTGCATGGAGGAAAAGCGTCTAATTTCATGTCTTCGAACAGCAAAGTATCTCGAAGCCATCAGGCGGTATCACAACAGGAACGTCAAAGACCGTTCTTTCGTGGTCGGTGACCTGGTACTCAAGTGGAAAACAAGCCAGGAAGGAACGCACAAGTTATCCATGCCTTGGGAAGGACCCTTTGTGGTCGCTGAAGTCACACGCCCTACATCATACAGACTGGCGTATCCAGATGGAACACGCGTGCCTAATTCTTGGCACACAGACAAACTGTGCCAGCTTCCGATGAGTACAACAGTCTTCCTCTGTGCCAAAGATTCTTAACGACTATCAACTAAACACAGTGACACATCACTCAGATAACATTACAGCGCTCAAAATTATGGTCATGACAAAATCAAACTTTATTACAAACTTTACATACAAAGTTTACAATAAACACCCCGACGGGCGGTTACTAGTCTACTCCTACAGACAATCCTACAGGCCTACTGCTCGGGCTGATCACCCGCCTGGCCTTGCTGCCCAGACGAAGGGGTCGGGGCCACCGGCGCCTGGCTGGTCGAGACCGCAGGTGTCGACCGCCCATCTCCGGCAATAGACGCCCCTGACAACTCCCTGGCCGATCTGTCTGACCCCAGCTGGTCGGGGGGAGTGGTCGTCCCGCATAGGTTGATGTCGTCAATCACCGTCGATGACAAGTCTAGCAGACCAGCTCGAAGGTCGTCCGCTTCTTGCGGGCCAACTTCCTTGGGGTACCCCCTCTCCAGCCTGGATAGGTTGACCAGGGTATAGTGGCCGCGCACCATGCTGAGGACATGCGCGCCGGCGAACTCCCCGGCGTCCTTAACGAACTGCTGGAGCCAATCCCATGCCCGTTGCGCCTTCTCGACTGGCGTCAGTTTCGGCGCACGGGGATGATGTTCAGGAAGGTCGGGGCTGATCAAGTCTAGAACCGGGGCTACTCCTTTCCAAAGCCTAATGCAGTTAGTCTTCCAGAAGTCCTGATCCTTGACCAGCTCGTCTAAGTGCTTTTTGGTATTCACCTTGAGCACTACAAACCAAGCAGGAGGTCAGTTCAAAAACAAGGAAAGGAACGTTGATCAACTAAATAAAAAAGGCGGTGCCACGCCTATTACCAGACAGCTCCCGATTCCTGTGGCTTAGCCCCTCGCCTGCTCGGCGCCCGGCCTCCAGCGCCCCGGCAAGCTCTTGGCCGAGCTGCTCTTTATCTTGTCGGAGGCGCGCAACCTCTTCCTCCAATTCTACAAGAACAATCCCTTGGTCAACAAAACTAACCACGCGGCTATATACAGCTGCTCGGAGTGCGCGACTGACCTGTCCTCTGCCGATACTGGTCGGCTAAATGCCGAGTAAGCTCGAGACGGCGCTCTTCCTGAGCACTCATCTCGGCCACCTTCTCCCCAACTTCTGAGCGAAGCCGGTCCACCTCCGCGGACAGGGCCTTGTTCTTGGCCACAATCCCCTCGATTTGGTCGAAGCACCTCTTCCGGTACTTCGCCGTTTTCATCGCGCCCTGTAAGAAGAACATATGTCGAACCCAGGAACACAGCATATAAGTGTCGAGCACCACAAAGGACCACTTACCTTAACCTCGTCCACGAGACGCTTGGCCGCGCGCGCCACCCTCGCGGCCTCTTCCGTCTCCGCGAGCTCCTCGTGTCTAATGAAGTGGTCCCCGCGTTGGCGCCACACGTAGACGTGCTGACGGCCGTCACGGGGACGACCCTGGATCTCCTCCACGTCGTCGTCAGAGGCCGCCCGGGGCTCCTCGTTCGCCGCACTACCGCCGGCCGCGGTCGCAGGCATCACTGGCCCCTGGTCCAAGCCAGGGGAGCCTACGGGCGAAGAGGCCTCTGCCCGGGGCGGTGTTGGGACCCCCCTTTCTCTAGCTGGAGGAGTCGGGACTCTGTCTTCCTCCCCCACAACATTACTCGGGGGAGGGGTCCTCACTGTCTCTTCATCCCTCATCGGGGTGCTCGCCACGGCACTCGCCGGGGCCGGTTGTTCCTCGGCGCTCGTAGCTGCGGTTGTCACCGCAGGCTGCTCCGTGGCTTGCTGCGCGGCGTCTCCAACGGCGGCTACAGGCTCAGCTGTCCTCTGTTCAGCGACCTGGTCAGGGTTGACATCCGACGCCGTGCTAGACAACGAAACGACATTTAAACAATATCAGAAATAGCAACAAAAAGCAGAATGTCGCAGTATGAAAGTAAGATTAAGC
This sequence comes from Sorghum bicolor, assembly GCF_000003195.3. Classification (NCBI taxonomy): domain Eukaryota; kingdom Viridiplantae; phylum Streptophyta; class Magnoliopsida; order Poales; family Poaceae; genus Sorghum; species Sorghum bicolor. The sequence continues at coordinate 11,700,274 of NC_012873.2, read as the reverse complement.
ACTTAGAGGTCAGATCGCCTGTGTGTTGTGGTGAACCTCCTCCTGGTCCTACCGGATGGTGCCTGCGCCCCCGTCTCTACGACGCGCGGTGCAGGAGGGTCGCTGGTCACCCGATCAGTGGTGGCCGGCGCTACGTCCGGACGACTGCGCGGCCTCCGGACCAGGGAAGGTGCGGCCTCCTCCTCCTCGTCGTCGTCATCGGTGATCCGGACGAGTCGACGACGCTTTGGCGCCTGACTGGTCTCCGCCGGTAGCGCTTCCGCAGGGGAGGGGTCTGCTGCTATCGGCCTTTTCCCTGCCACTCTGTCTTCGGTGGTCGGGGCGGGATGGTTCTCCTCCTCCTCACTGTTGGTGTACCGAGCACACCAAGCAGCATCCTCTTCGATGGGTCTACCCCCCGGGGTTCTCCATGCCGAGCGCTAGTGATACGAACACCGCGCACCGGTCAACGTCTCCAATCTACAGCAAAAATAAAATACAAATCAACAACGATGGCGAACTAGTACTCGGAAAGCAAAATTATTTCGCAACATTACCTTGGGAGCTGGTCGCCCCAGCTTGAAGGCCTGCACCCGATCACTGCTGCGAACGAAGCTGCCGTCCGCAAAGTTGAACAGCTCGTTCATCACCTGTTGCACTTCCGCCTTCTCCAGGACCTCAGGGGTCATCCTGGTCGGGTCCTGGCTTCCAGCATACTCGTATGCCGAGTGCACCCTCTTCTGGCAGGACATCACCCGACGACAGACGAAGTTGCCGACCACCCCTAGTCCGTCTAAATGCGACCAGTCGATCAACTTCATCAGGTCTTCTACCTAGCCGGCGAACTCTGGGCAGTCTGTCCAACTGACCCTCTTCTCGGGAATGTACCCCACGTCGCAGAACGTGGAGCTGCCTGGCTCCTCCCTGACGTAGAACCACTTCTTGTATCATTCGGTGAGAGAAGTGTTCCACGGGCAGCTGAGATACCGATTCTTCATCCCGTCATGAAGATTGAGGTATACTCCACCTGCAATCTTGGAGCCTCCAACCGCTCCTTTCTTCCTCAAACAGAAAAGGTAGCGGAAAAGATCGAAGTGCGGCTCTATCCCAACATAGGCCTCGCACAGATGGATAAAAGTGGAAATAAGAAGAATCGAGTTCGGGTGCAGATTGCAGATCCCGATCTCATAGTAAAGAAGAAGCCCCTGAAGAAAAGGATGGACGGGAACCCCAAAACCCCTCTTGAAAAAATCTTGGAAAACCACTATCTCACCGGCACGGGGGTCGGGGTAGCTCTCCCCCTCTGGCGCCCTCCAGCCGTCGAGCTCTTGGCTGTGCAGTAGCCCCATGCCGACGAGGTCGTTGAGGGACCTCACGCTGCTCCGGGACTTTTTCCACTCCTTGGCCATCAGTTTGGCTCTCTTCTTGGAGTCGATCTTCGCCATTGATGCTGTGGAAATGGATGGAGCTGGGCGGACTGATGGAGGTTGCGGAAGGCAAGAGTGGAAAGTTTGAAGGCAATGGCAGGGTAAGCAATACGGGGGGTGAGGTCAAACTTTTATAACCAACAACTCCATCCCTCCTACTTCCTGCATTCTTGGGAAATGAGCGGACCCAACGGCGGATGCGGCGTTTTGGTTTTCAATAATTACCGGCAGTTAATACAGCGGCCTTTTTTTGCTTAATTAATGTTTTCCTTATCTTGAACCGCGTAAAGAGCGGCTGTACAGTTGCCGGGTGCACCTTTTCATGAAGCCATCTGACAATGCGCCAGGAGGTCTCGTCACATCACCCATTTCCGTGATAAGATGCTTTTTTTCAAAATAACAGACACAAATTGGTGGATGACCAACGTCCCTAGGGACTGCACCGACCACCGAGTACCGTATGCTCGGGGACTGGTCGACCAGTCTGCCAGTTTGGAGATCTGGGGACTGCACCGACCACCGAGTACCGTATGCCCGGGGACTGGTCGACCAGTCTGCCAGTTTGGAGATCTGGGGACTGCACCGACCAGCTAGCACCGTATGCTCGGAGATTGGTCGACCAGTCTGCCAGTTTAGAAATCTGGGTATGCATCAATTACCAAGCACTACACGCTCGGGGACTGGATAATTTTAATTTTTTAGACCTTGCTACAAGGCTCATACTTTGCCTTCCAGCAAGCTCGGGGACTACATCGGTACGATGCATCTGGCGATACATCTGAGTTTCAGAATTTCTTTGAGGACTTTTCTTTTGACCCTGGCACCACGTGCCTACGTCACCTACTACCAGGCTCGGCGACTAAGTGGGCACACTTCACCTTGCGGTGAATATGCTTGCTTTTTGAAAGGCTATACTTTTCAGAAAAGTAAAGTGGGCACACTTTACCAGGAAAGAAATCTTTTTTAATTTAGAGCACCATGCATTCTTCGAACAACCTGCTTCGTCGATGTCAATGTTGATCAACTGTCTTTTGAGTTGGTCAAAATACCGTTGCAACTGTTTGGGTGACTTTCCTACTTATTGAAGACGTCAAGCCTCACTAATCGAAGAAGCTCAAGACGGCGTGTTACATCACAATACATGGTGCTCGGGGACTAGCTGTGGGGGTATAAACCCCTATACCCTTACGGCTAGACTTGGGCCAGGAGGCTTGATCCATTACGAGATAAGTTCGTGGCTTGATCCGACTGCTCGGAGTTTCGCGCAAGGAAACAAGACGTGGAGATCAAGCAGAATTCTAGTCGGTTAGAATAGGAATTAATATTGAGCTATCTATGGCAATTGTAACTGACTAGGATTAGTTTCCAGTTCTGTAACCCTGCCCTCCGGACTATATAAGGAGGGGCAAGGGACCCCCCTTAGGACACATTATTCTCAATCCAATACAATCAGACGCAGGACGTAGGTATTACGCCCACACGGCGGCCGAACCTGGATAAAAAGCTTGTCCGTGTCTTGCGTCACCATTGAGTTCATAGTTTGCACACCGTCTACCGATAAACTACTACCGTGGGTATACCCCAAGGTAGACTGCCGACTAGCTTTCATCGACACACACCAAACGCTCTCCTGCTCCACACCGGACGCGTCCGGTGTATACCGGACCCGTGCACAAAGAGCACCGCAAACGCGCCGGGTCACCTGACCCACACCACCGGACACGCTCCTGAGCGTCTGGTCTCTTGCTCAGAGAGGTTTGCAAAACATGGGACCACCAAACTCGCATGCCCTGAGCGTCTGGTGATTCATTTAGAGGCGCCCGAAGAAATCAGGCAGCACCGGATGCACCAACAGGGTTTAGCCCGCGTCCGGTGCCTAGCGTCCGGTGCCTAACCCTAACTGGGCCAGGCACTGACAGCACACCGGACGTGCAGACTCAGCATCCGGTGCCTCCGTGGCCAGCGTCCGATGAAACACTCCCGCGACTTCTCCCAACTTCCCACCAGCGCAATAGAAAATATACATTTTATTTTCTCAAAAGCACTGAATCCCGCCTCGTAAGCTCGATGGGAGGGAGAGAGGAACCCAAACCCCTCTCTACCCTAGGAACCTCTCCTTTGCAAATGTGCTAATACCAATAAGTGTACACCACCAAGTGCAAGTGTGTTAGCATTTTCACAAACATTTTCCCAAAGGAGTTAGCCTCTCATCTTACCACGCCACTCGATCCTAAGACGTATGCAAAGTTAGATCGCTCAAGTGGCACTAGATGACCGATATGCAAACAAGTTTGCCCATCTTGATGGTACGGCCATCTATCCTAAATCTGGTCATTAACTTCTCTACACACCTATGACCGGTGAAATGGAAATGCCCTAGGTTATACCTTTACCTTGCGCATTCCATTCCATCTCCTCTGATGTTGATGCAACACATGCACCAACCAATCACCAAATGATATGATTCACTTCATATCATCACGTGACCGTATTGGTTCATCAATCTTGACCTCACTTGCTCTTCACCATTGCCTCGGTCCATCGGCGCCAAGTCTTGCTCAAGCTTCACCGTCACACGCGGTCCCTGGCTTCAAAGCCGCTGACTTGCCCTTCACTCTTGCAACTGGTCCATCGAGCCAAGCCTCATCTGGATCTTCTCCACCTTGGTCACATGACTCTATGTCATGTCTCATATGCAATGAGCTCCTTCATCATCACATAATCACCTGTGGACTAATCTCCTGTGTATCTCACATAAACACTATTAGTCCACCTAAGTTGTCACTCAATTACTAAAATCAAACAAGGACCTTTCACCACCGCAGGAGATCCATGAGACCCTCGATGGCAATGAGAGGATTTGCATCATCATCATCAATGATGATCATCAAATTGTCATCACCGCTTTGGTCGTTCTCTATGACCTTGTTGCTGTCATGCATGGCGACCACTATGTTGTGAATAGTGACATTAGACTAAGATCCAAAAACGTTTACCTCTGAGTTCTCATCAAAAGGTAAGATGATAGTGTCAGCCACCCCAAGCTGCATCACCATCAAGTCGCATTGGATCTACATGACAAGTGGCTTGACTGGCTATTCTTCACTACAGGCATCTCTAGGGCTCCATTGTGGTGCATGGCATTGCCCCATGTCACCACTAGTGGCTTCATGGTGTTCCTCAACTTTGGCTTTTACTTCTTCCTTCTCCTCTTTGATGTGGGAGCATCCACCTCCTACTTGGAGGAGAGGTGGTCGCACTTGTGCCACCTCATGTGCCTACTGCACACACATCATCGTCTCCCGACCAAAGGTCATGGAGGAATCGGCACAAGCATAAGGCCGATCGTCCATCATAGCAACGGTGCGAAGACCAACTAATCTCAGCCTACACACCTCATGCGAGTGCCATAGTGGCAAACCATGTTGCACAGCAATTGCCAGGTCTGTACTAGGACAACCCACCAAAGATCCACAATTGTATACAACTAACATAGGATGGGAACAAATCACATTTCATGTTATACTGTATATTCATATAACATAATGTCTAACTTTTCCTATACTCTATTATTTTCCAACCTTTCTCATGCATGTGACACATTTTCTTATCAAATGTGTTCTGACCCTATGTGCTTATACCATTTTGAGATGGTTATACATGCGTGGGCATTCCACTTTCAGTTATAATAATAGGTATGTGGAGATACCACATTCAATTATAGAAAAAGGTATATGGAGATACCACTTTCAGTTCAAATTATTAACAAAAGTACACAAGAATCTTGTTAGGTTTAGCTATTTGGGATTCTTCCTCTAAAGGATTCTCTTTTGGCTCTATAGGTAGTTTGTCTATTATAACTTGATCTAGGATTCTTGTTGCTTTTCCACCAAAAAGGTGCATGAATGATCCTCCTAAAGCTAAGTTGAGAAGCTCTGAGGTGCTTGTTTTAAGACCCATATAAAAGTGTTGAAGTACAATGTGGTCTTGTAAAGCTAAGTCTGGACTAGAGTTTATAAGAAGGTTAAAACATTCCTAGGATGTGACTAAAGATTCATTATCTTTTTGTTTAAAATATAGGATCTTGGTTCTAAGGTTGACTACTTTAAAGACGTGAAAGAAGTCTAAGCAAAAGCTAGAGAGCAAAGTTCACCAATCTCCTTGCTTACTCTCTACAGTTCGACACTACCATTGTCGAGTTCTCCCCTTAAAATGATTGTGCCAAAAGAAAAGGGAGGATTGGGCATAAAAAGATTTATATTTGCAAAATGAAGCCCTTCTATTGAAGCACCTCCATAAATTCTATAATAAAGCAGATTTGCCATGGGTACATTTGATTTGTAATACTTATTATCAGCACAAGGTCCCTTACCTGGCTCCTACTAGAGGATCTTTTTTGTGGAAAGACATTCTCAAATTGAGTGAGCAACTTAGAGGTATAATTCAATGTTTGATAGGCATGGGAGACACAAATTGGTCTCTAGGAAGATAATATTCAACAACAACCTTTTTCTCTCCAATTTCCCAGCCTATATATATATATATGCTAGCAATAAAAACTTGTTAGTAAAAGCTGGTTTGGCTACAACCAATTTGTTGGATATTTTCATGTTGCCAATGTCTAGACAAGCACATAATGAATTCCTTGTTTTCAAGGAAGACCTAGATTCCTTCAGAGCAGATAATGATCAAACTAATGTTTGGGTTTCTCAATGGAGTGGTGGACTTTATAGCTCAAGGCAATACTATAGGCACCACTTTGAGAGTATCACGCCGTCCCTCCATTCTACTAGATATGGAAAGCTAAGTGCATGCCAAGGACTAAGTTCATCGCTTGGCTACTCCAATTAGATAGATTAAACATAAAAGATCTACCGTAAAGAAGACACAAACATCTAGATGAAGGTACCATTGTGTTTTATGTCATGAACATGTTGCTGATGCAAAAGTGAATCTGCAAACACAAAGGGCTAATACCTGATCCGATATCCAAGACGTTCTAGTCGATTTGACATGTTAATCGACAAGGATGATGATTCGAGCACTTTGGTCCCGACAACAGCGATGCGCTCGAATGTCACGGCCAAGAGATACTCATGCGGAACTCAAAGATTGTCGAGTATTGCACTAGGATGGTGCAGCTTGTCGAATCGATGAGAACTCATAAAAAGAAACTATGCAAAGTTGACGAAATCGTCGAAAAGTAAGTAGATGGAATAGGAGTAGACTTGGATTTGATATTGATTGATTGTCCCATTACATTGCCCTTTGGTCCATATTTATACCCTATCCTAAATAGTTACAACCAAACATGACTAGGATCCAACTCTAAGACGAAATAGGATTCTTATAGGCATACTTTAACAAATATAGAAAATAACATCTATCTATTCTCATGTTTGCCTCAATTATGATGAAATCTCCATCGACTTCTGCTCCATCGGCATGTTCTCTTTTATTATAAACTTCATTAGCAGCAGTCTTCATGCCCTCCTTCATCAACATCAGTAATGATTCATTACAAGCTTCATCGGCAATGACCCTTGAATTGACATCGGCAAACACCCTCTCTAATCAACACTCTTTAATTTAAAAGACAACCTTTCCGTCGATCATTATCTTCCATCGGCAACCATCTCTATCAGCCGATCTTCATCGGCACCTCTCCTATCGGCATAATTCAAAAACCTCTTTACTGCCGATGGGTCCACTTTGATTATCTTGACTTGTTACCAAAAATAGCGTCAACACATGCCCCCTAATTTCAGAGTATAAAATCCTTAATGCTCTGAAATTTATTCCAGATAATGATCACCTTCATGCAATTATCATCCTTATAACAAAATTTGCCACCGGATTTGGTCAAATCCAGCCCCAATTTCCGTGTCTCAGTAAATATCGCGCAACTTCCAACCATCCTTGTCCCGATCAAGGCTAGAACATAAAGGTAGTAACCCATCGGCAAGAGCTTACCACTAGACCATACTGCCGATCTCAGTATTAAAATATTCTATTCACCGAAATATCCTCCGAATCATGATTACTTGCCATCAAATCATCCACACAATCCCTTGAATGTCGTGTAAACAGTTACCATATCCATCTGAACAACCTCGACTTTTACGCATACAGTAGAGAGATAAGTCTGAAATACCCCTGCTCAGTTTTAACCTATAAATATACTCCCCTTGGGCACTCATCTTCTACCTTACTATCTCAATCTTCCAAGACCTACTCCCTTCGACGGCGATCTTGTCGAGCAAATGCGCAACTTCAACCGGCGAGAACTCCTCCCCAATAGAGACCTCAAGCTCTCGGCATCCTGTTCATTCTGCTTCAATGGAAATGAACTTCAATGTCCCTGCGGTTAGTCTTATATCCATTCCCTTTTTCGCAGTTCCTTTTTACTTTTGCAAGTTCATATGCTTAGCGATTTTATTTTTCTTTTCTTCTGCCCCTTTGATCTCCCAAACTTAGGAACTGAATGACAAAGTAGTTATTCCAACCGATCAGCCGCACATTCAATGCTTATGCCCGATGGGCGACCCAGATCCAACTGATCCGATTAATACAGAAACCAATAGAATTCCATTCAGAGCTGAGAATTTCTCCTTAGATCTATGGAAAGACCCTTTCTGATCCTGGCCTAAGACCACCAAGGGATGGAAAGATTGGTATCTGAGGATTGGTAAGTGTTGACATTTACTACTGTCATCACTAAAAATAGAGATAAACCCTACTCCTAGTAACAACACTAGAAATGCATGGTATTTAATTAACTTGTCAAATAGCAACAAACCACTCTAACATTCCTAAGCACAAAGTAGGTTGTCATCCCTAATTATAGTGCTAGGAATTTAATATAGATTCACATGTTCTACTATAAAGACAGAGAATAACATATATGAGTATAATTATGAACTAAATGGGTTCTGCAAGCGTACAGATAATTATACCGTTGTAGCATTTTACCTAGGGAAGTATCTAGGTTGTCGATTTATATTTATACCACTGGAAAGGCTAAGGGTTAAACTATATTCTATTATATTGATAAGAATGAATAAATGATATTACGCAATTCCTATAATCTACTCATAACAGGCAGAGGTCACAAGATAAATAATGATAAATAATAACGATAGCATAATCATCAAGTATCATGAATAAGGATAATCATCAGAGCATCTACTAGTCATAATAATAGTTAGCTAATGGATAAACTAGGGAGTTGGATCTAAGATAATAATATAACTATGCCAATGAATAACTCTAATTAGTGCAATTACATTTAGAAATCATCGTTAAGTCAACCCTATATCATAATTACATGTAAAGAGGCATCAACTAATGAGGGTTTTAAGACGCAACTGTCACCTCCTTCGTGACCGCTCCCATGCTAGCCCTACGTATGGAGGGTGGACTACAGAGGAACCAACCTAGTTGCCACCTATGTAGACTACCACATGACCCAGCACGTCAGGGGGCACTCGTGTATTTGTGGCTAATTTCTATTTTTTGGGAATAACTCTCTATTAAAACTTTTCAGGAAAGACATGGGCTATCTTTATTTTTCTCTCTTTTTTTCATAGGGAGGCGGGCATCTAGTACCCATTGTTTTCATTATTGGGACACTTGTCTATCTTTTACTCCTTTTTCTTCTTTTATATTTTTGCATAGCCACATGTATCCCTTGAATACAATAAATGATTAGAGAGGTAATAACAAGAACTTTAAACATTAAAGACAAGGGTTATCCTATAGGGTGTTTGGTGGTGTTTACTCCTAGTGTAGGAATAATGCATATATGAATTGGAGTGTGTACATGATCTTGATCTAGAAAGCATGACAAGACCCTCATAAGGTATACGACAAAGGTTGACTGAACTCAATGCAAAGCAAGCAGCATAAATGTGCAAATGTTTTCCTAACTCTAAATGCATATTATATCTGGCTTTGGTAGGAATTAACACTTTGTCATACAAGAGCTCATCATGTACGATTTTAGGTTTTCAAAATAAATCTCTAGAACTTAGTATTGCTAGGAATAAGATAAATAGTAGCTCAAACTTTCAATGATCATATCAACCAACTACTTAGACTTAGCTCAAACTTATGCCTCCACAAATTGTAGGTTCAGAGTAAATCTTTGAATTAAAATAGTAATATCTAAAACTCGAAAAAATCTAACGTTGGAATCTAGGTACTTGTAAAGAATAGAGCAACTATTCATCATTTCCAAGACAAAATTCAAATGTTCATCAATTTTTTATTTAGCTCTAGTTTAGACTACTCTAACACTTAACTGATTTTAGACTCACAAAAGACTCTATGACTTGTGGACCTTCATGTGCCCACATATTTTTAGTATTTTGATAACTATATAGACTCAATAATAGCTTAGGTATAATTACCTGATAACTAGGGAATGCTCCGCCCCCAAGCTGGTTGTTTGCAATACTTGGTGTTGATGTCCTTCAGAGCGAGCTAGCCAGTAGCAAACCCGGTGAGTGCCACCGATAGACTCTCCTTGTTATGATATCGTTCCTGCATAGTAGTACTCCAACAAGAAAACTAAAACTCGAGGCTTGTATTTAATAATGGGTTAGCGGTCAGCCAATGAGCAATTGATTATTCTTATGAGCTAATAATGTTGTCTGATTTAAGCAGGATTTCATATTTCTCTCTTTTTAAATGTTCTATTTATGATGCAGAAATTAAATATGAATGCTATATATATATATATATATTTTATATATATATATATATATATATATATATATATATATATATATATATATATATATATATATATTATGCCACCACAGTAAATATTCCTAAGGGGCTACCATAAGTTTATTGACATGGAGCTTGGTATTTATGAAGCAGTAAATATTTTTGTTTGTATTTTGTACTAATATGCTAAGAGAATTTAATATGCTACTAAGAGTATTAAAACGAAATTACTAATGCATGCTAATTTAACTAGATAACTACCATTCTGACCTTATGGGTAGGGTACGGAATTTAAAGTCTACCGATAGGACTTAGATAATGGAGAGGACTAACTCAGTGGGTTCATTGTCTGAAGTAACCTCAGTCAACTCCTCGTTGTCGACGAAAGCTGGTCGGCAGTCTACCTTGGGGTATACCCACGGTAGTAGTTTATCGGTAGACGGTGCGCAAACTACGAACTCGACGGTGACGCAAGACACAGGCAAGCTTTTTATCCACGTTCGGCCGCCGAGTTGGCATAATACCTACGTCCTGCGTCTGATTGTATTGATTTGTGTTGAGAGAATAATCTGCCATAGGGGGGTCCCTTGCCCCTCCTTATATAGTCTGGAGGGCAGGGTTACAGATCTGGAAACTAATCCTAGTCGGTTACAATTGCCATAGATAGTTCGATATCAATTCCTATTCTAACCGACTAGAATCCTGCTTGATCTCCACGTCTTGCTTCCTTGCGCGAAACTCCAAGCTGTCAGATCAAGCCTTGAGCCTGTCTCATAATGGGCCAAGCCTCCTGGCCCAAGCCTAGCTGTAAGGGTATAGGGGTTTATACCCCCACAGCTAGTCCCCGAGCACCATGTATTGTGAAGTAACACGCCATCTTGAGCTTCTTCGACCAATGAAACATCATCATAGAAGAAGCTGATTGTTCGAAGAATGCATGGTGCTCTTGAGAAAAAATATTTCTTTTCCAGTGAAGTGTGCCCACTTTACTTTTCTGAAAAGCACGGATCCTCAAAAAAGCAAGCATATTCACCGCAAGGTGAAGTGTGCCCACTTAGTCCCCGAGCCTGGTAGTAGGTGACATAGGCACGTGGTGCCAGGGTCAAAAGAAAATTCCTCAACGTAGTTTTGAAACTGAGATGCATCGCCAGATGCATCGTACCGATGTAGTCTTCGAGCTTGCTGGAAGGCGAAGTATGAGCCTTGTAGCAAGGTCTAAGAAATTAAAATTATCCAGTCCCCGAGTGTCTCATGCTCATTTACCATCGAATAGACTTATCAATTGTGAAAAGCTGGTCAACCAGTCCCCGGGTGTAAAATGCTCGGAGATCGATACAGCTCGCTGATTTCCGAACTAATAGACTAAGCGACCAGTCCCCGAGCATCAAGCGCTCGGTGGTCGGTGCAGTCCCAATAAAATTTGACGAGCAGTCCCCAAGCATCAAGTGCTCGGTGGTCGGTACATTTCTTGAAGTTCCGAGTTGATAGACTGGGCGACCAGTCCCCGAGCATCAATTGCTCGGTGGTCGGTAGAGTCCTTGAATTTCTGACTTTATGGACTGGGCGACCAGTCCCCGAGCATCAAGTGCTCGGTGGTCGGTGCAGTCCTCCGATTGTTGACCATTTTTTGTATGCTTGTTTTGAAAAATTTTACCACATAAATGTTGACGTGACGAGACCTGACGGGATGTCAGAAGGCTGCATGAAAAGTTGCGCCTGGCAACTGTGCAGCCGCCTTTTGCGCGGTTTGAGAAAAGAAAACCATCAATTTGTACGAAAACTCCGCCGCATTAATTGCCAATAATCATTGAAAACCGAAGCGCCGCGTCCGCCGTATGGCCCGCCAACTTCCCAAGAATGCGGGAAGTGGGAGGGGTGAAGTTGTGGTTTATAAGATCTCGACGGTTACCCCTGCACTGCTTACCCTGCCATTGCCTTCAAGCCTTCCGCTCTTGCCTCCTTCAATCACCTACACCTTCCTAGCTCAAAGTCACTCCCACACCTCCAATGGCGAAGAGCGACTCCAAGAAGAGGGCCGAGCTGATGGCCAAGGAGTGGAAGAAGTCCCGCAGCACTGCAAAGTCCCTCGGAGACATCGTCGATATGGGGCTACTGCACAGCCCAGAGCTTGGCGGCTGGAGGGCGCCAGAGGGGGAGAGCTACCCCGACCCCCACGCCGGTGAGATCGTAGTGTTCGAGGATTTTATTAAGAGGGGTTTTGGGGTTCCTGTTCATCCATTTCTTCAAGGTCTTCTTTTGTATTATGAGATCGGGATTTGCAATCTGCACCCGAACTCAATCCTTCTCATTTCCACTTTTATCCATCTGTGAGAGGCCTATGTTGGCATAGAGCCGCACTTTGATCTCTTTCGTTATTTGTTTTGTTTAAGAAAGAAGGGGGCAGTTGGAGGCTCCAAGATTGCAGGTGGAGTATACCTCAATCTTCGCGACGGAATGAAGAATTGTTATCTGCACTGTCTGTTGAACACTTCCCTAACCGAATGGTACAGGAAGTGGTTCTACGTCAGGGAAGAACCGGGCAGCTCCACGTTCTGTGACGTGGGGTACATCCCCGAGAAGAGGGTAAGCTGGACCGACCGCCCAGAGTTCGACGGCCAAGTGGCGGACCTGATGAAGCTGATCGACTGGTCGCGCTTGGACGGGCTAGGCGTGGTCGGCAACTTTGTGTGTCGTCGGGTGATGCCCTGCCAGAAGAGGGTACACTCGGCGTACGAGTACGCCAGGAGCGTAGACCCGACCAGGATGCGGCCTGAGGTCTTGGAGAAGGCAGAGGTGCAGCAGCTGTTGAACGAGCTGTTCAACTTTGCGGACGGGGGGTTCGTCCGTGGTAGTGATCGGGTGCAAGCCTTCAAGTTGGGGCGACCAGCACCTAAGGTATCTTACTTATTATTTCGCCTTAGCTTTTTTTTTTATTATTGTCTGCTGCTGACTCGTCTTTGTTACTTTTGCAGATTGGGGATGTTGACCGGTGCACAGTGTATGTCTCGCTGGCACCTGGGATGGAGAATCCTGTGGGGGAAGATCCGCCGGAGGAATACGCTGCTCGGTGTACTCGTTACACCAGCAGTGAGGAGGACCAGACCCGCCCCGTCTCGACCACCAAGGAGAGAGTGGTGGGGAAAAGGCCGTTGACAGCAGATCCTTCGCCTGCGCCGACGCTGCCGGCAGAGAGCAGCCAAGCGCCAAAGCGACGTCGGCTCGTCCGGATCACCGACGACGACGATGAGGAGGAGGAGGCCGCGCCGTCGCTGGTTCGAAGGCCTCGTAGCCGTCCGGACAGTGCACCGGCCACTACTGATCTGGTGGCCAGCGACCCTCCGGCGCCACGCGTTACGGAAACGGGGGCGCAGGTGCCGACCGGTAGGGCTAGGAGGAGGTTCACCGCGGCCCATCGTCGATCAGACCTGTAAGTGTTCGACTTACGTACTTTAGCGATTTTTTTTTGCTGAAAATGCTGCTTTGTTCTTTAGCGCGGCGTCGGACGTCAACCCCGACCACGCCGACGGCCAGAGGGTGGCCGAGCCTGCCTGTGCTGCTAAGGACGCGGCGCCGCAGACCACAGACCAGCCTGCGGCGACGGCTGCTGCTACAGGCGCCGAGGGAGAGTCTGCCCCAGCGAGTGCCGCGGCGAGCACTCCGCCGAGGGATGGGGAGGCAGCAAGGACCGCTCCCCCGAGTAGCGTCACGGAAGGGGACGACAGAGCCCCGACCCCTCCCCCTGCCGAAGAGAGGGGGGTCCCAACGCCACCCCGGGCAGGGGCCTCTTCGTCCGCGGGCTCCCCGGGCCTGGTCCAGGGGCCGGTGATGCCTGCGACCACGAATAGTGGCGGTGCAGCGAACGAGGAAACCCAGGCGGCCTCCGACAACGAGGTAGAGGAAATTGAAGGTCGCCCCCGTGATGGTCCCCAGCACGTATACGTGTGGCGCCAACGCGAGGACCACTTCATCGGGCACGAGGAGCTCGCAGAGACGGAGGAGGCCGACAGGGTGGAGCGCGCGGCCAAGCGTCTCGTGGATGAAGTCAAGGTAAGTGATCCTTTGCGCCGCTTGACACTTTTTGTGTTATCTTGATGGGTCGACACATGTTCTTCTTTGCAGGGCGCAATGAAAACGACGAAGTACCGAAAGAGGTGCTTCGACCAAATAGAAGGTATTGTGGCCGAGAACAAGGCCCTGTCCGCAGAGGTGGACCGGCTGCGGTCGGAGGTTGGAGAGAAGGTGGTCGAGATGAACGCTCAGGAAGAGCACCGTCTCGAGCTTACTCGACGCTTAGCCGACTAGTATCGGCAGCGAGAAGGTCAGTCTCGTACTTCTAGGTGGCTGTATGTAACCGCGTTGGTTGACTTTGCTGATCTGGGGATTATTCATGTAGGCTTAGAGGAGGAGGTCGCGCGCCTTCGGCAAGAGAAAGAGCAGCTCAGCCAAGAGCTTGCCGAGGCGCTGGGGGCCGGGCGCCGAGCAGGGGAGGAGCTGGGCCGGAGGGACCGGGAGTTGTCTGGTAATACGCGCCGCCCCCGTTGTTTGCCGCTTATCGCTTTTTTGATATGTTGAAACTAACATCTTGCTTGATTTGCAGTGCTCAAAGTGAACGCCAAGAAGCACCTGGACGAGCTGGTTAAGGATCGGGACTCCTGGAAGGTTAATTGTTGTAGGATCTGGAAAGGAGTAGCCCCGGTCCTGGACTTGATCAGCCCCGAGCTTCCGGAGAGCCAGCCCCGCGCACCGAGACTGACGCCAGTTGAAAAGGCGCAACGGGCGTGGGACTGGCTCCAGCAGTTCGTGAAGGACGCCGGGGAGTTTGCTGGCGCGCATATCCTCAGCATGGTGCGCGCCCACTACCCCCTGGTCGACTTGTCCAGGCTGGAGAAGGGGTACCCTAAGAAAGTCGACCCGCAGGAGGCGGACGAGCTTCGGGCTGGACTGCTAGACTTGTCGTCGACGGTGATCGGCGACATCAATCTATGCAGGACGGCCACTCCCCCCGACCAGCCGGGATCAGACAGGTCGGCCAGGGAGTTGTCGGGGGCGTCCCTTGCCGGAGATGGGCGGTCCACGCCTGCGGTCCCGACCAGCCAGGCGCCGGTGGCCCCGACCCCTTCGTCCGGGCAGCAAGGCCAAGCGGGTGATCAGCCCGGGCAGTAGGCCAGTAGGGTAGTCTGTAGGAGTAGACTAGTGACCGCCCGTCAGGGTATTTATTGTAAACTTTGTATGTAAAGTTTGTAATAAAGTTTGCTTTTGTCATGACTGTTATTTTGAGCGCTGTGAAGTTATCTGAGTGACGTGTCACTGTGCTTGATTCATAGTCGTTAAGAGTTTCCGTCGCAGAGGACATTGTTGCTCTTCGGCGAAAGCTCTGCGTGTAAAAAAAGTATAGCCAAAAAGAAAAAAAAACTTTTATTATTTCCAACTATAAGAGACTTACAAGCAAAAGTTACTAGAACTTATGGATAAAATTGACGCAGTTTGTCTATGTGCCAAGAGTTAGGCACGCGTGTTCCGTCTGGATATGCCAATCTGTAGGATGTGGGTCATGTGACTTCGGCGACCACAAAGGGTCCTTCCCAGGGGGTGGATAGCTTGTGCATTCCTTCCTGGCTTGTTTTCCACCTGAGCACCAGATCGCCGACCACGAAGGAACGGTCCTTAACGTTCCTGTTGTGGTATCATCTGATTGCCGCAAGATACTTTGCTGTTCGAAGGCACGAATGTAGACGCTTTTCTTCCATGCAGTTGATTTTGAGTTCCCTGGTGTTGTCGGCCGTTGACTGGTCGAAGTTTTCAATCCTTGGAGATCCGAAGGTTATGTCAGATGGCAGCACTGCCTCGGTGCCGTAAACCATGAAGTAGGGTGACACCCCGGTGTTCTGACTAGCCTGTGTTTGGAGGCCCCAGACCACGGCCGGCAGCTCTTTCATCCATCGACCAGGTGCTCTGTCATTCTCAGTGTACAACCTTTTCTTTAGGGCATCGATGATCATTCTGTTTGCACGTTCAACTTGGCCATTTGCCCGTGGGTGAGCTACTGACACGTATTTTATGACTATGCCTCTGTCATCGCAGAAGTCCCAAAATGTGGTGCTAGTGAACTGAGTACCCAGGTCGGTGATTGTACTATTTGGGATCCCGAATCTGTGTATGATTTGATTGAGGAACTCCACGGCCTTCTCGGAGGTTGCTTTGACCAGTGGCATGTATTCAATCCACTTTGAAAACTTGTCGATTAATACGAAGATGAACTTGAAGTTACCAGGGGCCGGTTTAAATGGCTCGATCATGTCGAGCCCCCAGCAGGCGAAAGGCCAGGACGACGGGATAGTTTGAATCTCATGAGCAGGTACGTGGGTCCTTTTAGCGAAGAACTGACATCCCTCACAGTGTCGGCCCAGTTTTTCTACGTCGTTGACCGCGGTTGGCCAATAAAAACCTTCTCGGAAAGCATTCCCGACCAGCGTTCTGGAGGCCGCATGATTGCCGCAGGATCCGGCGTGTATGTCGTCTAGGAGCTTGATGCCATCATCCTGGGATATGCATTTGAGCAGCACTTCAGAACTTGCATTTTTTTGCATAAGTTTGCCGTCCACCAGTATGTAATTCTTCGATCGTTGGATGAGGCGCTCGTTCTCTGTTTTGTCCTGAAAGCCTGACCCGTCCGATATATATTTGATGAACGGGGTGCGCCAATCACGGCCACTGCTTGTCGGAGTGGCATCGTCTATGAGCATTGCTTCCGTAGGTTGCTTTTCGACCAGGCCGGAGCCCACGCTTGGCTCTTGGATGTCCTGGACGAAAACACCCCGCGGGATCTGGGCCCGAGATGACCCTAATCTTGCCAACGCATCTGATGCTTGGTTCTTATCCCGGACCACGTGGATGTATTCTATGCCGTAGAAGTTGGTTTCCCACTTGAGAATTTCTTTGCAGTAGAGATCCATCTTTTCGTGGGTTGCGTCCCATTCCTTGTTGAGCTGGTTGATAACCAAAGCGGAGTCGCCATAGACATAGAGGCGTTTGACTCCCAACTCAACGGCTAGTCGGATGCCGTGCAGGCATGCTTCGTACTCGGCGACATTGTTTGATGCCGAAAAAAGGATCCTAAGGACGTAACGCAGTTTGTCCTTGTTAGGCGACACGAAAAGAATCCCCGCGCCGGCGCCGTTGATATTCAAAGACCCGTCGAAGAACATCGACCAGTGGTCGGAGACGTCGGGAACGGGAGGTTCGTTGAGATCCGTCCATTCTGCAATGAAATCGACCAGGGCCTGAGACTTGACTGTGGTGCGGCTCTGAAATTCCAGGGAGAATGGGCATAATTCCATTGCCCATTTTACGATTCTGCCATTAGCGTCTTTATTGCGCAGAATATCCCCTAGAGGGAAACTGGTGGTTACCAAGACTCGATGGCCGTCGAAGTAGTGCTTTAGCTTTCTCGACGTTATCAGGATGGCGTATATGAGCTTCTGTATTTGTGGATATCTGGCCTTGGACTCGTTTAGAACTTCGCTTATGAAGTAAACGGGTCTTTAGACCTTGTAGACATGTCCCGGCTCGTCTCGCTCGACCACTATTGCCGTGGAAACAACCCTGTCGGTTGCCGCAATGTAAAGGAGTAGGTCTTCATTGGGCTGAGGCACTGTAAGAACAGGCGGTGAAGTGAGGAAGGTCTTAAGCTGGGTAAACGCGGCGTCGGCCTCCTCTGACCAGAAAAACTTTTCTGATGGCTTCAAGAGTTTGAAGAAGGGGAGGCCTTTTTCCCCTAGTCTTGAGATGAAGCGGCTGAGAGCGGCCATACATCCGGTGAGCTTCTGAATATCCTTAACATTCTTAGGTGGTCGCATGTCAAGTACTGCTTTTACTTTTGAAGGATTCGGCCGTATGCCGTCGTGGCTGACGACGTTGCCGAGTAGTAGACCAGAAGGGACACCAAAGATGCACTTTTTGGGGTTAAGCTTCCACTTGTACCTGTTTAGCGCCTTAAAGGTTCGGTCTAAGTTGTCGATTAGGGTGCTTGCATCCCTTGTTTTGACGACGATGTCGTCTACATAGGCCTCGATGAGGTCATCACGAATCTCGTCGTGGAGGCATTGCTGGATGGCCCTTTGATAGGTGGCTCCGGTGTTTTTGAGTCCGAATGACATGGTCGTGTAGCAGTATGCGCCGAAAGGAGTAATGAAAGACGTTTTTATCTGATCGTCCTCCTTTAGCGAGATCTGGTGATAACCAGAGTAGGAGTCTAGAAAAGAAAGGAGTTCGCATCCGAGGGAGACCAAAAGGATCTTTAAGACAGTGTTTATGGAGATCAGTGTAATCAACGCACATTCTCCATTCATTATTCTTTTTGCGTACAAGAACCGGATTGGCAAGCCAATCGGGATGATACACTTCTTTTATGAATCCGGCTGCTAGAAGCCATGTTATTTCTGTCCTAATAGCCTCCTTTTTGTCACGAGCGAACCGTCGCAGCTTTTGCTTGATTGGTCTTGCGGTCTTCGAGACATTTAAGGAGTGCTCGATCAGGTTTCGTGGGACGCCGGGCATGTCTGCGGGTTTCCATGCGAAAACGCTCACGTTGTCCCTTAGAAACCTGACGAGCGCGTCTTCCTATTTGGGGTCCAGATTGGCCCCGATGAGGGCCGTCTTCTCGGGGCTGCCGTCGACCAGTTGTACTTCTTTATGCTCCTTGGATTTTGAATTCTTCCTGGCGGTCTCCTGCTCGGGTAGTCAGAGCTGGTCGGGAGGTAGCTGTGCTGCTTGGGTTGCTGTTTCTTCCATCCGGATTGAGAGATCGATTGCTTCGGAGATCTTGAAGCTCTCTTCCTTGCAAGTATATGCAGTGTAGACATTGCCTCTGACGGTCAGGACACCCTTCTCCGTAGGCATTTTGAGGACCAGGTATGAGTAATGCGAGACTGCCATGAACTTTGTCAGCGATGGTCGTCCCAATATAGCGTGGTAGGTCCCATCGAAGTCGGCGACCACAAAATTGACGAACTCTGTTCGAAAGTGGTCGGGCGTGCCAAACTGGACAGGCAATGTTATCTGTCCGAGGGGCACTGAACTCTGGCCTGGCAAGACTCCCCAAAATTGAGCGTCGTAGGGTTTTAATTGTGCCGGAGATATCTTGAGAGCGGGCAAGCTGTTGCGGAAGAGGATGTCAATGGAGCTTCCTCCGTCCACGAGCACACGCTCGAATCTGATGCTGTTAATGCAAGGGTCCAAGATTAGAGGGAAACGACCCGGTTCCGGGATAGCGGCCCACTGATCCTTCCTGCTGAAGGAGATTTCCCTGTGCGACCACGGAGGAAATTTTGGATCGGCGATCAGACCATCAGTGTTGTCTATGTTGAGGCAGGCTCTCTTTAGGAGCTTTCTTTCTCGTTTAGACTCGATGGAGACCTTGCCTCCGAAGATGGAATGGACCACGTCAGTAGGACTGACATACTGGTGTCGTGGGTCCCTATCCTAGTCTTCGTCCTCGTCTTCGTGATCGCGCCCATCTTGTTTCCCGTTTTTCTTGGAGGGATCGTCCTGGTTCCTGTTGTCGAAGCGGCCGCGACTATCTTCACACCAAGAAGGCTGGTCGGGACCTCTCGTGTCATCTCGGATGAGTTTTTCTGCGTCATCAGCGTCAGCGTAATTTTTGGCCGTGGCGAGGAGCTCTGTCATCGTTGTTGGCCTTTTGCGCAATAGCTTGTTCCTTAGTACTTCGTGGAAGCGCAGCCCCTTGATGAAAGCAGATATAGCCTCGTCATGGGAAATCTTCGGGATCTTTAGGCGCATATCCGAGAATCGTCGGATGTAGTCGCGCAGAGGCTCATTTTTCCTATCTCGTATCCTTTCGAGGTCGTACTTGTTCCCAGGCTGCTCACAGGTGGCGATGAAGTTGTCGATAAAAGCTTGGCGTAGTTCTTCCCAGGAGTCGAAAGAGTCCTCGGGCAGGCCTAGAAGCCATTGGTGACCAGCTTGGTCGAGGACTATCGGAAAGTAGTTGGCCATGACATGCTCGTCTCTAGCTGCTGATCGGACCACGATCTCATAAAGAGTGATCCAGTTCTCTGGGTTTTCCTTGCCGTCTAATTTTTTGAGTTTCTCGAGCTTGAAATTGTGAGGCCACATGACCTGGCGGAGGTGTGAAGAGAATTGCTTCAGGCCCGGGGGGCCGTGCGTTGCGTCGTATTCGATACGACGCAAGTTTTCGTGAACTGCCCTTTCCGTGGCGCGCCTGTTGATGCGGTCCCGGGCGTCTTTGGGAGGGATGTTGTATCGAAGATCCCTGTACTGGTTTACTTCTTGACCACGCCTGCGATTCTGCTCGCGGTGACCGCCAGCGTCCCGAGTGCCATCGTCACGTCGTGAATCTTTCCGATGATCGTCGGGGGAACGGCTGCGGTGGTGCCTGCTGGGCTGCGGTGAGGTCCGGTTGCGGTGAGTCTGGTCAGAGGTGGCCTCTGTATAAGAGACGCCTTGGACTCTTTTGAGCAGAGTGGCTGTTTGCCCCATCGCGGCGATCAGGTGTGCTCGAACGCTGGTTCGGACGCCCTGGCACTCGGGAGTATCAGGGAGCCGATATAAATTGGCCATGGCAACGGCCACATTGGCGCTCGGCGTTTTATAGACTTGCTGATCTCCGACCATGTCAAAAACGTCGCTGAGGTTATGCGGCGGGATTTGACGTTCCTCGTCCGCGCGTCGTCGGGCGCGATCGGCGTTACGCTGCTCGCGGAGCTGCCTCTGCTCGTCTATTTCTCCGTCAACGACCGGCTCGTCGGCGCTGACGTTGAAAACGATGTCTCCTCGCCGAGGTGGGAAAACTGGGAAGCGAGGGAAGCCCAGAGGATGTGACGGCAAATCCAAGTCGTAGTCCTCGTCCTCGGAATTTATGACTTCAGTGGGGACGGAACCAGTGCTTGAATTTGTGCTGGAAGCCTGGCCGTCCCGTAGCTCTTGGATCGTCACCATGTTGACGTAATGACGAGCTGGTCGACCGCTCCCTTTTGGCAACCAACCAGCATTGTTAAAGAGGGATCGGACATGTCTCGAGTAGAGAGAGGCCGAGTTGTTCAGACCGCAAGGATAATCTTCCTCCGGGTTGGCCTCGATCTTGACAGATCGTCCTCAGGGAGTTGAGGTTATCGTCAGAGACGTCTCCAGCCGTTCGTGTGTAACAACACGAGTTGGCCGGTGGGAGTTGAAAGAATCCGCTAGAGCGGCTTGGTAGGCTGGCGCGAGATCCCATCTATTAGTTGAGAAGCTTCAAGTAGCTTGGAATCAGCACGATCAAGTGCTTGGAGAAGGTCCGAGCAGTCGATCTTCTTCCCCTTGTAGAGCGGGATCGGTGGTCGGGCGCTCGATGCCGTCATCCGAGTGGTCGGAGCTGACGCCATCCCAGATTGGATCTGGGTTCCTTCCGAAACCGTGGTCGTGAGACCACCACCACGCGTCGTCCACGTGATCTGGCCGATGGTGAACGTGAGGCCTTCAAGCACGGCCGTGAAAGCTGGAATTGTGACCATCTTGTTCGTCGGAGAAGTTGTACGCACACCCCCTACCTGGCGCGCCACTGTCGACGAAAGCTGGTCGGCAGTCTACCTTGGGGTATACCCACGGTAGTAGTTTATCGGTAGACGGTGCGCAAACTACGAACTCGACGGTGACGCAAGACACAGGCAAGCTTTTTATCTAGGTTCGACCGCCGAGTTAGCGTAATACCTACGTCCTGCGTCTGATTGTATTGATTTATGTTGAGAGAATAATCTGCCTTAGGGGGGTCCCTTGCCCCTCCTTATATAGTCTGGAGGGCAGGGTTACAGATCTGGAAACTAATCCTAGTCGGTTACAATTGCCATAGATAGTTCGATATCAATTCCTATTCTAACCGACTAGAATCCTGCTTGATCTCCACGTCTTGCTTCCTTGCGCGAAACTCCAAGCTGTCAGATCAAGCCTTGAGCCTGTCTCATAATGGGCCAAGCTTCCTGGCCCAAGCCTAGCCGTAAGGGTATAGGGGTTTATACCCCCACACCCGTCTTGCGGTAATGTGGTACGTGCGTCTTTCTCCCATCTTGCTTCTATCTCTTTTGCTTCTTCCTTCTCTAGTTCTAACTCTTCAGTTCTGTTCTCTTTCTCCCAGGCTTCTAATCGGGCTAAGATCTCTTCTTTCTCTTTCTTGGCGATCTGGTCCATCCTTTCAGCTTCTTCGGCCCACTCACTCCATCGGGGTGCGTGTGTGTTCTCTTCTTCCTTCATGAGGTGGTCTTTATAGTTCACAATCTTGCTAGAAATGTCTTCCCATCCGCAATGAGGCTGGGCGGCCTGACGGCGGGCTTGGTGTCTTCTCCTGTTGCGTTCCTTCCTGATCTTCTCACGGTTAACTAATGTTCTAAATTGACAGTGTACCTTTCTAGCGGTTAGGTTGAAGTGGATATGCCCTGATCTGATGTAGATGTTGGTTGTGGTTGTGTAGAGGAACAGTCTTCCCAAGAGGATCAAGATCTCATCGAATCCCTGCATGTCAAGAACTAGAAAATCTGTAGGTATATAATGTTCTTGAATTCTTACCATTACATCCTTGACCATTCCTTCCGGGAATCTTAATGATTGATCCGCCATCTACAACTGAATATGTGTTGGGTATAAAGGTAAATCAAATAATTCATCGTATACCTGTTTTGACATTACGTTGCAGCTTGATCCAGTGTCGTAGACAATCTAAGGGAAGGTGGTGTTGTTGATTGTGCATTCAATAATTGGAACTGTTGGATCACCTCTCTTGATTGGACATGGCTTGGGTAGCATATGATCATTCTCATTGTTGAGAGTGGTGATTAATTGAGTTATCTCTGCATGCTTGGTCTTCCTCCATCTTCTATTGTTCTTCTTCTTTGATACTGATTACTGTTCTTGCTTTCCTTGTTGGTAGAATTGCTTCGGGGCTGTAGGAGATTTCAGGACGCGGTTCTTGAATGTGAATCTCTCCTTCTTGTCCTTGATGGATAAGACAATCTTGGCGTGGTCCACATAGATGATGGCTTTTGTTATGCATAAGAATGGTCTGCCCAAAATGATTGGTGCCTTCTCATCTACTCCTATCTCCATGACTACGAAGTCAACTGGGACATATGATTGCCCCACTCTAGTGACTGAAAGGTCCTAATATGGCTAGAGGGGGATGAATAGCCTATTTAAAAATTCTACAAACTCACTAGAGCAAGAGGTTAGTAAATAACAAAGCGAAGCTTTTTGCTCTAGCTCTAAAAGGGTGTTTGCAAGCCACCTATCCAACAATTCTAGTTGATATGATCACTAGAAACACAAGAGCTATGTCACTACTTACACTAGAAAGCTATCTAAAGTTTCTATACAAGTAAGTAAGCTACTCTAGTTTGTGGGAATATAAAAGAGATGGTTTGATCTTTATACCGTCGTGTAGAAGGGATGAACCAATCACCAATATAAACAATCAAGCACCGGGAGAATGCCAATCAAACACAATTGAGACACCAATTTTTCTCCCAAGGTTCACGTGCTTGCCGGCATGCTACGTCCCCGTTGTGTCGACCAACACTTGGTGGTTCGGTGGCTAAGAGGTGTAGCACGAACCTCGTCCTCACTAGGACACCACAAGAATCTACCCACAAGTGAGGTAGCTCAATGACACGAGCAATTTACTAGAGTTACCTTTCGGCTCTCCGTCGGGGAAGGTACAAGATCCCTCACAATCACCGAGAGATGGCCACGAACAATCACCAACTCGTGTCAATGCTCCTGCGCTGCTCCAAGCCGTCTAAGTGGCGGCAACCACCAAGAGTAACAAGAAAACCGCAGCCAAATCGATCCCCAAGTGCCACTAGATGCAATCACTCAAGCAAATGCACTTGGAAACATTCCCAATCTCACAAAAATGTTTAATCTATGAAGGAGATGAGTGGCAGGTGTTTGCTTAGGCTCACAAGGATGTCAAGTATGCTAGAATGCCAAGAGTGTGAGCCCCAAGCCGGCCAACACGTATTTATAAGCCCCTCAAACAAATAGAGTCGTTGGCTCTTTCACTGGGCAAAACACGGGGTCACCGGATGCTCAAGCAGGAGGCACCGGACGCTCAACTCTAGAGTCCGGTGCTCCAGAAACAGCCACGCGTCCCCCTTTTCACTTTTGCACGTCGATCTCTAACGGTCACCTGCAGAGCACCGGACTCACTTAAGTTGGCACCAGACACGTCTGGTGCACACCGGTCTTAAATACAGAGAGGTCTGAAAACACGCGAGGTCACCGGACGCACCCCACCGGACGCACCATGAGCGTCTGGTGCTCTCAGTTAGGATTACTCGCAGAGGACAGATAGCACCGGATGCATGAACAGGAGTCACCCTACATCCGGTGTTCATCGTCCGGTGCTTAACCCTAGCCTAGTCAAGCACAACAGCACACTGGACGCTTAGGCTCAGCGTCCGGTGAGTGTTTCTCAGCAAGAACTGAGACTTCTCCAATTTTCCCACCGGCACAATAGAAAATATGCACTTCATTTTCTCAAAAAGCGCCGAATGTGTAAACCAACATATGCACGTGTGTTAGCATTTTCACAATAATTTTCTTCGAATGAGTTAAGTTAGCTCACTAGGTTCTAAATGCATGCACATGAACAATGACACCTAGCGGCACTAGATAACTGCTTAGCCAAAGAATTCTCCTCCTTATAGTATGGCTATCTATCCTAAATGTGATCACACCCTCTATGGTGTCTTGATCACCAAAACCAAAACACTAAGCAATACCTTTGCCTGATCTCCATAGGGTTTTGTTTTTCTCTTTCTTCTTTTCCAAGTTGAGCACTTGATCATCTTGTGGTCATCACCATCATTACCATGATCATCACTTGCTCCATTACTTGGCATGTACCAACCTCATTAAGTCTACACATACTTAGTAAAGAGGTTAGTACTAGGGTTTCATCAATTATCCAAAACCAAACTAGGGCTTTCAATGACAACTTCTAGTACTCCCTTAGGGTAGCAAATGGACTAATCTGCAAGCTGCAAACACATATTTGTGTACAACAAGGAATCATTTAATATTCTCTCATAAAATACCTTGGGCATGATGTTGACACTTGCGCCGAAGTCACAGATAGCCTCTGGAAAGCTGTGGCATCCTATAGAGATAGGAATGACAGGTCTTCTAGGGTCTCCAATCTTCTCTGGTAGAGAGTGGTCAATCCACTATACAGCTGCAGGCTCAATATAATATTGAGTTGCATTGTGAATATCAACAAGGTTAGTAGTTTCTAAATCTTCTGGTTGGCCTGGAATCTTGCCTTTTTCTAATGGAGGTACAGCAGCAGCTAATTGTGCTAATTGTGATTCTAGCATTTTATTGAAACTATGTTGATTCTTTATAGCAGAAGCAAATGTATCCATCCTAGTACGTATGTTTTCCAAAGTATTATCATTTGATGCTAGTTTCCTAGTCATTTGATGCTAGTTTCCTAGTCATTTGATCTAGCAGTTTGGATTGACTAGCAACTAATTCTCTTAAAGGTGAAAAATTGTTATTAAAATTATTACCTTGGTTGTTACCTTGGTAATTACCTTGTCAAGGTTGTTGATTCCATCCTTGATATTGTTGATGAAGTTCACATCCTCTTGTAGTGTAGGGCAACTGGTAGCTGAGTGCCTGTAGTCTCCACATTCTTCACACGTCATATGGGAATCATTGATGTGCATGACTTCCTTCTTCTCTATGTCGAGCTTCTTCATGATGAGGTCTAGCTTGGCAGTGACCATGTCAGCTTCCTTGAGATGATGGATTCCTCCTCCTTTCTTTCGGGACTGAGTACGTTCTTTGTTGCATGTTGAATTTGAGGCCATCTTCTCAACAAGTGCTTTAGCGTCTGAGAGCTTAAGTAACAGGAAAGCTCCCCCAGCTGCAGCATCAATAGATTCACGGGTACTAGAGATGAGCCCATGATAGAAAGTCTGCATTAACAGCCACTTCTCTATCCCATGATGATGATAGTCTTATATGTAATTCTAGAATCTTTCCCATGCTTCAGTGAATGATTCATCATGTTGTTGTTGGAAACTTGAAATCTTTCCACGCAGAGCATTAGTCTTAGCTGTTGGAAAGAATTTTGCAAGGAAAGCAATCGAGCAAAGGTCCCATGTATTGTGTTTGTCTTTGTTGGTGTAGAACCACTGCTTGGCTTTCCCCAATAAAGAGAACGAGAAAAGACGGAGTAAGATAGTATCCTTTGGTACTCCTCTGATCGTGAAGGTGCTGCAGATCTCTAAGAAGTGTTGTAAGTGTGCACTTGCATCTTCATGAGCTTTTCCTCAAAATTGGTTGGCTTGAACCACGGTGATGAGAGCAGGCTTGAGCTCGAATCCATTCTCCCTAGTATCGACTGCTGGTCCAGTCCGAATGTTTGCTGTTGTTGGAGGAGAGAACTCTCGCGGTGTCTTCTCAACCATGTCTTCAAACACAGGAGCTAGGTTTTCTCCTAACTATCCTGCTTGTTCTTCAAATTCCTCTTCCAATGTTGGAGCTGGCTCCTCTGAAGAGCTAGCTTGAGCAGCAGAGGGTGTTCTTGATGGTGATTCGAATTTATCCCTCGCTTCTACAAACTTCTTTGCCACTAGAGTCTTTTAGAATAATTTCTATCTTACCCTTCAATTTTGCTCTCTTTTTAATAATGCTTCCTGGTTTCTTTCCAACATCTACGTTCCCTGCACTTATGCTGGCAAAAGATATTTCTTAAATTGGTTCAAATATGTCTAGATGCCTGATACAGTTGATTGGCTTCTAGTGGGTGATTTAAACCTTTACAGGTCCCCTGCTGACAGAAATAGGCCCGGTGGTGACCACAATGGATGTATCTTTTCAATGAAGCTATTAGTGCTTTGGGGATCATTAAATTACCACTGAAGGGTAGAAGATTCACTTGGACTAATAAGCAAACTTCACCCCTCCTTGAAAGGCTAGATTGGTTTTTCACATCTGCAAACTGGACTTTAAGTTATCCAAATACTTTTGTGTACCCGTTGGTCATGGAAACGTCAGACCATGTCCCCTGTGTTATTTCCATTTCAACTTCCATCCCAAAAAGAAGTCAATTCCAATTTGAGAATTATTGGATGGAACATTCTGATTTCTTTTCTATTGTCCAACAAGGTTGGTTTGCTCCACATATTACTGATGCAGCCAAAATCATCACAGCAAAATTCAAGAACCCGAGAAAAGAGCTCAAAGTGTGGCAAAATAATACCTCAAATCTTAAAAAGACTATTGCTAATGTTAAGCTAACTCTTGCCTTCATTCTTTTCGTTGAAGAATTCAGAGACCTCACTCTGCCTGAATGAAATTTCAAGCTTTTGTTGGAGGAGAAGCTTTCCTCCCTACTTCGCAAACAACATATATATTGGAAACAAAGAGGCTCAGTCAAATGGATAACATTAGGTGATGCAAGCACAAAATTCTTTCATGCTAATGCCACTATTAAATATGGAAGGAACCTCATTACTTCCTTGGAAGACTCATCTGGTACTTTGGTTTCCACTCATGAGGAGAAAGCTGAGCAAATTTGGAAATCTTTCAAAGATCGGTTGGGGGTCTCATCTTTTACAAGTATATAATTCAATTTACCTGCCCTTATTCAGAATGTACATGACTTGTCCCACCTGATTGCACCTTTTGAGAAGGAAGATATTGACCAAGTCATCAGATTTTTACCATCACATAAAGCACCAGGACCAGATAGTTTTAACATTGATTTTGTCAAAAGGTGCTGGCCAATTATTTTCCAGGATTTCTATAATCTTTGCAGTGCTTTTTATTTGGGGCAAGCTTGCTTGCAGAGCATAAATGGATCACATATTGTTATGGTTCCCAAACATAATCATGCTATCAAGGTTTCTGATTTCAGACCTATATCACTGCTCAACACATCCATGAAGATTATCACAAAGCTCTTAGCAAATAGATTACAACTAGTCTTGGCAAAGCTTATTCACAAAAATCAATATAGATCAAGGCAAGATCGATACAGGATTGTTTGGCCTGGTCTTTAGAGTTTCTTCATCTCTGTCATCAATCTAGGAGAGAGACTATCTTCCTGAAATTGGACTTCGAAAAATCCTTTGACAAGGCAGAACATGGACTTATGCTCTCAATCATGCAAAACAAGGGCTTTCCAGATCTCTGGATTAAATGGATGCGGATGATTTTTAATTTTGGTACCTCTACAACCCTGCTCAATGGAGTCTCAGGCAAAGTTTTCCACTATAAACGAGGAGTTAGACAAGGGAATCCTTTATCACCCCTCCTTTTTGTTCTTGCTGCAGATTTTTTACAAAGTATTCTCAATGCAGCAAAACAGCAAAGCCTTCTTACCTTGCCCCTCAACCTACCACATGATCATGACTTTCCTATCCTTCAATATGCTGATGACACTCTGATTTTTATGGAAACAGATGCCAGACAATTATTCTTCTTGAAAGCCATTCTAAACTCCTTTGCTGAGTCAACACGACTAAGAGTCAATTATTCAAAATCAATGATGATCCCAGTTAACATAAGTGATGAACGGTTTGATATCTTAGCCCAGAATTTTGGATGCTCAAAGGGCTCTCTACCCTTCACCTACCTAGGTCTACCATTAAGCCTAACTAGACCATCAGTGGCAGGTTACTGGCCCTTAGTCAGCAAGTGTGAAAGAAGATTATCAAGTGTTTCATCCTTCCTCAATGAAGCTGGTCGGCTGCAGATCACAAATGCAGTGCTTACTGCCTTACCTACCTATGCCATGTGCACTTTTCTTCTACCTAAGACTATCATCAAGCAAATTGATAAATTTAGAAAACACTGTTTGTGGAGAGATTCTGACATGAATAGTAAAAAACCATCAAAACCTGCCTAGCCCCTTGTATGTTTACCAAAGGATAATGGAGGTCTGGGAGCACTGAACCTATATATCCAAAATGTTAGTCTCCTCCTAAAACAGCTACATAAATTTTATAACAATTTGGATATCCCTTGGGTTTAGTTAATCTGGAACTGTTACTACCAGAATGGTGAGCTACCCCATCGCAACAACAAAGGATCTTTCTGGTGGAAGGACATCCTCAAATCAATCAATTCATACAAAGGTATGGCCTCTGTTACAATAATGGATGGATACACTAGTTTCTTCTGGTCTGATATTTGGAATGGAAGATTACTTAGCTCACAATTCCTAGAGTTGTTCTCCTTTGCTAAAGATAAGCATATTTCAGTCCAGTCTTTCATCTCTATGTCAGCCATAGAAGACCCTGATGAATTGTTCCATCTCCCCCTCTCCACCCAAGCATATGCACAATTTCAGCAGCTAAACTCAATTATTGCCAATATTACACTTCAAGCTGGAAATGATGTTTGGTCCTATATTTGGAATTCTGGCATCTTTACCTCAAGCAAAGCATGTCTCAATCAGGTAGGCACAAGACAGGTGCATGCAGCTTTTAAATGGTTGTGGAAATCAAGTTGCCAACCAAAACAAAAGTTCTTCTTCTGGCTATTGCTTCAAGACAGATTGAGCACGCATGATATCTTAAAAAGGAGGAATATGGAACTACAATGCTATGATTGTGTCCTTTGTCACTTGGGCACTGAAGAGAGTCTGATGCACCTTTTCTTCTTCTACCCTTTCTCCATGAGTTGTTGGAACACTCTGGGTTTAGCTCCACTGATCCTTGATGACCTGTTTCAGACCCTTTCAGCTTTCAGAGCGCATCTAAGACAGCCTTTCTTCATGGAGATCATCATATGTATGTGCTGGGCTATTTGGTCTGCAAGGAATGACAATATCTTCAAAGGATTGCAGCATTCAGTGGCCTCCTATAAAGCCTCTTTCAAACGAGAACTAGCTCAAGTTAAGCTTAGAGTTGGTAATAATCTAAAAACTCCTTTAGCCCAATGGATAGAGCACTATGTGTAATCTTTCAGATTTTTTTCCTCTTTTTCTTTGTTTCTTGAGAAACACACCCAGAATGTACCTGTACCTGCTTTTTATTCTCAATCAATAAAATCAGTAGGGGGCAATCCCCTCCTGATTAAAATAAAAAAAAATTATTTCAAGGGCCCCAACTTTGCGAGCTTGATGTTAATAACACGGCAAGATTTCCATTTATTATTTTCTGAGCATCAAGTAAACTCCGACAGCTTTCATCAACAGAAACAGAGACTATGGCCCTGTTTGGTTCACCTTGCTAAATTTAGCTAGCTAAACTTTAGTCACTTTAGTAGCTAAAGTTCTAAACATATTGACTAAAAGGAGCTAAATAGTTTAGTTCCATTAGTCACCCAAGAGTAGCTAAAATAATTTTAGCTAACTAAAATTTAGCAAGAGAAACCAGGCCCTATGTATTTCTCCATGGCCACAGAGTTAACATCACGGAGACCGTCCCAATCCGGTTTCTGTGAACTGGTTGCTCAAAGAGCACAGGGGTCACTCCCATTTCTGAAACCAACGAAAGAATAGAAACATGTCAACTTAGTTCAAGCATTGGAAGAAGGTCATATAGCTAACAGGTTCAACATATTAAAATGAGAACTCTAGCAATTTACAGTTTGCAGGAGTACGGACCATTTAGTCTATCAAGAACTTCAATGGCTTGATTTGCTGTGTATCCCTCGTTTGCATCCAAAATCACTTCAGTAGTTTTCAGCGCCCGAAAGCCATTTATACATCCATTTCTAGACATTAAACTGAACCATCAATATCGGGTACAGCACGTTCGACAATTCAGATTTGTATACAACATTACAACCTAGATTTCTTAACTCGAATCACGTTCCTATGTTCCCTATGTATCAATGATCAAACACATGTCAATCCACCGCGGCAACGGAAGGCAAATTTTACTTGGTTATGAGTTCAGACGAGAAGCTGCGGATTCCTCACCGAGGCGAAGGCGTGTCCCAGGTGTACACTGGCAACATCCTGGAGCAGCGCGTAGAGGGGCGCCGCGGGGGCGTCGGCGAGCGCCCGTCCCGCGGCGTCGAGCGCTGCGGGCTGGTCCTCGGCCGTGGCTGAGGGCAGGCTACCGCAGCCCTGCACTCGCCGCCGCGCTCGTCCTCAACGCCGCCGGCTACCGCAGCTCAGAGAGAAGGAAGAAAACAGAGAGACAGAGAGTTAGAGCAACTCCGATGGTTTGGCAAGGCAAATCTTGTTTTTGGCAAAACATGAAAATTCTTCTCTCCAATGGTTCAAATTTTGGGGAGTTGGCAAATTCGGGCTCAGTTTGCGGAAATATGCGCGCGTCTGCCCGCTTGGCATCGCGCCTCTCCCGCCTCCGCCGTCTCACTCCCGCGCCTGGAATTTTCACGGACTCTCTCCCCGCGCATATATTCCCACGCGCGCGTGTCCCGACGCCTTCCCTGTGTCCCGACCCCTTCCCTCGCTGCCAAGACGAAGGAAGCCGCCGCCGCCGTGGGGAACTAGCTCCTGCGCCGGCCTTCATCCGCGCGCGACGCCAGGCCACTACATCCGGTCCCTCTTCGCCAGGCCGTTCGCCGCCGGTGGCTCGTCTGCGTCAGGCCCCGCCGAGCCGCCGGACCTCCGGCGGTGCAAGTCGTTCTCGTGCGGCCGTGGCGGGGACGCTCTGGCCGCGGCAGCGGCGGCGGCTGCTGCCGCCAGGGCGGACGAGCCGCAGCGGCGTTCGTGTGACGTGCGGGGGCGCAGCATGCTGTGGGCCCTGTTCCATCAGGACGACCGTGACCGCGTCTGCGACGGCACGGCGTTCGCCACGTTCCCGGCCTCCTCATCGACCGCCGCGGCTGCGCTCGCCGTCGACGTGCATCCCCCACCGCAGGCACCGTGCACCCCTGACGATTTCCTGGACGAGGACATCCCAGTGATCATGGAGCCCGACGAGATAGTCCCGGTGATTGAGATGATGTTGGCTGATCGAGCCAGGCCACGATGAAACAAACAGTTGATCTGTTGGTTGATGTAGGCCCTTTTTTTTAACATTTGCCAAGCCCAAATGTCAAACCATTGGAGAAACAAATAAATTTCATTTGCCATATGTTCTAGGCACTTGGCAAATCACAAGATTTGCCAACTCTATTTTGCCAAACCATTAGAGTTGCTCTTGTACTACTTCGATCATCTCTATACTACTCAAAACATTATTTTTTTATTATAAATTTACTATTTCACCCTTAATTATATTAAAAAAAATTAAAAACAGAATTATCACAAACAGACTGTACTACTTTAATCATCCATATACTACTTCAAACATTATTTTCTATTATAAACTTATCATCTTACCCTTAATTACATAAAAAAAATGAAAATATAATTATCAGGTCCCACCAATGTAGTAGGCAACTCGTGCCTATAATCCCGGTTAATAGCCAAGAGTATCTCCAAGAGACTAGGTAAAATTATATTCTAAACTACAAGATTTAGCCATTGCGTAAAATAAAAAACTCACTCAAAACATAGAGTTCTACAAGAGCTTTTGTATAAGATAGCTAGTGAGGACAATATGTTATATACAAGCGAAAGTGTAGGAATAGCAAACTTGCTATTTTAGCAAACCAGATAGCATATCTGTTGGACTTTAATTTTCACTTTGAAAATGTAAAAATATGCTAGATAACATGGATAACATATCTGTTAGAGTTGCTCGTCAACCATCCATTTTCCAGCCATAGTAAAAGTTCTCATAAAATAAAGTGAAAGGCTATCTGTGCATTACAATATCTAGCACAGTCAATGCGTGCTAAATTATAGCAAAACCATCCCCACACTAGCTGAGCTTTTTATAGAAGATATAACAAGTAAGCACTTGACTTTTATGTTTTTTGAAAACACATTTACTTTGGTCAAACATATCAAGCTCTATAGGCTCGAACTCTCATTTCTCACAACTAGTAATTCAACATTTACATGTATCAAAAATAAGACAACAAAAAGAAAATCAGAGCACATCGATGACCAATGGAAATTACATCATATACATTTACTGCTGCAGAAAACTTGCCACAGTGACTAATAGACACACTGTCAGGCTCATAGTACAACATACACCTTTGGTGAGATGCCGGCTCCATATGAACAACTCAACTTCTTTAATATCCTCTAGACCCGGTTTCTTGTACTCTTGCCTAATTAAGGTGGTGACGGCGAAGGCGAGGACGGTGGCTTGAAATCTGGATACTGCACACAAATCGAAGAATGATGAGCATAGCTTAATGCAAATGTTGTTTTTACACAGATGGCTAAGAAGTTTCAGTTTACACTCACATTAGGGTAAGGTGACTGAGGTCTGGGGGTAGGACGAGGAGGAGATGATTCCGTGCTAGCATCTGCTACAGGTGCAGAATTGACCGCTGCTGGGCCTTCAGTCGTGGTGCTGCCAGGGGGTGACGGCGGCTTGAGATCTGGGTACTGCATGGAATTCCAATTGCAGAGTAATGAGCATGGCATGGGCATTCAGGCTCACTTGTGCAATGGCTATAAAGTATCAGGTTTACACTGACATTTGTATAAGGTGAAAGAGGTGTTGGTGTGGCAGCAGCAGGAGCAGCTTCTGTTGCTGTGGCAGCAACTGGAGTCGCTGTTGCTGGTCCTGGTTGGCTTTTAGCATCACTAGGTAAAGGTAGTAGAGCCTGCCCAATTTCCTGTAGACAGAACAAAAGAATTTTGTAAATCATAAATATTTGGCATGACATATTCAAAAACCATCTTCTATGGAAAACAATGTTGGCTGGCTCAACTCCAGAAGGAAGGCACTTCAAAAACAATAATTCTAATTGAATTTCACCAGTAACAGTTCCATTGCCGGTGGAGTTTCCTGGCAATATTCTAGTAATTTCACAGGAAATGTATGTGCAGTGTCTAGGAGCACTGCCAATTATTAATACTACATATAGGAAAACAGTTCATGGAAAGATTACAAATTATTATATGCGAAAATGTTCAATGCCATATAAAGACCATTTTAGTTACACCATATACATATTGCTCAGAACCAATAGGAATACATCACATTTGGCCAAACAATATATTACAAAACATCACATAGCTCGAAATAAAGAAGGAACCTTTGAATAGGTTTTGCTTTGTTTGTAAGAAAACTCCAAAGTATTGACAAATTTAAGTGATCATTATTTTCTTGCACTTCAGGAAAAACATGGATTTTCTCTTCAAACAAAGTGGTGAGATAAAAGAATTTTAATAATAAAACAAATGTCGTGGTCTAAACGCAACGTTAAGCAAAACTAGTGCAAATCATCAATAAAACTTCCTATCTGAGAAAGGGACTATAGCGGTGCTGGATAAAACTAGACATGCAGCCACAAGTGTTCAGTGTAACCCAGTGGCCATGCATTTCAAATCTATCAACAGGCAACCAAGGTCTCTAGCTCAGATATGCACTTCAAATTCTAATTACTATAAAGTCATTCGACCATAAGAGTACATAATCCACCAAAAATGGTTTGTACTCTGCAGATTCCATTTTCAATGCTACTAGCAAGCTTCAGATAACTCATTTATGCATAGCCATACACTCGTGGAGAAGTGAACATGGATCTATGTGAACAATATAACATTTCAATATTTAAAAAGTGAACATGGATCTATGTGAACAATATAACATTTCAATATTTAACAATAACTGCTCAAGATGATGGCTAGCTACCTTTATTTCGTCAACAAGCTCCTTTGGAGCAACCTTCTTGTTAAAGAACTCATCGATCTGTTTAAGTGTCTTCTGTCGATCCTGTGAGCATAATAAATAGATGTAAGGTTTCATCATTGAAAATAACCTTCTATTCAAACCTAAATCAGGGAGTAAGGACATCCCCTGACATAGCTTTAAGAACAGGCCCACTGAACTGAAGTCTGGCTGGGGAAGTAAGCTGAACAAGAAAGAGAGGAAAAAAAATATGTACCTCAGCATACAAGAGCTTGGTTACCACTAGCTGAACAACAGCAGCTGACCCCAAAAACTGTAGCAAAGTCTCAATCTGCAGGATAGATCACACATGATGTGTAAGGAAACAAAGCAACACCTGAAGAAAAGAGACACTCCAAGACTTACCTCTGTGTAGGCAAGTACTCCCAAACCAGTAGCTGCAGCAAGACCAATTGTCACAGGCAATCCATCTGAACCATCCTGTAAGTTAGTAGATTCAGCATTCAACAGTCACAGAAATAAAAGTTACCAAAATCAATGCATTGAAACCTTATAATTTGTACAATATAATTTCAAACAGAGTAACGAAAAAAAAAGGTCAAGATGATAACTTACCCCAAACAGCTCGCCCAAATCAAAACTGAATCCTTTTGCAGGAGCCTTCCAGGGAAGGTTACTGCTCTGCAGTGGGACACTAGCAAATGGTGAAACTTTGTTGAGTGGATAAAGATGTTATACGGCAGCAAAGACAAGCCACCTAAAGCATTAAATACCTTCCATCCTCGGCTTCCTTCTGCACCATCCTTCACCGCAAAAGCAGCTTTGTAACCATTGGCTGTGACAAGCTCAGCAACTAGTCCGGAGTTCCCATCAAATCTGACTTCCACAATATTCATATTGTTGAGAATATTTTTACACTATATTAGTGATGGAAGAATGACAAACCAACAAGTACTCACAATTTAATATGAAAATACAAGCTCAGTCTTCTTCTTGAGACAGAGGTATCACTAATTCTGAATATAACACCTTGCTGGTCTTTTCAAGAACAGGTATCTAATTATTAACTCTCCATGTAATTCACATGTCCACTCTTTAAGTGATATACAAGTGCAGTAACTCTTTACTTGCTATAATCCCAATCCAACAAATAAGTTTGTTCAAGTCATATCTAGAATACTTACTACATTTGCGAAGTACTATGTACATGGGAACTGTTCAGCTTTCCAGATTTGAAGCATCATTTCTGGTTTTCACTAGTAACTTTCTTTTGCAATGCTCTATCAGCAAAATAATTTTATATGGTTAAGAAAAATCAACTATGTGCTAATTGGGTGACAGTCAAAATTTTCATAATTTAGTAGGATATATGACGACAATCTTTGATCCCAAAAAGAAGTGAAAACAGACAAAATTTCAAGTTAATTTAACTCTTGAAATTTTGACACGCCAAGAGTGCATATACCTACTCTTCAGAATTGGTTCTTTAAAATCAATATGGACTCATTACCATAGACTGATCAGAAGTGATGATGCTGAGGATTTAACGCCATAGCTATTCCTTAATTGGCATGCTGTTTTGAATGAAATGCAGCAAATTGGTTCCTTAAAATGTGATAAGGAGTTAATAATCCAACTGGTGAACAATTAGAAGTATCTACAAAGAACGACCAAGCACATTGCAGTTATTAAGCAGGATCTGAGCTTCTCACTTGTCAAGGATGACCAGCGTGGTGTTCTCCGGGTCCTTGAACCTCAGTGTCAGCTTCTTCAAGAATCCGTTCTTGTCCTCCCCGTTGTACGGCACGGCAGCCACCTTCTTCTTGGCCTCCTTGAGATCAGGCGTACCGTCCTCCCGTGCATCCTTGAGCGGCCTGATGTCGACGAGCTGCGCGTCGGGCTCCTCGAGCAGCCGCTGGTAGGCCGCCCTGGCGGACACGACGGCGTATGGCTTGGAGCTTCCGCCGCCGCCGAGAATCTGCGCGAGGAGAAGCGGCAGCGCGATGGCCGCGACGCCTGCCGCGACGACGAGAGGGTTCTCGTTGACGAAGCCGACGAGCCCGTCGAGGTTGAGGTTGACGTTGAGGTCGAGGTCCGGGAGCGCGAACCCGCCGCCGTCACCGCCGGAGTCGGACGAGAGGCGCAGCGTCTCCTCGTAGGAGAGCGGCGCGGCGAGTGCGGCCCCGGCGTGCGCGAGGCCGAGCGCGCCGGAGAGGCGCGCCGCGAGGCCCCCGCTCCTCGGCCGCCTGCGGGGGCGCGCGGCGGGAGGAGTCAGTGTCGTTGGCGCCGCGGAGGAGAGGATGACGGCCATGGCATAACGGTGGCGGCGGCGGCGGCCTCCGGCTAGCGCTGCGGCGGGGAGACGGAGGCGCTCGTGGGGTTTACGGGTCGACGAGGCAGTGGGCAGTGGCACAGGGGAGGGGCCGACGGGGGCCGCACCGCGGGGGGGTGACCGGATGAGGAGGTGGACAGGTGGTACCGAGGTGGTGAGCTGCCCAGTGGGAGGGCGCCACGTGGATAAAGAGATCAGAGACCGCGGCCGTGGGCGCGAGAGGCTGGAAAAATTTCTCGTGGCTGAGATGGAGCTCTCATCCGACGCTTTTTTGATGGAAAAAACAGCGATGCTAGTGTGTTTTCTTGATAATAAAGCAAGGCTTTTTAATTAGT
Source organism: Sorghum bicolor (assembly GCF_000003195.3). Classification (NCBI taxonomy): domain Eukaryota; kingdom Viridiplantae; phylum Streptophyta; class Magnoliopsida; order Poales; family Poaceae; genus Sorghum; species Sorghum bicolor. The sequence continues at coordinate 11,662,767 of NC_012873.2, read as the reverse complement.
CACAATCATTACTACTATGCTGACTGGCCGTTGTGCCGTGACCATGGGCTTTTGGCACTGTACATGATCTACAGACTGTTCAGACTTCAGAAAGGTGATCATGGGCTTTTTGCAATCTACACGGTCCACAGACTGTTCATACTTCACAAAAGTGGCCATGTTCATTTTCTCAAAGAAAAAAAGGGCCATGTTCAGACTTCAACACTAACCTGTGCTGCCAAGCCATCCAATGCTCTTACTCCCATTTCCTCCAACAAAGATAATATCAGCAACCATTACAGGTCGAGTGAATGTTGTTTTTTGTCCTTTTTTTCTCCTTACACAAAAGCTTCTTCAATCTTAAATCTTGTATGAACATCATTGTATCCTTTATACATCTATAGTTTTGATTGTTTTTTGCATCTGTATTTTGATGGTATTTCTCAAAATAGGAACCATTGTCCCAAATCTAGCAATCATTGTCGCCTCAAAACTGGGTAGCACTACCGGATTTTGGTCCAGTATAGTAGGAAATTGACAGTGTTGATGTTAGTGTTTTAGTGCTAGCTTCTCACCCGGCTGTAATGCCCATTTTGCAACAGAAAAAATGGAAAAAATATTGTGCCCGTTGTGGCCATGCCTCACACTAAGGTGAGGCAACGGGAGTAGGAGAGCGGAGGGGAATGATATCTTGGGGAGAGAGAAATGCCTAAGTTTGGGCCACCTACGCCCCATTGTCATCGTACCCCACGCCAGAGCCAAGTAGAGGAGAGCGGAGGGTAGTCTCGGAGGGTGGAGAGCTTGAAGCCTTAAGAGGGAATCAGGAGAGAGGAGAGTGACATTCATACGTTTGAGCCACCTACACCCATCGTCGTCTTGCCCTATGCTAGAGCCAAGGAAAGGAGAGAAGAGGGGAATCTCAGAGGAAGAGCTTGAATCCTTGAATGGGATTAGGAGAGGGGAGAGAGAGAAGTAAATCTAAGGAGGGAGGGAGAGGTGAGAGAGAAGGATAAGGATGCAGACATAACTAATAAAGGTAGTTAATACATGTTGAATAAAAATTTCAAGTCCTAGGACTAGGGATTATTGCCAGATGTTAATACAACCCAATAGTGATAATTAATTTATCATTGCCAACTGGCTTTAAAATCTGATAGTAATATTCTTTTTGCTTACAAACCAGCAGGGGTATCTATATCTATGTTGGTTTTTTCAGTTCCAGCCATGATAGTCAGTAGGGAGTATGGTTTATCTATAGTATTGAACGCGTAGGATACACACACTTGTTTGATCTAGAGACCCATATGTTTTCACATTGATGGAAGATTAGGAGCAATGCAATCATCATTGTCCCCATATGTAGGATGTTGCAACTATAGCAACTGTTGTAGGTGTATATTTTTTTTCTTAGATAATGTATCTAGAAACAATATAATATCTGAGGACTCCCATTTTTTCATTCAATCCCTAGAGGCTTGCTAAGGAGTTGGGTTTACACAATTTTATGGATTATTAGATTGTGGCTCTAGCTTCCTTTTTTATGTGTAGAAGTGGGTTTTGAATGCCTAGGTCTCTAGTGATTTCTAAAGCCCAAGATCTTGGGCTTGACCACCCTTGAGAATAAAATCATGCACCAATGGATATTCCTTGTTTTGGCTTGTTGAAGAGGATTCTAACACTTGTTTCTTCCACCTACACGTGAGCCGAAGAGAACACAAGAAAATCATCACCTCCTTGAACTATGAGGATGCTACAATGGTAGAGGTTGTGCTTGCCTTCTTTGAGGTCATATATACTTAGGTCGATCACACTCACTCTTTTGTTTTGCATCAATTTGTCTACACTAGGAGATTATAAGGATCTAGATGGCTAGAGGGAGTAAATAGACTTTAAAGTTTTCTCTATAATTCCACAAATGCTAAAGCAAAGTGATTTGTATAAAACTAGAACCTAATAGCATTACTTTCCCTAACATAATGTAGCCAATGATGCAGGCCTCCTGAACGATTTAGGAATAGGTGACTAACCACTAGAGCATTAAACCAAGTAAGGGGCTAGCAACTAAAAAGCTACTCTGGTCCTAGTGAGCTAAACAAGGAGAACAACCAAAACTAGCTACTCTACTAACTAGAGCTACTACCACACTACAAAAGCAACAACTACTACACAAGCTAATGAACAAGAAAGTAATGCACAAGGGTAGAGTAGCAAACTACCATGGGTAAGATGGAGACAAGATTTATCCCTAAGGTTATGTTGCTTGCCACCAACCTACATCCTTGTCGAGGCGAGTCTCTAGGTGAATGATTCACGCGCTAATAAGCCTCTCTAAAAGTGCATCTGCCCCCTATGTGGGTTTTGGTGTATTGATGACACCCAAATTAGGGACTCATATGTTTTGAATGAGATTTATTACAGCTATTAGTCCCATGAAAGATTCAAAGATTTGACAAAAGATGAAATGTTATTCCCCAATTTGTGGAGTTGATAAAGGTGTCGGACTCAAAGTGGAGCTTCAAACTTTATTCTTTTTTGCTTTGGGTTTAGGTATGCCGTACTATTAAGAGGGATACAAAGGTTGTTGGTTTAGGGAAGATAGAGTGCTCAAGTTTTATTAACTAAATCAAAATAGAGACACTCTAGCACTTCACAGGCATGTAGAATTAAACTCTGTGACTTTTGGTGTCAGAAGTCCCGACGTGAGTCAGAACTCTCGACGTGTTGCGCGGGGACAGTGGTCGTCGGAACTCCCGATGCTGGGTCTTACGAACGCACGTGTCGGAAGTCTTGACAAACGTCGGAAGTCCCAACGCCAAGCCCCTGACCTGCTTTGCCCTCACGTTCGCGCTAGTAGTCCCAGCGCGTGTCAGCGATGCTGACGCGTTAGAAGTCCTGACGTATCTCAGGAGTTCTGACGTAAGTGTTTCACGCAGACTCCAACTTTTCACTTGAACAGTGTTTTTAGTGAACGTCAGAAGTCCCGAGATCTGTGTTGGGACTTCTGACATAGATTTGAGCAGTCAAGTTTCCTTAAGTATAAATAGCTCTCTCCCTATTTCCAACTGTTACCCACTTATTCATTGCAACCAACCTTTGGCCAAAACAACTCACAAGCATTCAAGGCTCCCCTCTCCTCTCCCCTTTGCTCCCAACTTTGATTCCATTAAGGATTAGAGTGATTGGAGAGTGGATTAAGCGAGAGCAACACTTGAGACTCTTGAGCACTTGATTTCTTCGTCAAGTCGGCGGGTTTTGTGTCTATTACTCTTAGGTTCTTGGAACCCTAGCTAGCTAGGCGTTGTCCAAGAGCTTCCATCTTGTGGAAGATCCTTGGAAAGTTTGTATTACCCTTTATTGATAGTGGAAATCTCCTATGACCTTTGTGGTTGCTTAGAGAGAGAGAGAGAGAGAAAAGGAGTTGAAAGAGACTCCGACCTAAGTGGTCACTGTTGACAGTCATTAACTCAGAAATCCGACCGTCAATTACTATCAAAAATAGAGAAATTTGGCAAACCAACATCACATATGCATTTATTTCTAACCTAGTTCCACATGTATTTGGAAGATTGTATTTTTTATAGGACATGTGCACAAATACATGAGGGCACCACAAAAAGGCGCTTTTCAACGCATGATTACACTATCAAATAACCAAGACGTCAGGTGAAGTTTCTCTAGAGCAATTCCCCCTGATGCAGCCCTCATGAGAAGAGGCCCAAGGTCCAACACGTGAAGCTAGAGGCCGAGGGGCGCCACCCAGGGACCAGTCGGTCCCTTGGGCTGGCTGGCCCCTGGCTGAGCCCTCTCGGCACCGCCTTTGTTGTGCGGCTGCATGGCGCTCCCTAGGGTCGGTGGATTGAGTGCTTATGCGCAGATTGTGGGAGAGCACCGCCTCACTCAGTTGTATAAATAGGCAGCCATACCCCCCCTTTCAACACACACCAACACTTGAGCCATTCTCCATCTCCACTCTCTAGTTGTAGTTCTTTTATTTTATTGTTAGTAGAAGAGTAAGGCAAAGCTACCTTGGAGAGCTTGACTCCTTGGAAGAAGGCCACTTGGGGTATGAATAGAATCATGATTTCTTCCAAGTTCATTCTCTCATTATTTAATTATAGTCATGATTATGAACTAGAGTATAGTTGTGATGTTATGCTATTGATATATGAACTAGAGTATAGTCCACGTGTCAATAGAGTGTCATCATTAACATTGTGCCTAATAAATACATTTCACTTGATTAAAGCTAGAGTTAGGTTGGATGTGGTGGTTCATCACACTGCAAGGTGTGCCCAATTCATAACTTGTCGATCTATAGGGTCAAAGTCTCGGGATGAGGAGTTGGGTAGACTCTGCATACGTAGGCGAGGTGCCTAGGTATGGAGAGGCAGGTGTATGCATGGCCCTTGCTTTAGTGAGGTGGATGGCGGCAGGTGGTGACAGCCTTGTCCTTCCTTGGCATTCGCCCCTATTCGTTTGGGATGTAGGAGTCTAAATTGGCATGAAGGTTGCTGGCAGACCAATACGACATGTTCTCCTGATCCATATCACACTTAGCACTAATCCTAATTATTTTTAATTGTATAAATATTAACTAACCGTAACATGATTATACTTGATTAATGTCTGCTTGTCTAGAAATCTTATTTTATCAGTTTCTCTTTTATTTATCATTTGAGATGAGCTCATTTCTGTGTCCACTAACTCTACTATCAATCCTTACCTCTGTATGAATAGCTAGTTAATTTGCATAGTACTACTATTCATGATCATATCAGAATCTTAATCAAATGCCTTCCTTTGGGAAAATACAAATAACAATACCCGAATACTGACCGGGTGAAATGCTACAAACGATAGCTCCGTGCGCTTGCGGATTAATATCTAAAAGAGATCAAGGAACTATCAAGGTCAATACTAGTGACACTACTATACTTTAGTGATGTCTTTAAGTAAAATAGACACCCGACATTTCTGGCGCAGTGGCTGGGGATAGGCTCTTTGCCTACTCCTAGTGACTAGGTTAAGAAATGCCAACAGTCACCTCGACAACAAGGACATAGGAGCTCCTTTGTCGGGTTGCCGAACCTCGGAATAAATCCTTGTGTCTCGCGTGCTTGTTGTTATTGTGATTCAATTTGTTATTACTTGAGTTTTCTTGTCTCTCTCTCTCATCCTCACTCCTAGGGTTTGATTTCGATATATGATTTGGAGAGCTCTTAGTGTCAAGGAGGGCTTTCAACATCCTCATCTAACCACTACCAAGTAGTGTTGTAAGTTGTGGATCTCACAAAGTTTATTTGAGCACTTGTAGTTCATTTCCCATAGGTGTCAGAACTGCTGACAGTTTGCGTCAGAACTTCTGACACGTTGGAAGTTCTAACCCAAATTGTTGGAACTTCCAACAGTAGCTGACAAGTGATCTTAAGTTTTGTGTAGAAATTTTTAGATACGCCTATTCAACTCCCCTCCTTTAGGCATTGTTTAGATCCTTTCAATTGGTATCAGAGCAAGGTCTTCTTTTAGCGCCTTACCGCATGAGAAGAAACAATGTCGGACCGAAAAGACACATGAGTTGGCTAAGGATATAGCCAAAGAGTTAATGGCAGCTCAAGAAAGCTCTTTCAAGATGAAATAAAGAAAATGCAAGATGAGATGAACAAGTTGAGTGAAGAGCTAAGCAAGAAGGTAGATGATGCAGTTGGCAGCATAAAAGTTTGAGGTACAGAGGAAGGTCAGTGACAAGGATGATGCAAGTGAAGTTGGAGGTAGAGAGGAAGGTCAAACTAAAGGAATCTACTCTAAATGAACTTTGATTATTCACAACTCTTCAAAGCTTCACATCATCGTACTCTTTTTGTCAATCTCGGAAAGCCTCCTCACTTTGATGGAACAAGATATCCTGATTGGGATTACAAGATGAAGATGCACCTCATTGCCGCAAACCTTTGGGAAGTGGTAGATGTTGGTGTAACATTACCTACCAAAGAAAGAGAGATCACTCTAGAGGAAGCCCTTAACTTCCATCAAAATGCGCAAGCCATAGCCACGCTTGTTTCAAGTCTAGCTCCAGATGAATTCAACAAAGTGAATGGAAGAGAAATTGCCAAGGACATTTGGGAAGTCTTGAGAACTGCATTTGAGGGTGACAAGAGTGTGAGAAAGGGCAACATCGAATTACTTCATGGTGAGTTGGAGAGATTTGTTTTCCTAGAAGGTGAATCAACTCACGCCATGTTTGATAGGAACAGTCTTTGGTCAACAGCATAAGATCTATTAGGAGCACCAATTGGGGTGAAAACAAGGTTGCTAGAAAGATTTTGAGAACCTATAGAGCAAAAACAATATGCTTTCATCCATGATTATGGAAAGGCCCGACTAAAAGCTCAAGCATCATGAGTGTCTTGATCAAGATGCAGTTGACGCACATAGTCAAAATCCTAAGGCTATGGGATAGCAAGAATGTAGCACTAAAGGCAGCCTAAGCTCATGAATGCAATAAGTCATTGAAAGGATCTAAACAATGCCTAGAGGGGGGTGAATAGGCGTATCTAAAAAATTCTACACAAAACTCAAAGTCACTTGTCAGCAACTGTCGGAAGACCCGACAGTTTGGGTCAGAACTTCCGACGTTGTCAGAAGTTCCAACGCAAACTGTCAGCAGTTCCGACACCTACGGGAAATGAACTACAAGTGCTTAAATGAACTTTGTGAGATCCACAACTTACAACACCACTGTCTAGTGGTTAGATGAGGATGTTGAGAGCCTTCCTTGACAACAAGAGTCCCCCAAACCGTAGATCGAGACCAAACCCTAAAAAGAGGTTGAAGCACATACAAATACAAGTAATACAAGTAGATCTTAAGAAAAGCAACCACAAGAGACACAAGGATTTAACCCGAGGATCGGCAACCCCACTTAGGAGTTCCTACGTCCTCGTTGTTGAGGTGACCACCAAGGTCGGAGTCTCTTTCACCTCCTTGCCTCCCTCAAAGTAACCACAAAGGTCACTCGAGCTTTCCCCTAAGAAAAACCGGGTAATACAAACTTTCCAAGGCTCTTCCACAAGATGGAAGCTCTTGGATGACGCCTAGCCGGCTAGGGTTCCAAGAACCCAAGAGTAATAAACTCAAAACCTGCCGGCTTGACGAAGAGATCAAGTGCTCAAGCTTCTCAAAGTGTTGCTCTCACTTAATCACTCTCCAATCACTCCAAATCTTAGGTGAATCAAAGTTAGGAGCAAAGAGGAGGAGGAGAGAGGAGTCTTGAATGCTTGGGAGCTGTTTTGTCTGAGGGTTGGTCGCAATGAATGAGTGAGTAACGGTTAGAAACAAAGAGAGAGCTATTTATACTACTGGGAGAAAAGTCTGCTCAGATCTACGTCGGAAGTTCCGACACAGGGTCGGGACTTCCGACACACACAGAAAACACTGTGCAACAAGTATCCTAAGTCAGCGCAGAAGGTTAATGTCGGAACTCCCGACATGCGTAGGGACTTCCGACGCGTCAGCACTGCTGACACAGGCCGGGACTGCTAGCGCTCGCGCGGGGAAACTGCCAGCCAAAGTCCTGGCGTCGGGACTTCCGACGCTTGTCGGGACTTCCGACACGTGCGCGCGCAGAACTCAACGTCGGGACTTCCGACTCATGTCGGGACTTCTGACTCACGTCGGGACTTCCGACGTTCATAGTTTTCGCGCAGCACGTCGGGAGTTCCGACCCGCGTCGGGACTTCTGACACCAGAAGTTACACAAGGGTAAACCTAAGTGCAAGAGAGGTGCTAGAGTGTTTCTAAAAGGTTTTAGTTGAAAGACTTGAGCACTCTATCTTCCCCAAACCAACAACTTTTGAATCCCTCTTGATAGTACGACATACCTAACTCCAAGTTAAAAGATAAACAATTAAGCTCTAGATTGATTCCAACGCCTTTCTCACGAACGAAGATTGGGGGAAACCATTTCATCTTAAATCAAACCTTTGAATCTTTCATGAGTATAATAGCTGTAGCAAATCTCAAATACAATGCATTAGTCCCTAAATTGGATGTCATTAATACACCAAAACCCACATAGGGGGCAAATGCACTTTCAATCTCCCCCTTTTGGTGCTTGATGACAACCAAGTTTAGGCTTACAAATGAAAGTCAAAAAGCTTTTGAAGTCCAAAATCTACAGCGAGCTCCCCCTTGATGTATGCATGAATTTGAATTTCAATGGTGATTGTCATCACTTAAGAAACATACATCAAAGAACAAGCTCCCCCTAAATTTTGCACTCCGTGGGGTGCAACAAGTGTGAACAAGAGTATAACCGTGAAAGAGTATGCAATATGACAGTTTATATTCACACAACAAAGTGGAGAGAACAGGATGGCCAATAAACCAAGATAGACCTTAAGTACATGGCCATCACAAAAACTCAATCAACAAACAACCAAAAGAGACAAGGACAAGTAAACAAAGTAGATATATTAAAGATTAACAACTTGTCCTACAATCATCCAGCTCACACAAAATATATAAAGATGTCCATCACATAGTGCCACCACGAGACATAGATAATCCAAACTAAGAGGTTTTTAAGCCTACCACGACATCTAGCTTATTACATGAAAGATCAAAGCCTAACACTCCCCCTTTGTCAACAAGTGCCAAAAGGGGTAGGCCACGCTAGAGAAGAAACAACTACTCAATGTCAAAGTCCTCATCGTCACCGTCATCATCATCGTCGTCGTCATCATCATCATCATCTTGGTCGTCTTCAAGGTACTCCTCATCCTCAGGGGCAGCCACACCTTTGCCATGAGGGCGAGAAGTGGCCTCATCCTGATAAGCTTGGCAAGCCTCATCATAAAGAGCAAGAGGATCACGGGGAGGCACAAATGGAGGTGGGGGCGAAGAGACAACACCAGCCTGCTGCTCAAGACGATAGAGCCTCTCCTAATATCATGCTGCCGCTGAGCACTAGCACAACATTGTCCAAACATATAGGTCATGAGAAACTTGAACTTGTTGGGCTTCTTGCCTTTTCTAGAGGAGGTGAGAGGCTGAGAACTGGTGGAGCGAGAGACAACAGGAGGCGAAGGGGCTGCACGTCGGGAACGAGCAGAAGAAGCACCACCACGGCGAGGAGGAGGATCTGAACCACGAGCCTTCAAAGCCCTAGCTGCTTGAACCGAGACCCGATTTGCCAATCTCAGCACCTTGTGATTAGAGCCATCAGAAGGAAAGCGAATGCCGGAGACCTGTTGAATGACATGCATGATGTATGGAGCATATGGAAGGTTCTTGACTGGATCCTCAGAAGCATCATGTATCCTGTTCCAGATGTACCGGCTAATCGAGAACTTCTGGAAATCATCCCCAAAACGAGCTAAGACCTTCTGAGAATCATCTCGAAGAAAAGTGGAGTCTCCTTCCTTGGGGTACAAAATCTGCCTGAGAATGTTGTTGAGCACATAGTAATAGGGCTTCAGATAAACTGTCTGTCCATCAGCAGGAAAACCCTCCAAATACATAAACTGGTACTCAGACATAGCCACATCCTCATAATCAGTAATCTCCGCTGCACGGTGATCATGCCCATTGAAACCAAGCAAATGAGCAAAGGTGACAAAATCAACCCTGTAGTGACGACCCTCAGTGGTCCAGTGAATAACATCAGTGTCACTCTCGCTGTCAGTCTCATGAAAGTATGAAGCATAAAACTGCATAATCACCTCATTATTCCAATGCCTGTGAAGCTCCATCAGCCCAGAGAGACCCATGTTGCGCAAGTCTTCCACCATCTGCCGAATCTCTTGATCTTTGAAGGTGGAGGTAAGGGAATACTCGATGATGTACTTCATCTGAATGACCGGAGGCTTCCCTTTCTTAAGAGACTTGCGGTAAAGAATGGAATCATAATAGTAGAAATGAAAGTAGTGCCAAAAGCGATACTCAAGACGGAGATCCTTCTCATCTTCAGCATAGAGATTGCGGCTCCGGAAGGACCTGATGTCGCGGACGTTGTGGCGGAAATCAATCGGACGAGGAGGAGCCCAGCCACCAATGTTGGGAGCTATCTCGGGGCACCGCACGACGGGGGCCGGATAATCGAAGGGGACAAGCGCGGAGACGGGACACTCCGGCCTGTCATACGGTGAGCGAACTTGAGCGGAAATAGTCCGCCCAGCACGCTGAAGCTCCTCTTCTGCAGGGTCAACCTCGGTGTCACGCCCAGTGGGATCAGGAGCCCAATGCGAGGACGGAGGAGGCGCTGCCACCGGAGTTGACGGACCCTGCCCGGAAGCACAGGCAGCGGCACGACGAGAGCCACCAACACCAGCCCGAGGGAGAACAGCCTTGGTGCGGGGGGCAGCGGAGCGGCCCTGGTTGGTCTTGGACCTCTTCTCACCATGGTGAGAAGGGCTTCCATGAGTCATCGCTGCGAGACAAGATAAGGGCAACTAAAGCGACAAGCGAAGGAGCAGAGGACTTCGGGGTCGGAAGTCCCGGTAGGAGCCGGAAGTCCCGACAGTCGGAACTCCCAGCAGTCGTCGGAACCCCCGACGCACGAGATCCCACAAACTCAAACGAAAACGCATGGGAGGAAGAGATAAGAGAGGGGAAATCACGTGAGGGGAAAGAGTGAAACGCGCGACGATGAGGAACCGAGGAGAAGAAGCTAGCCGCGCACGGGGCACGGCCACGCACGCCGCGCGAGCAGCGAGGACGGCGACGCTCCAGGCAGCACAGGGGGGCGCACCGCGACCGGTCAGCACCGAGGAGCACGGTGGCCACACTCAAGGGGGGCGGATCGGGTGAATCTGGGGAAGGAGGAGGCGCGGGGGGAGAGCGAATCTTGGGAAGGAGGAGGCACGGGGGGAGAGCGAATCTGGGGAAGGAGGAGGCGCAGAGGGAGAGAAACTGACTGCGGGGGGGGGGGGGAGAAATGACTGCAGTCAAGGGGTAAAGGGGGAGTCAAAACAGGTCCTCCGCACGCGAAACATCTGCGTCGGGACTTCCGGCGCACGTCGGAACTTCCGACGCTGGCCGGGACTCCCGACGCGAGCCAGAACTCCCGGCTGAGGGCTCAGCCCACAACCACGTCGGAACTCCCGACGCACGTCGGGACTTCCGACACAAGGAGACCCAAAAACTTTAGAAATTGAACTCTCTGTGCAATATGGGGCATAAGTATGATAGACACACATGATTTCAAGGATGACTAGCTGACAAACAAGCATCACATAACTATAGTCATCCATGAAACCTATATCAAATTAGATTTTGAAAATCGGCATACAAATTTTTTCGAAAGGTTTTCTCCTACCTAGATCAATCAAATTATGTGCAAGACATCAAGTTAGGTTACGAGAATCAATGATATTTATCTCACTCCTCAAAGCACCAAATCTTGACTCATCTAGGGGCTTTGTGAAGACATCGGCTAGTTGTTTATCGGTGCTCAAATGATGAAGTGCGATATCTCCTTTGGCTTCGTGGTCTCTCAAAAAGTGATGCCAGATGTCTATGTGCTTTGTTCGAGAGTGGTTTACAGGGTTGTTTGCCAGCTTAATGGCACTCTCATTGTCACACAAAAGGGGAATCTTGGTTAGCTCACAACCGAAGTCTTTGAGGGTTTGCTTCATCCAAAGTAGTTGGGCACAACATGCACCGGCCGCCACATACTCGGCCTCAGCGGTGGACAAAGCAACGGAGTTTTGCTTCTTAGAGCTCCAAGACACCAAAGACCTACCAATAAATTGGCAAGTCCCGGTGGTACTCTTTCGACTTACTTTGCAACCGGCATAATCCGAATCAGAATAGCCAAGTAACTCGAAAGTGGAGCCCTTGGGATACCACAAGCCAAGATTAGGAGTGTGCACTAAATACCGAAAGATTCTCTTAACAGCCATTAGATGACATTCTTTTGGACTAGCTTGAAATCTTGCACACATGCACACACTAAGCATAATATCGGGCCTAAATGCACAAAGGTAAAGGAGGGATCCAATCATGGAGCGATATACCTTTTGATCGACGTCCTTTCCTCCTTGGTCAAGGTCAAGATGCCCACTTGTTGGCATCGGTGTTTTGATGGGTTTGGCTTTGTCCATGTCGAACTTCTTTAACATATCGTAGGTGTACTTTGTTTGACTTATGAATGTGCCATCTTTGAGTTGCTTGATTTGAAATCCAAGAAAGAACTTCAACTCACCCATCATAGACATCTCAAACCTGTTTGTCATAATCCTACTAAATTCCTCACAAAAATCTTCATTAGTACTACCAAATATTATGTCATCAACATATATTTGGCACACAAAAATATCATTATTGACTTTGCGAGTAAACAAGGTAGCATTGGCCTTTCCTATCTCAAAACCTTGTTTGAGTAGGAAGTCCTTTAAGCAATCATACCAAGCTCTAGGGGCTTGTTTAAGCCCATAGAGTGCTTTGTCGAGCTTGTAGACGTGGTTTGGAAACTTGGGATCTTCAAATCCCGGTGGTTGCTCAACATACACCAACTCGGATAGGGGGCCATTGAGAAATGCACTCTTCACGTCCATTTGATATAGCTTGAAATCATGATGGGCAGCATAGGCTAGTAGAATACGAATGGATTCTAGCCTTGCCACCGGTGCGTAGGTCTCCCCAAAATCCAAGCCTTCTATTTGAGTGAAACCTTGAGCCACCAATCTTGCCTTGTTCCTTGTCACCACGCCATGCTCATCTTGCTTGTTCCGGAAGACCCATTTGGTTCCAATCACATTTTGGTTGGGCCTTTCCACTAAGGACCAGACTTCATTTCGTGTGAAGTTGTTCAACTCTTCTTGCATGGCCATCATCCAATCTTCATCATCAAGTGCTTCTTCCACCCTACGAGGTTCCAAAGGAGAAACAAACGAGTAATATTCACAAAAACTTGCTAAACGAGAACGTGTCGTTACCCCTCGTCGAATGCTTCCCAAAATGTTATCAACGGGATGATCCCGCTGAATTGATTGATGTACTCTAGGATGTGACACTTGAGTTGATCTTTGAATGGGGCCATCATCTTCTTCATCATCATAGCCATGATCTATTGGAAGACCAAGACTATGATCTTGTGGATGATTGTCTTCACTTGTGTGGTCAAGGTAAAGATGGGGTTGAGCTTGCACATTGTTGCCACAATCTTCATTGATTCTTGATGCGGAAGCCTCACCATGCTCATTGGATGAGCCATGATTAATGGTAGAATCATGATCAATATGCACTGCACTTTCTTCATCGTCATCTTCAATGGGCTTTATCTCACCAATTACTAGCTTCTTGTGCAGCTGCTTCATTACCTACAATCTCAACATTGACTTGCTCCTTTTGAGAGCCGTTGGTTTCATCAAAGGTCATGTCTACCGCGATTTCAATCAAACCGGAGGTTTTATTGAAAACATGATATCCATGTTCGTTAGTACCATAACCAAGCATTAAACCTTCATCAACCTTTGGTGCAAACTTTGAGCTTTTGGACTTTTTGTTAAGTATGAAACACTTGGATCCAAAAACTCTAAAGTAGTGCACCTTGGGCTTTTTACCGGTTAGAAGTTCATAGGCGGTCTTTTCTCTTTTCTTGTGAAGATACAAACAGTTGATAGCATGACACGCCGTGTGGACCGCTTTCGCCCAAAAGTTCACCGGAGTCTTGTATTCATCCAACATTGCTCTTGCGGCTTCTATGAGTGTCCGATTCTTTCTCTCCACAACACCATTTTGTTGAGGAGTATACGGAACCGAAAACTCATGCTTGATTCCTTCTTCATCAAGGTACTCTTCGATGTTTGTGTTCTTGAACTCCGTCCCATTGTCACTTCTAACTTTCTTGATCTTGACATCAAACTCATTTTGGGCTCTTCTTGCAAACTTCTTGAAAATCCCTTGGACCTCACTTTTATCACGCAAAAAGAAAACCCAACTGTAACGTGAATAATCATCAACAATCACAAAACCATATTTGTTACCACCAATGCTTATGTAAGCCACGAGTCCAAATATGTCCATGTGTAGCAGCTCCAAAGGCCTTTCGGTTGTCACGATGTTCTTTGCGGGATGCTTAGCTCCTACTTGCTTTCTCGCTTGACATGCACTGCAAATCCTATCTTTCTCAAAAGAAACATTTGTTAGTCCAAGGTGTGTTCGCCTTTTTGAAGTTTGGCCAAGTTCCTCATCCCAACATGGGCAAGTCGGCGATGCCATAACCACCCCATGCTAGATTTTGCCATTAGACAAGTCTCGAGCTTTACTCTATTTGATGTGAAATCAACTAGATAGAGTTTCCCTTTTAGGTGACCCGTAAATGCAATAGAGGAATCCTCCCTTCTATAGACTTCCACACCCTTATCCATAAAGAGACAATTGTAACCCATTTCACAAAGTTGTGAGACGGACAACAAATTGTAACTCAACGAATTTACAAGTAAAACATTGGAAATGGAGTTATCATTTGAGATAGCAATTTTACCCAAACCAAGTACTTCTCCTTTTCCATTGTCACCAAATACAATGTTTCCACTTTGTTCACCACTAGGTTGGAATGATGTGAACATATCCTTCTCTCCGGTCATATGATTGGTGCATCCACTATCCAACACCCAACTTATTCCACCGGAGGAGTATTCCTACAAAGACAATTCAAACTTGTGTTTTAGGTACCCAAATAGTTTTGGGTCCTAGGGGATTAGTCACATAAAGTTTTGGCACCCAAACACTCCTCAATATTTCCTTCCTCTTGTGGGCACCAACATACTTTACCACGATCTTGCCATCTTTGCCCCAACAACACATATAATCACTAGCATAGCATCGTGGAAGTGGTGCTTGTGGCTTGGGAGCTTCGTATGGCTTTATCTTGCTTTCCTTGTTGCTTGTAGGTTGAATCAACGGAAGATAAACTTTGTTGTTTGCCTTGCATATAAGCCCATCAAGGGCAACACCCTTGTTGAACTTTACACAAGGCACTCCGTTCACAATGTTTCTTCCATTGGCCTTTCCATCATACCTATTAAAGCCAAGTCCTTCCTTGATGGATGGGTGCCTAAATGCCTCGTATATAGTCCTTTTAGATTGCTCTTGGCATTTACACCCCTTCTTAATTTCCATCTTCAACCTATTGATTTCCTTGTCCTTTTTCTCTAGCTCAATAAGGTTAGTAGCATAAGCATTTACATCAATTTTATAGCATCTTTTACAACCGTTGCTAGTGGAGACATTAGAGTCTTTGGTTGCCTTAGGAGAAGTCGAAGTGCTAGCCCAAAGAGTATTATAGTTTAACTCAAGAATTCAGTATTTTTCCTTAAAGCTTGTGAGGCTTTCTTGAGCCATACTATTTTCATTTTTATGGCTAGCTACTTGATCATCAATCGAGGAATGTTCCTTAGTCAATTTCCCAATTGAGTCATTAGCTAAAGACAATTCAACGGTTAACTTTTCAACCTTCGTCTTTTCCTCGGCGATAGATGCTTCAAGTGCTAGGTTCTTTTCCTTCTCTTGTACAATTATATCACCTTGCATCTCTAAGCATCTATCCCTCTTCTCTAATTTCTTCATTAGACTTTTTATTTTAGTGAAGGCCTTATGACCAAATTTCTTTATCAAGGATGCCTCAAGTTGTTCTACGTTTTCATCATGACTATCATATTCATCACTAGAGGTTTCGGATGAGGTAGTTACCTTCTCCCCCTTAGCCATAAGGCAAGTTGGAGTGTAGTAGTCATCGTCGATGAGGTTGGCGAAGAGGCTTGGTGGAGAGTCCAAGTTGGGGAAGAGCTTTGGTGGTGAAGCCTTGTTTGGGAGGTTCATGAGTGATGATGAGGATTTGTGGATGGCAATGTTTGCAGCTCCTTTCTTCTTTTTCTTCTCTTCATCACTTGAGTCACTATCATTGGATACTCATTCTTCACCAAGATGAGCTTCACCCTTTTTCTTTCCTTTGTACTTTTTGTCATTATTCTTATTGTACTTGTTCTTGTCTTTCATATTTGGGCACTCAGCTATGAAGTGACCGGTTTGGCCACATCCATAGCAAAACCTCTTCTTCTTTTGATGACCCTTCTTCTTCATAAATTTTCTGAGATTTCTAATGATAAAAGCAACTTCTTGATCAGAATCTTCGTCACCACTTGATGAATCATCCTTCACTTTCTTCTTTTCTTGACATGACTTGTGGTATTCATGGCCTTGCTCTACCTTTAGAGCTACATTCTTGTTGTATCCCATTGCACTAGGATTTTGACTATGTGCATTGATTGCATCTTGATCAAGGCACTCATGATGCTTGAGCTTGGCTAGAACTTCTTGAGGTGTCATGCAATCATAGTCGGGCCTTTCCATAATCACTGATGCTAGCATGTTGTTCTTTGCCCTATAGGTTCTCAAGATCTTCCTAGCAACCTTGTTTTCATCCCATTCAGTGCTTCCAATAGATCTTATCTGGTTGACCAAAGACATCATCCGATCAAACATAACTTGAGTGGATTCACCTTCTAGGAACACAAATCTTTCCAACTCACCATGAAGTAACTCAATGTTACCCTTTCTCACACTCTTGTCACCTTCAAATGCTGTCTTCAACACTTCCCAAATATCCTTGGCAACTTCTCTTCCATTCACTTTGTTGAATTCGTCTGGAGCCAAACTTGAAACTAGAATAGCTACAGCTTGTGCATTTTGACGAAAGGTGTGAGCTTCCTCCGGAGTGATCTCTCTATCTTCAGTGGGAAATGTTACACCAACATCTACCACTTCCCAAAGATTTGCGGCAATGAGGTGCATCTTCATTTTGTAGGCCCAATCGGGATATCTAGTTCCATCAAAGTGAGGAGGTTTCCCTAGGTTGATAGATGGAGCATGATGTGAAGCCTTGATGAGCTGTGAATAATCAAAGTTCATGTTGGAGTAGACTCCTTTAGGGTGACCTTCTTCTTTACCTCCAACTTCACTTTCATTATCATTGTCTTTGTGTCCACTAGGTCCCTCATCAGATTTCCTACTACCTATTGCATCTTCAACTTTCTTGCTCAGCTCTTCTTTTAACTTAGTCATCACATCTTGCATTTTCTTCATTTCATCTTGAAAGATCTTTGATTGAGCAGCCAACAGTTCTTTGGCTATTTCCTTAGCCAATTCTTGTGTCTTTTCGGTTTCTGACATTGTTTCTTCTCACACGGTAAAGTGCTATAAGAAGACCTTGCTTTGATACCAACTGAAAGGATCTAAACAATGCCTAGAGGGGGGTGAATAGGCGTATCTAAAAAATTCTACACAAAACTCAAAGTCACTTGTCAGCAACTGTCGGAAGTCCCGACAGTTTGGGTCAGAACTTCCGACGTTGTCAGAAGTTCCAACGCGAACTGTGAGCAGTTCCGACACCTACGGGAAATGAACTACAAGTGCTTAAATGAACTTTGTGAGATCCACAACTTACAACACCACTGTCTAGTGGTTAGATGAGGATGTTGAGAGCCTTCCTTGACACCAAGAGTCCCCCAAACCGTAGATCGAGACCAAACCCTAAAAAGAGGTTGAAGCACATACAAATACAAGTAATACAAGTAGATCTTAAGAAAAGCAACCACAAGAGACACAAGGATTTAACCCGAGGTTCGGCAACCCCACTTAGGAGTTCCTACGTCCTCGTTGTTGAGGTGACCACCAAGGTCGGAGTCTCTTTCACCTCCTTGCCTCCCTCAAAGTAACCACAAAGGTCACTCGAGCTTTCCACTAAGAAAAACCGGGTAATACAAACTTTCCAAGGCTCTTCCACAAGATGGAAGCTCTTGGACGACGCCTAGCCGGCTAGGGTTCCAAGAACCAAGAGTAATAAACTCAAAACCTGCCGGCTTGACGAAGAGATCAAGTGCTCAAGCTTCTCAAAGCGTTGCTCTCACTTAATCACTCTCCAATCACTCCAAATCTTAGGTAAATCGAAGTTGGGAGCAAAGAGGAGGAGGAGAGAGGAGTCTTGAATGCTTGGGAGATGTTTTGTCTGAGGGTTGGTCGCAATGAATGAGTGAGTAACGGTTAGAAACACAGAGAGAGCTATTTATACTACTGGGAGAAAAGTCTGCTAAGATCTATGTCGAAAGTTCCGACACAGGGTCGGGACTTCCGACACACATAGGAAACACTGTGCAACAAGTATCCTAAGTCAGCACAGAAGGTTAATGTTGGAACTCCCGACATGCGTCGGGACTTCCGACGCGTCAGCTGCTGACACAGGCCGGGACTGCTGGTGCTCGCGTGGGGGAAACAGCCAGGCAAAGTCCTGGCGTCGGGACTTCTGACGCTTGTCGGGACTTCCGACACGTGCGCGCGCAGAACTCAATGTCGGGACTTCCGACTCACGTCGGGACTTCCGACGTTCACAGTTTTCGCGCAGCACGTCGGGAGTTCCGACCCGCGTCGGGACTTCCGACACCAGAAGTTACAGAAGGGTAAACCTAAGTGCAAGAGAGGTGCTAGATTGTTTCTAAAAGGTTTTAGTTGAAAGACTTGAGCACTCTATCTTTCCCAAACCAACAACTTTTGAATCCCTCTTGATAGTACGGCATACCTAACTCCAAGTTAAAAGATAAACAATTAAGCTCTAGATTGATTCCAATGCCTTTCTCACGAACAAAGATTGGGGGAAACCATTTCTTCTTAAATCAAACCTTTGAATCTTTCATGAGTATAATAGTTGTAGCAAATCTCAAATACAACGCATTAGTCCCTAAATTGGATGTCATTAATACGCCAAAACCCACATAGGGGGCAAATGCACTTTCAGTCATGTCAAGAAAAGAAGAAAGTGAATGATGACTCATCAAGTGGTAAAGAAGATTCCAATCAAGAAGTTGCCTTTGTTATTAGAAACCTTAGAAAGTTTATGAAGAAGAAAGGTCATCAAAAGAAGAAGATGTTTTGCTATGGATGTGGCCAAACTAGTCATTTCATAGCCGATTATCCAAATGTGAAGCACAAGAACAAGTATAACAAGAAATATGATAACAACAACAAAGGAAAGAAAAAGGGTGAAACTTATCTTGGTAAGGAATGGGAATCCAATGATAGTGACTCAAGTGATGATGAGAAGAAGAAGAAGAAGAAGAAGAAGAAGAAGGGAGCTACGAACATAGCCATCCACCACTCTTCATCATCAATCATGAACCTCCCCAACAATGCTTCACCACCAAAACTCTTCCCCAACTTGGACTCTTCACCGAGCCTCTTCCCCAACCTCATCAACAACGACTACTACACTCCAACTTGCCTCATGGGCCAAGTGGGAGAAGGTAACTACTTCATTAGAAACTTCTAGTGATGAATATGATAGTTGTGATGAAAATGTAGAACAACTTGTGGCATCCTTGATAAAGAAGTTTGGTCATAAGGCCTTCACTAAAAAAGAGTCTAATGAAGCAATTAGAGAAGAGGGATAGATGCTTAGAGATGCAAGGTGCTATAATTGTACAAGAGAAAGAAAAGAACCTAGCACTTTAAGCTTCTATCACCAAGGAAAAGATGAAGGTTGAAAAGTTAATGATTGAATTGTCTTGACTCAATAAGGAAATTGACTAATGATCATTCCTCTATTAATAATCAAGTAGCTAGCCTAAAAAATGAAAATAGTATAGCTCAAGAGAGCCTCACAAGCTTAAAGGAAAAATACCAAATTCTTGAGTTAAACTATAATACTCTTTGGGCTAGCACTTCAACTTCTCCTAAGGCAACCAAAGACTCTAATGTCTCCACTAACAAAGGTTGTAGAAGATGTTATAACATTAATGCAAATGCATATGCAACTAACTTGTTGAGCTAGAGAAAAAGGATAAGGAACTCAATAGGTTGAAGATGGAATTGAAGGGGTGCAAATGCCAAGAGCAATCTAACAAGACCATATACAAGGCATTTAGGCACCCATCCATCAAGGAAGGACTTGGCTACAATAGGTATGATGGAAAGGCCAATGGAAGGAACATGGTGAATGGAGTGCCATGTGTAAAGTTCAACAAGGGTGTTGCCCTTGATGAGCTTACATGCAAGGCAAATAACAAGGTTTAAATTCCCATGATTCAACCAATAAGCAATAAGACAATCAAGATAAAGCAATCTGAGGTCCCCAAGCCACAAGCACCACTTCCACGGTGCTATGCTAGTGACTATATGTGTTGTTGGGGCAAAGACGGCAAGATTGTGGTAAAGTATATTCACAAGAGGAAGGAGATATTGAGGAGTGTTTGGGTGCCGAAGCTTTATGTGACTAACCCCCTAGGACCCAAATCAATTTGGGTACCTAAAACACAAGCTTGATTTGTCTTTGTAGAAATACTCCTTCGGTGGAACAAGTTGGGTGTTGGGTAGTGGATGCACCAGTCATATGACCAGAGAGAAGGACATGTTCACATCATTCCAACCTAGTGGTGAACAAAGTGGAAACATTGTATTCGGTGCCAATGGAAAAGGAGAAGTACTTGGTTTGGGTAAAATTGCTATCTCAAATAATAACTCTATTTCCAATGTTTTACTTGTGAATTTGTTGAGTTACAATTTGTTGTCCGTTCCATAACTTTGTGAGATGGGTTACAATTGTCTCTTTACGGATAAGGGTGTAGAAGTCTATAGAAGGGAGGATTCCTCTATTGCATTTACGGGTCGCTTAAAAGGGAAACTCTATCTAGTTGATTTCACATCAAATAGAGTAAATACCGAGACTTGTTTAATGGCAAAATCTAGCATGGGTTGATTATGGCATCGCCGACCTACCAATGTTGGGATGAGGAACTTGGCCAAACTTCAAAAAGGCGAACACATTCTTGGACTAACAAATGTTTCTTTTGAGAAAGATAGGATTTGTAGCGCATGCCAAGCGAAAAAGCAAGTGGGAGCTAAACATCCCGCCAAGAAAATCATGACAACAGAAAGGCCTTTGGAGTTGCTACACATGGACATATTTGGACCCAAGGCTTACATAAGCATTGGCGGTAACAGATATGGTTTTGTAATCATTTATGATTATTCACGTTAAACTTGGGTTTTCTTTTTGCATGATAAGAGTGAAGTCCAAGGAATCTTCAAGAAATTTGCAAAGAGAGCCCAAAATGAATTTGATGTCAAGATCAAGAATGTTAGAAGTGATAATGGGACGGAGCTCAAGAACACCAACATTGAAGAGTATCTTGATGAAGAAGGAATCAAGCATGAGTTTTTGGTTCCGTATACTTCACAGCAAAATGGTGTTGTGGAGAGAAAGAACCAGACACTTATAGAAGCTGCTAGAGCAATGTTAGATGAGTACAAGACTCCAATGAACTATTGGGCGGAAGCGGTTCACATGGCATGTCATGCTATCAACCGCCTATATCTTCACAAGAAAAGAGAAAAGACCACCTACGAACTTCTAACTGGTAAAAACCCTAAGGTGCACTAGTTTAGAGTTTTTGGATCCAAGTGTTTCATACTTAACAAAAAATCCAAAAGCTCAAAGTTTGCACCAAAGGTCGATGAAGGTTTCATGCTTGGTTATGGTACTAACGAACATGGATATTGTGTTTTCAATAAAACCACCAGTTTGATTGAGATCACGGTAGACATAACTTTTGATGAAACCAATGGCTCTCAAAAAGAGCAAGTCAATGTTGAGGTTGTAAGTAATGAAGAAGCTCCACATAAAGCTATCAAGAAGCTTGCCATTGGTGAGATAAAGCCCATTGAAGATGATGATGAAGAAAATATTATGCACATTGATCATGATCCTACAATTCATCATGTCTCATCCAATGAGCATGGTGAAGCTTCTGCATCAAGAAACGATCAAGATGGTGCACAAGGACATTCTCATGAAGATGGCAGCAACAATGTGCAAGCTCAACCTCAACTCAACCTTGAGTTTAGAAGTGAAGATAATCCTCCACAACTTCATGGTTATGATTCACCAATCGATCATGACCATGATGATGAAGAAGATGATGGCCCTATCCAAAGATCAACTCATCTGCCCCATCCTAGAGTACACCAACCCATTCAACAGGATCATCCCATTGATAACATATTGGGAAGCATTCGATGTGGGGTAACTATGTGTTCCTGTTTAGCAAGTTTTTGTGAATATTACTCATTCATTTCTCCTTTAGAACCTCGTAGGGTGGAGGAAGCACTTGATGATGAGGATTAGGTGATGGCCATGCAAGAAGAATTGAACAACTTCACATGGAATGAAGTTTGGTCCTTGGTAGAAAGGCCCAAGCAAAATGTGATTGGAACCAAATGGGTCTTCCACAACAAGCAAGATGAGCATGGCGTGGTAAGAAGGAACAAGGCAAGATTGGTGGCTCAAGGTTTCACTCAAATAGCAGGCTTGGATTGTGGGGAGACCTATGCACCGGTGGCAAGGCTAGAATCAATTCATATTCTACTAGCCTATGCCGCTCATCATGACTTCAAGTTATATCAAATGGACGTGAAGAGTGTATTTCTCAATGGCCCCCTATCCGAGTTGGTGTATGTAGAGCAACCACTAGGCTTTGAAGATCCCAAGTTTCCTAACCACGTCTACAAGCTTGAGAAAGCACTCTATGGGCTCAAACAAGCCCCTAGAGCTTGGAATGATTGCTTAAAGGATTTTCTACTCAAACAAGGGTTTGAGATAGGAAAAGCCGATGCTACTTTATTCACTCACAAAGTCAATAATGATATTTTTGTGTGCCAAATATATGTCGATGATATAATATTTGGTAATACTAATGAGGCTTTTTGTGAGGAATTTAGTAGGATCATGACGAACAGGTTTGATATGTCCATGATGGGTGAGTTGAAGTTCTTCCTTGGATTTCAAATCAAGCAACTCTAGGATGGCATGTTCATAAGTCAAACCAAGTACACCAATGATATGTTGAAGAAGTTTAACATGGATAAAGCCAAGCCCATCAAGATACCGATGCCAACAAATGGTCATCTTGACCTTGATCAAGGAGGAAAGGACGTTGATCAAAAGGTATATCGCTCCATGATTGGATCCCTCCTTTAACTTTGTGCATCTTGGCCCAATATTATGCTTAGTGTGTGCATGTGTGTAAGATTTCAAGCTAATCCAAAAGAATGTCATTTAGTGGCGGTTAAGAGAATTTTTCAATATTTGGTGCACACCCCTAATCTTGGCATGTGGTATCCCAAGGGTTCCACTTTAGAATTACTTGGCTATTCTGACTTAGATTATGTTGGCTGCAAAGTAAGTTAAAAGAGTATTACTGGGACTTGCCAATTTATTGGTAGGTCATTGGTTTCTTAGAGCTCTAAAAAGCAGAACTTTGTTGCCTTGTCCACCGCTGAGGCCAGGTATGTGGCGGTTGGCGCATGTTGTGCCCAACTACTTTGGATGAAGCAAACCCTCAAAGACTTCGGTTGTGAGTTAACCAAGATTCCTCTTTTGTGTGACAACAAGAGTGCCATTAAGTTAGCTAACAACCATCTAAACCACTTTTGAACAAAGCACATAGAGATTCAACATCATTTTTTGAGAGACCATGAAGCCAAAGGAGATATCACACTTCATCATGTGAGCACCAATAAACAACTAGCCGATATCTTTACAAAGCCCCTAGATGGGTCAAGATTTTATGCTTTGAGGAGTGAGCTAAATATCATTGATTCTCATAACCTAACTTGATGTCTTGCACATCACTTGTTTGCTCTAGATAGGAGAAAACTTTTGTGAAAATCTCGTATGTTGTTTTCAAAATCTATTTTATAGTTTTCACGGATGATTATTGCTATGTGATGGTTGAATGAAATCTAGTCATCTTTGAAAACATGTGTGTCCATCTTATTCTTTCGAAACACAGCATAGGGAGTTCAAGTTTTAGGGTTTCTAGGGTTCCCAGCGTCAGAAGTCCCAATGTGTGTCGGGAGTTCTGACGGGAGTGCGCGTGCAGTTCTGTGCCGGGAGTTCCAGTTGACGTCAGGAGTCTCGGCTTGTGTCGGAAGTTCCAACGTATGTTGGAAGTCCTGATGTAGATCTGGCCCATGCAGTTGGTCTTATCCTCTCAGTAACCCCCCTCCCCCCTTTGCTTTCATCCTTCTCTTCCCCATATCTCTCCCCAAATTCCCCTCACCCATTCCCCGTTCACCTCTGCTGGTGCCGTGAGGCTGTCCAGTGTTGCTGTTGTGCGACCCTCCTCTCCCCACGCGTGGACTCCTGTTCATGCAAAAGCTGATCTGCAAACACGAAGGGCTAATACCCGATTCAAACGTTAAGGCGTGCCAGCCGATTTGACCTTACTATCGGCAAAGGTGATAACTTGAATACTTTGGTCCCGACAACAGCGATGCGCCCAGATGTCACGGCCAAGAGGTACTCACGCGGAACTCGAGAATACACCGAGCTTAAGTCGACAAACTCCTAAGAACTCGTAACAAAAAGGAAAAATATGACGAAGTCGTCGAAAAAGTAGATGCTGGAATATGAGTAAAAACTTGTGTTTGATTGATCGATAGATTCTCATTACAAGGCCCTAGGGTCTACATTTATACTCTGCTCAAAGAGCTACAATCAGACACGACTAGGACACGAATTCTAAATTAAACAGAATCCGTTTACAAAACAAATTTAAACAACTAAGAAAAACATAAAACTATCCCCTTGTAACTGACCAGAACACCGCCACGGGTCAATCGACAACTCCCGCGGAGCCATCGGCAATCTTCCTGCTATCGCCATCGGCAAACATTGATACTGGTCATCGGTTAGGAATGCGCCACCACTCTAGGACTTAGTCATACTTCAATCGTCCCCTCATCGGCAACCTTCGTCATCGACAACTCTTCTGCAGTCTAGTTACCATTGCTCCACCTGCCGATCTTGTACTCTACTGGTCCCTGTGCACGTGTCCAAAAACGGTGTCAACACATGCCCCCCAGTTTCGGAGTATGAAATCCTTAATGCTCCGAAATTCTCTGCATTAATGACGCCTTTCCGCAATTAATCTTCCCAATTTGGTAACCGACCGTTAAAGCCGAACAACTCTGGCCCAATTCTTTCGCAGATTCCTCGAATTCCTCAACCTTCCAAACTGGACACCTCCACTTTATTCGCCCATCGGCAATATTACCGTTGGAGGAAGCTGCCGATGGACCGACTAGGAAATCCCGCACAGTGAAATATCTCCAGATCATGACCGCTTCCTGTCAAATCGTCTGCACAATCCCTTGATTACCGTGCGAACAGTTACCATATCTACCTGAGCACCCTCGGGTTTCACGGATGCGGCAAAGAGATAAGTCGGATCTTCCCCTGTCCGTTTTGTCCTATAAATACTTCCTTCTCGGGTACTCCTTATCCATCGCATCATTCTACAACCCCAACTCTACTTTTCTAGCGGCGGCACTGTTCGATAGCTCCAAGAACTCCAACAAGAACTCCCTCCAACAACCCTCGAGTCTTCGATCTTCTTCCCTGCGAGAAAATGGCCGTCAACTTCATCGTGCCTGAGGTCAGTTCTACTTCTCTCCTGTATTTTCACCGCACTCCTGTTCATCCGCAGTTCATCTTACTGAATGCTTCTTTTTTTTCTTTCTTTTTTTTACCCCAAAAATTTCTAGGATCTGTCCAATAGAATTTTCATTCCTACCGATCAACCACACCTCCAATGTCTCGGTCCACTAGGGAACCTAGATCCTACCGATCTAATCAACGCAGAGACAAACAGAATTCCCTTTAGGGCCGAGAATTTTTCTCTAGATCTGTGGAAAGATGCCTTCCGTTCCTGGCCCAGTCCTACCAAGGGATGGAAGGATTGGTTCTTGAGAGTCAGCCATTCAAATGAGGTTCAGTGGGGTGAGCGAAAACTAGATCAATGTATCAGGTTGTCCCTTGCCGATATGGATAGTAATGAATCATTGCTGATTGCTGCATCGTATTTCTGGTCAGACACACTTAATGCTTTCTTGTTTGGCCATGGTCCTGCTTCCCCCACACTTGCCGATGTGGTTATGCTCACCGGCTTAGCTGTATCTTCTGCTAATATCACCCACCTGTTTGACACCAAACCCAGTGCTAAGGTAGAAACTCGTTCCATCGGCGGTTGGTGAGGGTACATCCAGAAATACCAACGAATAGGCCCTGTCAACATAAAGGAACAGACCTCCTTCCTGAACATGTGGTTGGACAAATTTTTGTTTTGTGGTCGATCGGCAGGACCAACTTCTGTCTACTTAGCAGCAGCAGAAAGATTAGCTAATGGTGGCCGATTTCCCCTCGGCCGATACTTGCTCGGTTCAGTTTACCACCTCCTTCACCAAGTAACCAGAAAACTCCTGCTCGGCCAATCCATCGGCAACTTAGGGGGCCCCTGGTGGTTCATCAATATGTGGCTTAGCCTCCACATGCATAAGCGCCTTGGGTTTGACCTCTTCGCACAGCGCTTCCCCAGGGATATAGCCGAGGATTATGAACTAGATGAAGAAGAATCGGCAACTCGTCCTCCTCTGAATTTTGGTGAGGCTGCCATAGTTTTGCCTGGCACAGGTGGTAACGCAGACCAGGTTAGCCAATTCTTTCAGACTCTGTACGAGGGTCTGACCAGAGATCAGCGAGCATGGATGCCTTATGAAGATCCGGACACCAGTTTTCCTTTGGTCTTCCATCCGTTCAATGATGCTCTCAACAAGGATCATGATGTGATGATGGCAATCATCACCCCAAGAGCCATACCAGTTAACTTCTTTGGTGGTGGAAAAGCTTCTGTCCAGTCTTACAAATTCTACAACCCATCGGCACTAGCTCGTCAACTAGCTTTTGGCCAACTGCCGATTGCACTCTGCTATGCCGATGTGACAAAGCCAAGGGAGACTATCACCAACTATCTCGAGTGGATTAGAGTAGCCTAACTCCCACCAAATGCCGATACAAATGTTGACCTATTGGCTTGGGTTCCAGCTCTCTTCATCACTCAGGCATATAAACAATGGTGGGAAGAATGGAAAGAATATCTGTTTTGTAGATCGGCTCTCACATACCGTGGCATGATTGATCCTTGTTGGGTATTCTTAACATCATTACCAAAAGTAGACTAAGTTCTCTAAATCTAGTAACGGTGCCAAAAATGCCAAACCTATCCCTCACACCACTTAAGCCAAGTTGTCATCCCCAGCATGATATAAGAGACGCGGTATTTAAATATGCAATTGCTCTTCTAAATAAATAATGAATGGGATCTGCAAGCGCACAGATTAATACCGATGTAGCATTTTAAGCGGGAAGTATTCCAGGTATCGTTATTTATATTTTTACCACTGGGAAGGGATTAGCAATCATTAATATTGATTACAGAATAGAATATGAGATTGAGCATCTATCATTGCATGTATAATTGAGAACATTATATCTAACTCTTCATACAGGGATAAGTGTCACATAAAAGATATATGAAATAATAATAGTGACAAGGATAACTAATCTGATCTAGCCACATAATAAATATGATAAGCACCTCAATTAGATACTCTAGAAAGTCATTAGCATGGTATTAGAACGAACTACAAGAATATTCCCTAAGTTATTCTCAACTATATAGTCTAGCATATCATAGTTAGTGCAAGCATACTTAGCAATCATTGCGAGACAAGACTACGCCCATGCATAGTGATATTAGCAAGGTAAATGAGAAACATAGCAATCACTCCCCTGTAATAATGTTGCTCTGCCAGCCCAATACACGAGAGGGGGACTATATAAGAATCAATGAAGCTGTCACTATCACGAACCACCCCACGATCTGGCATATTGGGTACAATCGCAGATAAATACGGTATAAGCACCACGCCTACACAATATCTATCATTTACCCATGGATTCGATGGATAAACGCTATACGATCCTAAGCATGTATATAGATCGAATCTAACTAAGCCAAGTACATAACTATGATAAACTAAGAATAATATAATCTTGAATATAAACAAGTAAAGCAAAGTCATAAGCAATATATTGAAGTAGAACAAAGTTATATTCATAATATTGAAGAACAAAGATAATTAGAAAGTAATTAGAAGCACAATTAGAGAATTACCAAGAATCCTCTTGACAGATCCGGAAACCAATCGAAGATTGACTCCTTCTAGTTCTAATCCTATGTAGCTATGCCAATCTAGATGTCTAATTGATGTGGTGGCTCTAATCTTGATCAGAGGCTTCTTCTCCCTTGATGGAACAATGAATTAGGGTTGAGAGGCTCCCTCCTCCAGGGGCCAGGGGGTCTGGTTTTATAGTCCCTCCAAGTGAATATGGGCCATTGGATCAAACCGACATAGATTGTATGGTTTAGATTCATCCTTTAGGTCGGTGGAGATCTCCCGCAAAGCAGAGTCCTGATTGGACTCAGAGGCAGGGCGGGCGCCCTGACCAACTGGGCGGGCGCCCAGGGTCTGGCTCTGTTTCGCCTCTGCTTCGGTCTCGTGGCTTCTGGAGTCTTCTAGATGTAAGATAATTGCGCAGCACGTTAATATCTTTACGTAATCCCGACGTGTGGGCCTTTCTTCCGTATTTCCTGATAACCCCCTGCAGAAATAGACAAACACCAAAACTCGTGGAATTCTGTCAGATAAAACCCTAAGTCTAGATCTTGATTTCATTTGGATCCTTTTCTTTATTTATTTGATAATTAAATTTGATACTTAAGGACCGTCCACAAACTCCCCCAGCTTACCTCTTGCTCGTCCCTGAGCAAGGATAGACTCAGCTATGGATCATAAGTTGTTGCAATATCTTTAAAAATTGACGGTACACATGCTTTAAATAAGATCTCATCTCTGAGTTAGAGTAAACTGTCAAGACTTAAAACTTACTTACTTTACCTTCACCATAGGACTTGTAACCGTCACTTCTGTCTTAAGTGGTTAAAAGATAGAACAGTCTAGCCAAGTGTCATGTCTCTTATTCTTGATCAGCTATAGCTCTAGAGTTTTTTGCAGATTTTCAAATAAAACTCAGAGATTTCTTGTATGATTCTCTCAGGTCTCTCTTTTGTGGTATTTTTGGATCCTTACCAAGGCAGCGATGGTATATGCCTTCTCTCAAGATATGTAGTATTTGTGGTGTAAAGCATAGTGACATTACCTTCTCTCTCATCCTACTCTAATAAGGCTTTAATATCTGGAGCTCATAGGTGGGAGATAAAGTATACATACTTACAAGACATTTATTGCATAGTCAAACTATGGATCCAAAGAAACAAATCAATAAGCCAAATCAAGATGTACATGTGTGGCGAATGAATGGTGTATGGTGATGGTGATAACAATGGTTAAAACAATGGTGGTGGAAGTCTAATTCTACTTTGCTCTTTGAGGGAATACATACCTTCCTTGCTTTTTGAAACTTTATGAGGAGAATGAGATGCTCTTCTCTATTTTTTTTTCAGGTGGGTATCTTGTACCCCTAATTCTACTGTCGGACACTTGTCCATTTTTACCTCTCGTCTCACTTTTCTTTTTTCTTTCGAGGTTCCGAGCACTTGCTCCTTTTTATTTCCTCGTATTTTTTTTTTCAGAGCACTCATCTCTTGAGATAATATAGCAAGTGGTAGTAACAAGATAACTTGAGCATTTATTTCACAAGGGAAAAACAGGAATATTTTTGGCTATTCTCTCCCGGATTAGGAGTAGAATATTTTTGGGTGATTCTGGAGATGGAAATGGATGGATATATGTGGATGGTACTTCTGGAGTAGAAGTAGCATATATGAGTGAACGTGCAAGTGAATCTTGATTTAACCACATGACAAGCTCCTAAGGGTCTACACAGCTTGACCACACTCAATGCTCATAAGCAGTAAATAATAAATGTGTGGCTCAAAGTCTAGCAAGCATGCATATATGGCTGTGGTAGGAATTTAAACTCTCATCATACAGGAACTCATCATGCAACATTTTAAAGATTTTTAAAGATAAAATTCTCCAGAATTCTAGCATCTCTAGGAACAGATAAACAGCAGCTCAACCTTCCCATATCGTATCCATTAACAACTTAGACTTCAGATCAAGTTTTCATCCCACAAGTTTAGGTCTAGAGTAAGCTTTAAATTATAACAGTTATATCTAAACTTGAGAGAGAACTTAAAATGTGCAAATTAGGCAGAGCAACTATTCATCATATCTATGCTTGAGTTTTATTTAGATACAGATTAGCATAGCCACTTTATTTATTTATTAAACACACTAAGTAAAAGACATATATAAATAAGCACAAACTCTTTATTTGGTTTTCCATAGTTATGTATATTTATATTCTAATATAAGTATAAAGATAGATAGAAATACTTATCGAGATAAATGGGGGTGCTCTCCCCCAAGCTGAATTTTGACGTAATTTCTCATGATGTAGCTAGCAGGTGGCAGAGGTGTATTTGAAAGTCAGCAGCATTCTGACAGCGATTAGAATATCCTCCGTCTGCTAGTCTTCTTGATTCTTAAATCCTGTGGAGCTTAAATAGACAACAAAGCTTGTGGAACTTGATTAAGTGTTAGCATAAATATCTAGCCTTTATCATGTTGAGACTCCTTAATAAATATTATTCCCTGTTTTTTTATATTTTTGTTTTTATAAAGCAGAAAAATATTTATTTTATTTTTATGCCACCACAGTGAATGTACTTATGGGTTTTATGCCACTCGCATACTCACATGGGGCTTACTGTTTTTCACATTTTTATTTTCTTTCTAGGATAATACGAACATGATTAACTAAGTAAACTAATTGAAATAATTGAAAGGGAAAGGATAACTACCAAGTTTACCTCTTGGCAAGGCGTTCGGTGTTTTTAAGTCCTCCGAACGGGACTCCGTTTTCTCAATCGTCCTGAGGTTCGTTGGGTGGCGTAGTCGGTACTTCCGGCAGCGCCTCCTCTTCTTGTATAGTTATCTTCATTTTCTATACCTGACTTGGTGCTTCAATTTCCTCTGGATAATTCTGTTTAAACTCAACGTCTTCTGACCTTACAACTTCTCCTTCATAGTCTGCCCATCCGTCCTTGATGATCTGCCTCCTCTGGTTGCGGTTGCGTCGCTTTCTTACCTGCTTAGATTCTTCAACGATATAGTTAGGGTCAGTAAAATAACGGCGTACCTTCTCTGAGGGGAAGTGCATATGGACTTCTCCGGTTCCAATGTAGATAATTGCTTTAACGGTGCTGAGGAACGGTCTTCCAAGGATGATGGGTGGATCGTATTCGTCTTCTCCCATGTCAATAACTTGAAAGTCTGTGTAGACAAAGTGATCGTCTATTTTGACTGGGACATCAGATACTATTCCTTTGACTTCTCGAAATGTCTGATCTGCCATCTGGAGCTGAATGTATGTTGGTCTTAGTAGCATGGTTCCGAACAAGAGCCGATAGGTGACTGCGGCCATTATGTTGACGCCCGATCCGGTGTCACAAGTCGTCTTGTAGAAGTTGTATCCATTTATGGAGCAGTAGATGGTTGGCATTCCTGGGTCATCCTTCTTGGTCAAAAACGGTGACTTAAGTTGGTGATCTTGGCCTCCATGAACTACAGTGACCATCTTAGCTGACTCGGTCCACACTTGCTTGTTCCTGTTCCTCCTGTTGGTCCTCTTCCTTGATTCACGTCTGGATTGATCTGGAATTTGTGTAGTCTTGTTCTTGAAGAAAAATGTCTCCTTCTTCCCTTTGACGTAGAAACTGATCTTGGCAGCACTGGCGTAGATGATAGCTCCCGTGGTGTTCAAGAATGGCCTCCCTAGGATGATAGGTGCTCTCTCATCATTTCCGGTCTCTACCACTACGAAGTCTGCTGGGGCATATAAGGTACCAACTCGGACACATAGATTCCTCACTATTCCTTTTGGAAAAGTTATTGTCTGATCTGCAAACTGCAAACACATGGTTGTTTCTAATAAAGGATATGTAAAGAATTTCTCATAGAGTACCCTAGGTATAATGTTGACGCTGGAGCCAAAGTCGCAGAGTGCTTCTGGAACGTCCACCATGCCGATGGAGATCGGGATGACGGGGCGTCCTGGATCGCCTCTCTTGACCGGCAGAAGGTCAGTAGAGAATTCAGTGATGGGGCTACTCCAATTACCTGCATCAAACATGTCTACAAGATTTGCAGATTCTAGTCCTTCCGGTTGTGATGGTATACCGGGGTTAGTAGTAGGAACAGCAGCAGCTATTTGATTTAACGGAGATTCAATCATTTTATTAAAGCTAATTTGATTCTTGATGGCTGTTGGGTATTCTTAACATCATTACTAAAAGTAGACTAAGTTCTCTAAATCTAGTAACGGTGCCAAAAATGCCAAACCTATCCCTTACACCACTTAAGCCAAGTTGTCATCCCCAGCATGATATAAGAGACGCGGTATTGAAATATGCAATTGCTCTTCTAAATAAATAATGAATGGGATCTGCAAGCGCACAGATTAATACCGATGTAGCATTTTAACTGGGAAGTATTCCAGGTATCGTTATTTATATTTTTACCACTGGGAAGGGATTAGAAATCATCACTAATGATTACAGAATAGAATATGAGATTGAGCATCTATCATTGCATGTATAATTGAGAATATTATATCTAACTCATCATACAGGGATAAGTGTCACATAAAAGATATATGAAATAATAATAGTGACAAGGATAACTAATCTGATCTAGCCACATAATAAATATGATAAGCACCTCAATTTGATACTCTAGAAAGTCATTAGCATGGTATTAGAACGAACTACAAGAATATTCCCTAAGTTATTCTTAACTATATAGTCTAGCATTATCATAGTTAGTGCAAGCATACTTAGCAATCATTGCGAGACAAGACTACGCCCATGCATAGTGATATTAGCAAGGAATATGAGAAACATAGCAATCACTCCCCTGTAATAATGTTGCTCTGCCAGCCCAATACACGAGAGGGGGACTATATAAGAATCAATGAAGCTGTCACTATCACGAACCACCCCACGATCTGGCATATTGGGTACAATCGCAGATAAATACGGTATAAGCACCACGCCTACACAATATCTATCATTTACCCATGGATCCGATGGATAAACGCTATACGATCCTAAGCATGTATATAGATCGTATCTAACTAAGCTAAGTACATAACTATGATAAACTAAGAACAATATAATCTTGAATATAAGCAAATAGAGCAAAGTCATAAGCAATATATTGAAGTAGAATAGAGTCATATTCATAATATTGAAGAACAAAGATAATTAGAAAGCAATTAGAAGCACAATTAGAGAATTACCAAGAATCCTCCTGACAGATCCGGAAACCAATCGAAGATTGACTCCTTCTAGTTCTAATCCTATGTAGCTATGCTAATCTAGATATCTAATTGATGTGGTGGCTCTAATCTTGATCAGAGGCTTCTTCTCCCTTGATGGAACAATGAATTAGGGTTGAGAGGCTCCCTCCTCCAGGGGCCAGGGGGTCTGGTTTTATAGTCCCTTCAAGTGAATATGGGCCCTTGGATCAAACCGACATAGATTGTATGGTTTAGATTCATCCTTTAGGTCGGTGGAGATCTCCCACAAAGCAGAGTCCTGATTGGACTCAGGGGCAGGGCGGGCGCCCTGACCAACTGGGCGGCCGCCCAGGGTCTGGCCCCGTTTCGCCTCCGCTTCGGTCTCGTGGCTTCTGGAGTCTTCTAGATGTAAGATAATTGCGCAGCACGTTAATATCTTTACGTAATCCCGACATGTGGGCCTTTCTTCTGTATTTCCTGATAACCCCCTGCAGAAATAGACAAACACCAAAACTCGTGGAATTCTGTCAGATAAAACCCTAAGTCTAGATCTTGATTTCATTTGGATCCTTTTCTTTATTTATTTGATAATTAAATTTGATACTTAAGGACCGTCAACAAACTCCCCCAAGCTTACCTCTTGCTCGTCCCTGAGCAAGGATAGACTCAGCTATGGATCATAAGTTGTTGCAATATATTTAAAAATTTGACGGTACACATGCTTTTAAATAAGATCTCATCTCTGAGTTAGAGTAAACTGTCAAGACTTAAAACTTACTTACTTTACCTCCACCATGGGACTTGTAACTGTCACTTCTGTCTTGAGTGGTTAAAAGATAGAACAGTCTAGCCAAGTGTCATGTCTCTTATTCTTGATCAGCTATAGCTCTAGGATTTTTGCAGATTTTCAAATAAAACTCAGAGATTCCTTGTATGATTCTCTCAGGTCTCTCTTTTGTGGTATTTTTGGATCCTTACCAAGGCATTGATGGTATATGCCTTCTCTCAAGATATGTGGTATTTGTGGTATGAGGCATAGTGACATTGCCTTCTCTCTCATCCTACTCTAATAAGGCTTTAATATCTGGAGCTCATAGGTGGGAGATAAAATATACATACTTACAAGACATTTATTGCATAGTCAAACCATGGATCCAAAGTAACAAGTCAATAAGTTTAATCAAGATGTGCATGTGTGGCGAATGAATGGTATATGGTGATGATGGTGATAACAATGGTGAAAACAATGGTGGTGGAAGTCTAATTCTACTTTGCTCTTTTGAGGGGATACATACCTTCCTTGCTTTTGAAACTTTATGAGGAGAATGAGATGCTCTTCTTTTTCTTTCCTCTCAAGTGGGTATCTTGTACCCCAAATTCTACTGTCGGACACTTGTCCATTTTTACCTCTCGTCTCACTTTTTCTTTCTTTCGAGGTTCCGGGCACTTGCCCCTTTTTATTTCCTCGTATTTATATTTTTTTTAGAGCACTCATCTCTTGAGATAATATAGCAAGTGGTAGTAACAAGATAACTTGAGCATTTATTTCACAAGGGGAAAACAGAAAATATTTTTGGTTATTCTCTCCCGGATTAGGAGTAGAATATTTTTAGGTGATTCTGGAGATGGAATGGGTGGATATATGTGGATGGTACTTCCGGAGTAGAAGTAGCATATATGAGTGAACGTGCAAGTGAAATCTTGATTTAACCACATGACAAGCTCCTAAGGGTCTACACAGCTTGACCACACTCAATGCTCATAAGCAGTAAATAATAAATGTGTGGCTCAAAGTCTAACAAGCATGTATATATGGCTGTGGTAGGAATTTAAGCTCTCATCATACAGGAACTCATCATGCAACATTTTAAAGATTTTTAAAGATAAAATTCTCCAGAATTCTAGCATCTCTATGAACAGATAAACAGCAGCTCAGCCTTCCCATATCGTATCCGTTAACAACTTAGACTTCAGATCAAGTTTTCATCCCACAAGTTTAGGTCTAGAGCAAGCTTTAAATTATAACAGTTATGTCTAAACTTGAGAGAGAACTTAAAATTTGCAAATTAGGCAGAGCAACTATTTATCATATCCATGCTTAAGTTTTATTTAGATACAGATTAGCATAGCCACTTTATTTATTTATTAAACACACTAAGCAAAAGACATATATAAGCATAAAATCTTTATTTGGTTTTCCCATAGTTTATGTGTATTAATATTCTAAAATAATATAAGTATAAAGATAGATAAAAATACTTATCGGAATAAATGGGGGTGCTCTCCCCCAAGCTGAATTTTGACGTAATTTCTCTCGATGTAGCTAGCAGGTGGCAGAGGTGTAGTTGAAAGTCAGCAGCATTCTGACAGCGATTAGAATGTCCTCCGTCTGCTAGTCTTCTTGAATTCTGTGGAGCTCAAATAGACAACAAAGCTTGTGGAACTGATTAAGTGTTAGCATAAATATATAGCCTTCATCATCTTGAGACTCCTTAATAATTATTACTCCCTGTTTTTATATTTTTATTTTATAAAGCAGAAAAATATTTATTTTATTTTTATGCCACCACAGTGAATGTACGTATGGGTTTTATGCCACTCGTATACTCACATGGGGCTTACTGTTTTTCATATTTTTATTTTCTTTTTAGGATAGCATGGACATGTTTAACTAAATAAACTATTTGAAGTAATTGAAAAGGAAAGGGTAACTACCAAGTTTACCTCTTGGCAAGGCGTTCGGTGTTTTTAAGTCCTCCGAACGGGACTCTCCAATTTCTTAATCGTCCTGAGGTTCGTTGGGTGGCGTAGTCGGTATTTCCGGCAGCGCCTCCTCTTCTTGTATAGTTATCTTCATTTTCCATACCTGACTCGGTGCTTCAATCTCCTCTGGATAATTCTGTTTAAACTCTACGTCTTCTGACCTTACAACTTCTCCTTCATAGTCTGCCCATCCGTCCTTGATGATCTGCCTTCTCTGGTTGCGGTTGCGTCTCTTTCTGACCTGCTTAGATTCTTCAATGATATAGTTAGGGTCAGTAAAATAACGGCGTACCTTCTCTGAGGGGAAGTGCATATGGACTTCTCCGGTTCCAATGTAGATAATTGCTTTAACGGTGCTGAGGAACGGCCTTCCAAGGATGATGGGTGGATCATACTCGTCTTCTCCCATGTCAACAACTTGAAAGTCTGTGTAGACAAAGTGATCGTCTATTTTGACTGGGACATCAGATACTATTCCTTGAACTTCTCGAAATATCTGATCTGTCATCTGGTGCTGAATGTATGTTGGTCTTAGTGGCATGGTCCCGAACAAGAGCCGATAGGTGACTGCGGCCATTATGTTGACGCCTGATCCGGTGTCGCAAATCGTCTTGTAGAAGTTATATCCATTTATGGAGCAGTAAATGCTTGGCATTCCTGGGTCGTCCTTCTTGGTCAAAAACGGTGACTTCAGTTGGTGATCTTGGCCTCCATGGACTACAGTGACCATCTTAGCTGACTTGGTCCACACTAGCTTGTTCCTGTTTCTCCTGTTGGTCCTCTTCCTTGATTCACGTCTGGATTGATTTGGAATTTGTGTAGTCTTGTTCTTGAAGAAAAATGTCTCCTTCTTCCCTTTGACATAGAAACTGATCTTAGCAGCACTGGCGTAGATGATAGCTCCCGTGGTGTTCAAGAATGGCCTCCCTAAGATGATAGGTGCTCTCTCATCATTTCCGGTCTCTACCACTACGAAGTCTGCTGGTACATACAAGGTACCAACTCGGACACAAAGGTTCCTCACTATTCCTTTTGGAAAAGTTATCGTCTGATCTGCAAACTGCAAACACATGGTTGTCTCTAATAAAGGATATGTAAAGAATTTTTCATAGAGTACCCTGGGTATAATGTTGACACTGGAGCCAAAGTCACAGAGTGCTTCTGGGAAGTCCACCATGCCGATGGAGATCGGGATGACGGGGCGTCCTGGACGCCTCTCTTGACCAGCATAAGGTCAATAGAGAATTCATTGACGGGGTTACTCCAATTACCTGCATCAAACATGTCTACAAGATTTGCAGATTCTAATCCTTCCGGTTGTGATGGTATTCCGGGGTTAGTAGTAGGAACAGCAGCAGCTATTTGATTTAACTAAGATTCAATCATTTTATTAAAGCTAATTTGATTCTTGATGGCAGTAGATAAATTATCCATTCTATTATTTATATTTTCTAGTATTTTATCATTAGATGCCAATTTCTTAGATAGGTTATCCATTAGCTTTTCTTGATTAGACACTAACTCTCTCAAAGGTGGAAAATTATTATTATTGTTGTAAGAATTGTTACCTTGATAATTACCTGAGTAGTTAGGCCTCTGTTGATTCCAACCTTGATTTTGTGGAGGACGGTTGTAGTAGTAGTTGTTGTTGTTGTTGATGTAGTTCTCATCCTCAAGTATCTCAGGACAGTGGTTGCCTGAGTGTCCAGTGTCTCCACACTCCTCACAAGTCATGTGAGAGTCGTAGATGTGCATAACTTCTTTCTTGTCTCCAGCTCTATCATCGAGCTTCTTCATGAGCAGGTCTAGCTTTGCAGACAGCATGTCTACCTCTTTCAGCTGATGCATACCTCCACCTCTCTTGCGTGTCTGGGTCCTCTCTTCATTCCAGCTTTGATTGGACGCCATCTTCTCCACAAGAGCTGTGGCTTGTGGTATAGTAAGTGATAAGAATGCTCCTCCAGCTGCAGCATCCATGGTCTCTCGGGCACTGTTGCTGAGCCCATGATAAAACGTCTGCATCAATAGCCAACTCTCCATTCCATGATGGGGACATTCTAGGATGTAGTCTTGAAAGCGCTCCCATGCTTCTGGAACAGATTCATCATTTTGTTGCTGAAAACTTGTAATCTTCCCACGGAGAGCATTGGTCTTGCCCATGGGAAAGAACTTTGCCAGGAAGTTTGTTGAGCAGAGTGCCCACGTAGTATTCTTCTCTTTTGTAGCGTAGAACCACTACTTCGCTCTTCCTAACAGTGAGAATGGGAAGAGGCGAAGTAGTATAGCGTCCTTGGAAACTCCTGCTATGGTGAATGTGTTGCAAATCTCCAGGAAGTGTTGTAAATGAGCACTAGCATCTTCGTGTGCCTTCCCACAGAACTGGTTGGATTGCACCATGTTGATAAGTCCAGGCTTGAGCTCAAAGTTGCCATCGATCTCTGCAGCAGGTCCAGTGCGGATGTTGTCCATAGTGGGAGCTGAGAACTCGCGGATTGATTTGTTCGCCATGGCTTCGAACTCCGAAGACAAGTTCCGGTGATCTTCTTGATTGGATGAAGCTTCTTGCTGAAGTGTTGATGATTTCTTTAGCTTGGCCCTCGTCTTCTTGAATAATGCTTCAGGATTGTCAACAAAATTTCCTGGAAGATGTCTTCTATTCATACATTCCCCTGCATAAGATAAAATAGAAAAATATCGGGGTAAAACTGTATGAGAGAATAGATAAGCTCAATCATATTAGTGATGCGAATGATTACTCTAAATCTTTTATTCTATTCCTGATTAGTAATCAACCTTCCCCGGCAACGGCACCAAAAATGCTTGTTGGGTATTCTTAACATCATTACTAAAAGTAGACTAAGTTCTCTAAATCTAGTAACGGTGCCAAAAATGCCAAACCTATCCCTTACACCACTTAAGCCAAGTTGTCATCCCCGGCATGATATAAGAGACGCGGTATTGAAATATGCAATTGCTCTTCTAAATAAATAATGAATGGGATCTGCAAGCGCACAGATTAATACCGATGTAGCATTTTAACCGGGAAGTATTCCAGGTATCGTTATTTATATTTTTACCACTGGGAAGGGATTAGAAATCATCACTAATGATTACAGAATAGAATATGAGATTGAGCATCTATCATTGCATGTATAATTGAGAACATTATATCTAACTCATCATACAGGGATATGTGTCACATAAAAGATATATGAAATAATAATAGTGACAAGGATAACTAATCTGATCTAGCCACATAATAAATATGATAAGCACCTCAATTAGATACTCTAGAAAGTCATTAGCATAGTATTAGAACGAACTACAAGAATATTCCCTAAGTTATTCTTAACTATATAGTCTAGCATTATCATAGTTAGTGCAAGCATACTTAGCAATCATTGCGAGACAAGACTACGCCCATGCATAGTGATATTAACAAGGAATATGAGAAACATAGCAATCACTCCCCTGTAATAATGTTGCTCTGCCAGCCCAATACACGAGAGGGGGACTATATAAGAATCAATGAAGCTGTCACTATCACGAACCACCCCACGATCTGGCATATTGGGTACAATCGCAGATAAATACGGTATAAGCACCACGCCTACACAATATCTATCATTTACCCATGGATCCGATGGATAAACGCTATACGATCCTAAGCATGTATATAGATCGTATCTAACTAAGCCAAGTTGAAAGCCCTAGTTTGGTTTTGGATAATTGATGAAGCAAGTGATGATCATGGTGAGGATGGTGATGACCACAAGATGATCAAGTGCTCAACTTGGAAAAGAAGAAAGAGAAAAACAAAACCCTATGGAGATCAAGGCAAAGGTATTGCTTAGGGTTTTGGTTTTGGTGATCAAGACACTATAAAAGGTGTGATCACATTTAGGATAGATAGCCGTACTATTAAGAGGGGTAATCTCGTTGTGAAAACGGTTGTCTAAGTGCCACTAGGTGATTGGATTCCTTGCATGTGCATAAGGACATAGTGAGCTAACTAAGTAACCCTTGAAAAATGTTTTTGAAATATGCTAACACACGTGCACAAGTGTGGAGACACTTTGGTGTTGGCACATGGAAGCAAGGGAAGAAGTTAGAAATCTTTGTGTGCAGCGCGTTCAGGCTGGACGCGTCCGGTATGAGGTCGGACGCGTCCGAGTTGAGGCACCGGACGCGGAAACAGTTTTCGCGTAGAGTCCGGTGTGCCTCGTCCGGTGAGTTCGTTTCTCGGTGAATCTCTCTGAGTTTGCATCCGGTGCACACCGGACGCGTC
The DNA here is from genome assembly GCF_000003195.3 of Sorghum bicolor. Lineage (NCBI taxonomy): Eukaryota > Viridiplantae > Streptophyta > Magnoliopsida > Poales > Poaceae > Sorghum > Sorghum bicolor. The sequence continues at coordinate 11,622,460 of NC_012873.2, read as the reverse complement.
CGGTGTGAACTAGGACGCGTCCGAGTTGGCGTCCGGTGCAAACTCCTCTTGCAGAGCTCTCTGGGTGTGAGTCCGGTGCACACCGGACCGTCCGGTGTGTGCGTCTGGTGTGGCGACCGGTGTTGACTCAAGTTTTGCGACGCTCTCTGAGTTTGCGTCCGGTGCATACCGGACGCGTCCGGTATTTCAAAAGTGAGCGTCCGGTGCCTTGTCAGTGTCAGAGGCAACGGCTACTTTTCTAACGGTCAGGAGCACCGGACGCTGGTCTGGTCAATACCGGACGCGTCCGGTGTGAACGCAGACTGTGGGATAAACTGCCAACGGCTAGTTGAAGGTTGGGACTTCTATAAATAGGCCTTGGCCGGTTCTTGCTCATGCTCTTGACTCTCTAACTTGTTGATACACATTGTGAGCATACTCCCACACTTCCCACTCACCTTGTTCAAGATTTGTTCATCCAAAGTGAGATTGGGAGAGATCCTAGTTGCATTTGCTTAGAGTTTGAGCATCTAGTGGCACTAGTGATCATTGAGCAGCGGGTTTGCTTGTTACTCTTGGAGGTTGCCGCCACCTAGACGGCTTGGAGCTGCGGAGGAGCTTTGGCACGAGTTGGTGATTGTTCGTGGCCATCTCCCGGTGTTTGTGAGAGGTTTGTGCCTACCTCGGTGGAGTGCCAAAGGCAACATTAGTGGATTGCTCGTGTCATTGAGCTACCTCACTTGTGGGTAGGTTCTTGTGGTGTCCTAGTGAGGACGAGGTTCGTGCTACACCTCTTAGCCACCGAACCACCAAGTGTTGGTCGACACAACGGGGACGTAGCGTGCCGGCAAGCACGTGAACCTCGGGAGAAAAATTGCTTGTCTCCATTGTGTTTGTTCATTGGATTTCTCCCAGTGATTGGACTTCATTTTATTGATTGGTTCATCCCCTCTACGCGGTGGTATAAAGATCAAACCTTCTCTCTTACATTCCCGCAAACTAGAGTAGCTTACTTACTTGTATAAAAACTTTAGGTAGCTCTCTAGTGTAAGTAGTGACATAGCTCTTGTGTGCCTAGTGATCTTAACAACTAGAATTGTTGGATAGGTGGCTTGCAAACACCCCTTTAAAGCTAGAGCAAAAAGCTTCGCTTTGTTATTTACTAACCTCTTGCTCTAGTGAGTTTGTAGAATTTTTAAATAGGCTATTCACCCCCCCCTCTAGCCATATTAGGACCTTTCAAGTGGTATCAGAGCCGTGGTCACCGTTTGTGAAGGCTTAACAACCTCGGTGCTCAAATTATGGCTCAAATAGTGTTCAACCATGTTGGGGGCAAACCACCATTCTTTGATGGCACAAGTTCCTTTGACTATTGGAAGAGAAAAATGAAGATGTACCTTAGATCAATCAATGATAGAGTGTGGGAAGTCACCGAAAATGACTTTGTGATTCTTGATCCGGCTAACCCTACCGACAATGAGAGAGCAAACAAGCAATGCAATACTATGGCTCTCAACACAATATACAATGGCATTGATTCAAAGGTGTTTGAGCAAGTAAAAGATCTTTAGAAGGCTAGTGAAGTGTGGACAAGGCTAGAAGAAACATATGAGGGCACTACAACGGTAAAAAGTGCCAAATTGTATATGCTCAAGGACAAGCTATCCAACTTCAAGATGAAGGATGATGAGTCAATTCTGGAGATGTTCTATAGGCTCAAAGTCATCATCAATGATCTCAAGGGCCTTGGTGAGAAAGTGAAGGATGAGGACTTCATTCACAAGTTCTTGATGTGCTTGCCCAAGAGGTTCAAGACATTGAGAACAATCATCTTTAGAGGTGCATTGACCGGTGTATCTCCAAATGAGGTACTTGGAGATGTCATGACCGAAGACCAATACAATGATAATGATGATGATGAGGTCATGAAGAAGGATGATGATGACAAGAAGAAGAAGAAGAGTGTAGCATTCAAAGCTAGCTCTTCATCCAAGAGCAAGAACAAGGGCAAAGCCAAGAAGGAAGAATCAAGTGATGAGGAGTGCTCCAATGATGATAGTGATGATGAAGCACTAGCACTCTTTGTCCGCAAGTTTGGCAAGATGATGAAGAAGAAGGGCTATCACACAAGAAAGAGAAGAGATCACTTCAAGAACAAGGAGCATGTGAGGCTATGCTATAAGTTCAAGAGCCCCGATCATATTGTGGCGGATTGTCCTTACAATAGTGACAATGATGAGCATGACAAGAAGAACAAGAAGGAGAAGAAAGAAAAGAAAGAGAAGAAGATGGTCTTCAAGAAGAAGAAGAAGGGTGGATCCTATGTTGTGACATGGGATAGTGATGCTTCTTCGGATGATGATTCTAGTGATGATGACAAGTCATCCAAGAAGAAGGCGCTTGCAAGCATTGCTATCAACAACAAGCCATCACTCTTTGACACTCCTTCATGCTTCATGGCCAAGGGCCACAAGGTACAATATGATGAAAGTGAAAGTGAAAATGAACATGATAGTGATAGTGATGATGAAAATGAATTCACTAATGAACAACTCATGGACATGTTAGAACAAGCCGATTCTCTTATTCAATCTAAAAACAAGAAGTGCAAAGAATTGGCCAAGAAGTTAAAAGCTCTTGAGCAATCCTTTGATGAGCTCAATGCTAATCATGAGAGGCTAGTGGAAGCCCATGAGAAGCTTGGCAAGGCTCACACCAAGCTTGAGAAAGCTCACTCCTTGTTATTAGAAGAGAACAAGGAAAAGTTTGTTGTATCATGTGATGTGGGCACAACATGTGACTTAATTAAAGAATCACCCAATCTACCTATTGTTGTTGCCACTAACTCTTCTTGTAGGTCTTCATCCACCACCACAAACTCTACCTCTACTTCTAGTGTTAGTGTCATTTGTGATGCTTCACTAAAGGTTGAGAATGAGACTCTCAAAAGAGAGGTGGATAAGCTCACTCACGCCCTAGGCAAGGCCTATGGTGGTGAGGCCCGCTTGCTAAAGTGCTTGGGTAGCCAAAGGTTTTCTCTCAACAAAGAGGGATTAGGCTATACCCCCAAGAAGGGCAAGAAAGCTTTTGCAACTCACAAGCCTAGCTTTGTGAAGAGCAATGGTCGTTATTGCTACAAATGCAAGCAAGTTGGGCACCTAGAGCTTAATTGCAATAAAATGAACAAGAACAAGAAAATTGCTAATGTACCTTACATTCCTTTTGATTCTTGTTATGTGCTTACCAAGGGTAAGAAGGGTGTGCATGCTAAGTTTGTTGGTACACCAATTGTGGTCCAAAGAAGAAGGCCATTTGGGTACCAAAAAGCTTAGTCACTAACCTCCAAGGACCCAAACAAGTATGGGTACCTAAGAAACATTGATTTGTTTTGTAGGTAAATTATAAAGCCGGAGGAAGGCATTGGGTGCTTGATAGTGGGTGCACACAACACATGACCGGTGATTCAAGAATGTTCAATTCAATCAATCCAAATGATGACAATGGTGTTGATAGTATCACATTTGGTGACAATGGCAAAGGCAAGGTCAAAGGGCTTGGTAAAATTGCTATATCCAATGACTTGAGCATTTCCAATGTGCTACTAGTAGAGAGCTTGAACTTCAATTTGCTATCCGTAGCTCAACTTTGTGATCTTGGTTTCAAATGCATATTTGGAGTTGATGATGTAGAGATCATAAGTGTAGATGGCTCTAACTTGATATTCAAAGGCTTTAGATATGAGAATCTATACTTGGTTGATTTCAATGCTAGTGAAGCTCAATTGTCAACATGCTTGCTCACTAAATCTAGCATGGGTTGGTTATGGCATAGAAGGCTTGGTCATGTTGGAATGAAACAATTGAACAAGTTAGTCAAGCATGATCTTGTTAGAGGCTTGAAAGATGTCACATTTGAGAAAGATAAGCTTTGTAGTGCATGTCAAGCCGGAAAGCAAGTTGGCAACACTCATCCCAAGAAGAGCATCATGAGTACATGCAAGGCATTTGAGTTGTTGCACATGGACTTATTTGAACCAACCACATACACAAGTATTGGTGGAAATAAATATGGATTTGTGATAGTGGATGATTTCACAAGATATACATGGGTATTCTTTCTTAGTGACAAGAGTGATGCTTTTGCAACCTTCAAATCATTTGTCAAGAGAATACACAATGAGTTTGAAACAACCATCAAGAAAGTGAGAAGTGACAATGGAAGTGAATTCAAGAATACTAGAGTTGATGAGCTTTGTAATGAATTTGGCATTAGGCATCAATTCTCGGCCAAGTACACTCCACAATTAAATGGTCTTGTTGAGAGGAAGAATAGAACCTTGATTGACATGGCAAGATCAATGTTGAGTGAATACAATGTGAGTCATTCTTTTTGGGCCGAAGCAATCAACACGGCTTGCTACTATAGCAACCGACTCTATTGTCACCCAATGATGGAGAAGACACCATATGAGCTCTTGAATGGAAGAAAGCCCAACATTGCATACTTTCGGGTTTTTGGTTGCAAATGCTACATATTGAAGAAAGGCACTAGATTGAGTAAATTTGAGAAGAAATGTGATGAAGGATTCTTGCTTGGTTACTCAACTACTAGCAAAGCTTATAGAGTTTGGAATTTGGCTAGTGGTACTCTTGAAGAGGTGCATGATGTTGAGTTTGATGAAACCAATGGCTCTCAAGAGGAAGATGAGAATCTAGATGATGTGAGAGGCACTCAATTGGCCGATGCAATGAAGAACATGGACATTGGTGATTTAAGGCCTAGAGAGGTGATTGATGTTGAAGATGACAAAGATCAAGTGCTTCCTACCTCTAATGTGCAAGCAAGTGGTTCTCATGATCAAAATCAAGCTAGTACAAGTTGTACACAAGTGCAAGATCAACAAGCTAGTACATCATCTCATGATCAACCAAGTGCAAATACTCCAACCGACAAACATTGCAAGAGATCATCCATTGGATCATATCATAGGTGACATTCAAAGAGGAGTGCAAACTAGATCAAGATTAGCATCATTTTGTGAGCATTTCTCCTTTGTGTCTCACATTGAGCCAAAGAAGATTGATGAAGTATTGAGAGATGTTGATTGGGTTAATGCCATGCATGAAGAGCTTAATAATTTCAAGAGAAATCAAGTATGGGAATTAGTTGAGAGGCCTAGTGATCATAATGTCATTGGTACTAGATGGGTCTTTCGCAACAAACAAGATCAAGATGGGATAGTTGTAAGGAACAAAGCAAGATTGGTAGCACAAGGCTATACTCAAGTTGAAGGTCTTGACTTTGGTGAAACATATGCCCCGGTTGCAAGATTGGAAGCAATTAGGATCTTGTTGGCCAATGCTTGTGCTCATAATATCAAGCTATACCAAATGGATGTCAAGAGTGCATTTCTCAATGGCTATATCAATGAAGAAGTCTATGTTGAGCAACCTCCCGGTTTTGAAGATGACAAGAAACCCAACCATGTTTACAAGCTAAGAAAGGCATTGTATGGTTTGAAGCAAGCACCAAGAGCATGGTATGAGAGATTGAAAGATTTCTTACTCTCTAAAGGTTTCAAGATGGGCAAGGTTGACACCACTCTCTTCACCAAGAAGATTGGGAAGGACTTGTTTGTGTTGCAAATCTATGTTGATGATATCATATTTGGATCAACCAATCAAGAATTTTGTGAGGAGTTTGGAAACATGATGGCTAATGAGTTTGAAATGTCAATGATTGGAGAGCTTAGTTACTTCCTTGGTCTTCAAATCAAGCAATTGAAGTATGGCACATTTGTGAGTCAAGGCAAGTACATAAAAGACATGCTCCAGAAGTTTGGAATGGATGATGCAAAGGCAATTAGCACTCCAATGGGAACAAATGGAAGCCTAGATAGTGACACAAGTGGAAATATGGTGGATCAAAAGTTGTATCGATCTATGATTGGAAGCCTACTCTATGTAACCGCATCAAGACCGGATGTCATGTTTAGTGTATGCATGTGTGCAAGATTCCAAGCCTCACCAAGAGAAAGTCATTTGAAAGCAACAAAAAGAATATTGAGGTACTTGAAGCATACACAAAATGTTGGTTTGTGGTATCTCAAAGGTGCAAAGTTTGAACTTGTTGGATATTCCGATTCGGACTATGCGGGATGCAAAGTTGAAAGAAGAAGCACATCGGGCACATGTCAACTATTGGGAAGATCACTTGTCTCATGGTCATCCAAGAAACAAAATAGTGTTGCACTATCAACCGTCGAAGCGGAGTACATTGCGGCCGGTAGTTGTTGTGCACAAATTCTATGGATGAAGGCAACATTGAAGGACTTTGGAATCAATTTCAAACAAGTGCCATTGCTATGTGACAATGAAAGTGCCGTGAAGCTCACCAACAATCCGGTTCAACACTCAAGAACAAAGCACATAGATGTCCGCCATCACTTCATAAGAGATCACCAACAAAAAGGGGACATTTGCATTGAGAGTATAGGCACCGATGATCAACTTGCCGATATATTCACCAAGCCACTTGATGAGAAGAGGTTTTGCAAGCTAAGGAATGAATTGAACATACTTGACTTCTCAAATATGTGTTGATGCACCCCCACTTTATGACATGCCTCTCCTTCGAGCAAAGCAAGGTAAAATTGTTTGACATGTCATCCATGCTATGCTAAGGACTTGCTTAGTGCATCTAGTCATTCCTTACATGTCTTAGGCTCATTCATGAAAATCAAATGAATTTGATGCTTGTATGGTACCACTATTGCTTCTATGCTTGACTTGATCTAGTGGTAGCATATGACATGTTTATGGGCTTGCAATCCTAGTGTTTGATCTAGAATATGAGCTATAAGTGTTTAACTCAACATGGTACAAGATAACCCTTATTTGGAGGTGTGAAGAAGCTTGTCCTTGGATCAAACCGAGTTAAATATCTTAGGCAAGTAATCTAGATTGGACCAATTTGGGAAAATGATCTCACTTCACATGGTTTCACACTAACTTATCTAAAATTTGAGCTCACCTTTTGTGGTCTTTGATGACAAAGGGGGAGAGAATTTCCCAAAGATTTAAGATAGGGGAGCAACATGATAAAAGAAAGGGATCAATTAAAAGGGATCAATTAAAATTTGAAGCACACAAGTAGGGGGAGCAAGCTCATAAACTTGTATGTTGCATTTGAATGTGCATCACATATGGTTGCTTGCATTTGCATTAGCTTTAGAAGCTTTCTTTCCAATGCCTTGCTTGTGTGGTGTATGCTAGTTGTAGGCTTGATTGATGAAATGAAGAACTAGCATGCGTAGATAGTGTAACTAGACTTTTAGTTGTTTCACAAGTGGTACTAGAACCTTGTTTATAATGTTGATCTCACGAGGTGTTCTAGTTTTGTGAATGTCTAGTAACTAATGGTGCTAAGGATGGTGTATATTGGCAACTCCGATTGGTATCACGCTTCAAAGGTCCATTCTTTACACCTTAGCATCATTTGGTAGAAATTGACTCCTATATTTCCTATTCAAGCATATGTGCAAGCTTTCAAATCCAAACTCTTAGCACATATGTAGGGGGAGCAATTGCTACCAATTTGGGTTTATGAAACTTGTCCATAACCTTTGCACATGGTAAAATGCTTGGGCAAGCAACATGAATCCAAGAAAATTTTATTGAAAATCTTCGGAAAAAGGGTTGTCATCAATTACCAAAAAGGGGGAGATTGAAAGCCCTAGTTTGGTTTTGGATAATTGATGAAACCCTAGTACTAACCTCTATACTAAGTGTGTGTAGACTTAATGAGGTTGGTACATGCCAAGTGATGGAGCAAGTGATGATCATGGTGAGGATGGTGATGACCACAAGATGATCAAGTGCTCAACTTGGAAAAGAAGAAAGAGAAAAACAAAACCCTATGGAGATCAAGGCAAAGGTATTGCTTAGGGTTTTGGTTTTGGTGATCAAGACACTATAAAAGGTGTGATCACATTTAGGATAGATAGCCGTACTATTAAGAGGGGTAATCTCGTTGTGAAAACGGTTGTCTAAGTGCCACTAGGTGATTGGATTCCTTGCATGTGCATAAGGATCTAGTGAGCTAACTAAGTAACCCTTGAAAAATGTTTTTGAAATATGCTAACACACGTGCACAAGTGTGGAGACACTTTGGTGTTGGCACATGGAAGCAAGGGAAGAAGTTAGAAATCTTTGTGTGCAGCGCGTTCAGGCCGGACGCGTCCGGTATGAGGTCGGACGCGTCCGAGTTGAGGCACCGGACGCGGAAACAGTTTTCGCGTAGAGTCTGGTGTGCCTCGTCCGGTGAGTTCGTTTCTCGGTGAATCTCTCTGAGTTTGCGTCCGGTGCACACCGGACGCGTCCGGTGTGAACTAGGACGCGTCCGAGTTGGCGTCCGGTGCAAACTCCTCTTGCAGAGCTCTCTGGGTGTGAGTCCGGTGCACACCGGACCGTCCGGTGTGTGCGTCCGGTGTGGCGACCGGTGTTGACTCAAGTTTTGCGACGCTCTCTAAGTTTGCGTCCGGTGCATACCGGACGCGTCCGGTATGAGGTCGGACGCGTCCGGTATTTCAAAAGTGAGCGTCCGGTGCCTTGTCAGTGTCAGAGGCAACGGCTACTTTTCTAACGGTCAGGAGCACCGGACGCTGGTCTGGTCAATACAGGACGCGTCCGGTGTGAACTAGGACGCGTCCGGTGTGAACGCAGACTGTGGGATAAACTGCCAACGGCTAGTTGAAGGTTGGGACTTCTATAAATAGGCCTTGGCCGGTTCTTGCTCATGCTCTTGACTCTCTAACTTGTTGATACACATTGTGAGCATACTCCCACACTTCCCACTCACCTTGTTCAGGATTTGTTCATCCAAAGTGAGATTGGGAGAGATCCTAGTTGCATTTGCTTAGAGTTTGAGCATCTAGTGGCACTAGTGATCGTTGAGCAGCGGGTTTGCTTGTTACTCTTGGTGGTTGCCGCCACCTAGACGGCTTGGAGCTGCGGAGGAGCTTTGGCACGAGTTGGTGATTGTTCGTGGCCATCTCCCGGTGTTTGTGAGAGGTTTGTGCCTACCTCGGCGGAGTGCCAAAGGCAACATTAGTGGATTGCTCGTGTCACTGAGCTACCTCACTTGTGGGTAGGTTCTTGTGGTGTCCTAGTGAGGACGAGGTTCGTGCTACACCTCTTAGCCACTGAACCACCAAGTGTTTGTCAACACAATGGGGACGTAGCGTGCCGGCAAGCACGTGAACCTCGGGAGAAAAATTGCTTGTCTCCATTGTGTTTGTTCATTGGATTTCTCCCGGTGATTGGACTTCATTTTATTGATTGGTTCATCCCCTCTACGCGGTGGTATAAAGATCAAACCTTCTCTCTTACATTCCCGCAAACTAGAGTAGCTTACTTACTTGTATAGAAACTTTAGGTAGCTCTCTAGTGTAAGTAGTGACATAGCTCTTGTGTGCCTAGTGATCTTAACAACTAGAATTGTTGGATAGGTGGCTTGCAAACACCCCTTTAAAGCTAGAGCAAAAAGCTTCGCTTTGTTATTTACTAACCTCTTGCTCTAGTGAGTTTGTAGAATTTTTAAATAGGCTATTCACCCCCCCCTCTAGCCATATTAGGACCTTTCACAAGTACATAACTATGATAAACTAAGAACAATATAATCTTGAATATAAACAAGTAAAGCAAAGTCATAAGCAATATATTGAAGTAGAACAAAGTCATATTCATAATATTGAAGAACAAAGATAATTAGAAAGTAATTAGAAGCACAATTAGAGAGTTACCAAGAATCCTCTTGACAGATCCGGAAACCAATCGAAGATTGACTCCTTCTAGTTCTAATCCTATGTAGCTATGCTAATCTAGATGTCTAATTGATGTGGTGGCTCTAATCTTGATCAGAGGCTTCTTCTCCCTTGATGGAACAATGAATTAGGGTTGAGAGGCTCCCTCCTCCAGGGGCCAGGGGGTCTGGTTTTATAGTCCCTCCAAGTGAATATGGGCCATTGGATCAAACCGACATAGATTGTATGGTTTAGATTCATCCTTTAGGTCGGTGGAGATCTCCCGCAAAGCAGAGTCCTGATTGGACTCAGAGGCAGGGCGGGCGCCCTGACCAACTGGGCGGGCGCCCAGGGTCAGGCTTCGTTTCGCCTCCGCTTCGGTCTCGTGGCTTCTGGAGTCTTCTAGATGTAAGATAATTGCGCAGCACGTTAATATCTTTACGTAATCCCGACGTGTGGGCCTTTTCTTCCGTATTTCCTGATAACCCCCTGTAGAAATAGACAAACACCAAAACTCGTGGAATTCTGTCAGATAAAACCCTAAGTCTAGATCTTGATTTCATTTGGATCCTTTTCTTTATTTATTTGATAATTAAATTTGATACTTAAGGACCGTCAACAATCCTCAGTACAAAGTCTCTGATAATGCTGTAAGTATCTCAATACCGATGTTTTAATTTCTTCACTGTCCTTTTCAATCAGTAACCCCCTCTTTTTGTCACATACAGGTTGATAACACACCACCATTGGTCAGCAGGAGTGGCAAGCCGATTGAGCTTTTTCCATCAGGTCCAATCTCTTCGATCGGCAACAATGCTCCCACATTGGCTGCCATAATGCATCAGGGTGTACGTCTCAAGAAAGTCACCACCAAGCGGACAAAGGCATCTCCATCAGTAGCTGCCTCTACTTTAGCACAGGCCTTCAAGGTAAACTTCCAAACTCTTTCACCCATACTGATTCCACTCTTACATCTGTTACACTTGCACTCACAAATTTTTATCGTTGTATCAGCACACCGGTGCATCAGCAAGAACCAGAAGTACAAGCGCCGATGCCCCCCAGTCCAGCCAGCCGAAGAGAAAAGGTGCCAAGAGTACCAGATCACAAGCAAAGCGCCAAAGAATAGCAACGCCTTCTCCTCCCCCAGTATCTCCGATCCTAGTAGAATCATCCCCTTCTTCTCTAGAAGCCCAGACACAGCAAGTTCCTTCTCCTCTTCAGCCACAAGGAGAACCTCAAGTGGAAGAGTCCCAACCAGAAGAACCTCAGCCACAAGAAATATCGGCTGATGTACACGAGCAGACCGCCGATCCAGCAAGTCTAATCATAGCATCGGTAGTCTCCTCGGTCCAAACGAGTACTGTACCCCCTCAAGGTAACATATTTTTCATTTACTACCGATGAACCTGTTTTTCCACTTTATTAATCACTCCTGTCAATCTTTTAGATGACATAGTTTCATCGGCAATCTCAGCCGATTAGCCCGTGGTTCCATCGGCGTCATCCAGTCAGAGGCGAGAGATGGCCCTGAAGCAAGTAAGTTACCCAATCTCTATCTATATTATTTATCAATGCTTGATCATAGAATAACTTATTTTATTTTCCTTTTCAGGAACAGGACTCTCCTGACAGCTTGTTCTCCTTCGCCATCGACATCTCTGAGGATGAAGGCGAGGAGGCAAGTTCTTCTCGAGCAGTTGGAATCACATCGGCAGAAATCAGGGCAAAGTTAGAAGAATTATCGGCCCTCCTTCATCAAGACACAGCCCAATTGGTCGATGACTCCGATCTGGCTAAGGCCTTGTTCAAGACTCTCAGAGGCCAAATCCCTGCCGATGCCGAAGAAATTCTTTTCTAAGCTACACACCTAGAAAGCCGTCAGCTGCAGTATCAAAAGGCTGCCCAGCGTCTTGCCGATAGAGCTCCTCACGCTCAGCTCTCCGAGGAAATGATGAAAGTAAGGCTTCTTACCAATGAGAAGCACAAGAGTATCGGCATTCTGACATCCTCAGAAGATGTATTGAAACAAAAGATTTCTGATCTATCAGCGAGAAGGGAAGCCCTGTTGGCAGAACTCAAACTGGTAGAAGAAGCCTTGTCTCAAGCCCAACAAGAAGAAAGCCAGCTGCCTGAAACGATCAAGCTCCTTGAACAAGAGCAAAATATCCAAGCCCGCAAAGCACTGCTGATGAAGAAGAAGCTGAAACCAGTGGAAGGTTCTGCCGATGATGACGTGAAGGAAATAGAAGAAGCCAACCAGATCCGTCTGCGCGCCGTATCGACGATCCAGGCGCTGTTGAACATGTGAACTCTTCATCGGCGACACACTCGCTCTCTTCTTCCCAACCCTTCTGATATTTTGGTCTAGCCGATAGGACTGTTATCGGCACCTCTTAAAACATCGAGTTTGGCTTCAGACATATTTTGATCCAGCCGATAGGAATGTTATCGGCACTTTAAACTCTTATGCATCAAGCCATATGCTGGGGTAATATCTCTTTAAATACTTGTCGTTCAATGCTCTGGGAAATTCAACTCCTTTGAGAGTTTCTAAGATATAAGCATTGCCAGGAGCAGATCGATTTACCCGATAGGGACCCTCCCAATTGGGAGACCACTTCCCAAATTCTGAACTTTTAGTCCCGATCGGTAAGATTAGTGTCCATACTAAGTCTCCATCGGAAAACTCCTTAGGTTTTACGTTCTTATCATACCATCTGGCAACTCTTTTCTTATTCTCTTCTATACTCATCAAAGCTCTTAGCCGATGCCCTGCTAGATCATCCAACTCGTCTGTCATCAAAGTAGCATAATCATCGGCAGCCAATTGATCTTGAAAAGATAATCGCCTAGGCCCAGTCTTAATTTCCCAAGGCAACACTGCATCATGTCCATACACCAACTGATAAGGTGAAACTTTGGTCGACCCATAACAAGCCATCCGATATGACCATAAAGCTTCATTTAACAATGTATGCCACCTCCTAGGATTTTCTTCAATCTTCCATTTAATAAGCTTGATAATTCCTTTATTAGATACCTCGGCCTGCCCATTAGCTTGGGCATAATAAAGAGAAGAATTTAATACTTTAATTCCCATACCGATTGCAAACTCATCAAACTCCCCTGATGTAAACATAGTACCCTGATCGGTAGTAATTGTTTGAGGAATTCCAAATCGGTAAATAATATGTTCTTTCACGAAATCAATCATATTGGCCGATGTAACTTTCTTCAAAGGAATAGCTTCAAGCCACTTAGTAAAATAATCGGTGGCAACCAATATGAATTTATGTCCTTTGCTGGATGGCGGATAAATCTGGCCGATCAAATCAATAGCCCATCCTCGGAACGGCCAAGGTTTGATGATAAGATTCATGGCCGATGCGGGTGCTCTTTGAACATTGCCAATTTCTGACATCCTTGACATCCCTTGAAATATTTAAAGCAATCTTCAAGTATGGTCAACCAATAATACTCATTCCTCCTAATCATCCACTTCATCTTAAAAGCCAACTGATGTGCTCCACATACTCCTTCATGGATTTTTCCCATCAAATTCTTAGCCTCATCATCACCTAAGCACCTGAGAAGAATCCCATCAATAGTTCGAAAATATAATTCACCTTCAAGGAGCACATACTTGGTAGCCTGAAACCGAATGAGTCTTTCAACTTTTTTGGACGGATCCTTTAAATAATCGATGATTTCTTTCCTCCAATCATCGGCACTGATTGCTGATACTGCGTTTAACAGGGGCTGATATCCCGAGGCATCCTGAGCGAACCGATTGGTCTCTTCATTATGCAATCGAGGAACATGCTCTAATCGGAAATCCTTGAATTCCTTTAACAGTTGCATACTTTTTTCATAATAAGCTATCAAAACCTCGCTTCGGCATTCATAGCTTCCAGCCAATTGATTTATTACCAGCATAGAATCCCCGAAGACTTCAACAGCATCAGCATGAACTTCTCTTAATAATTCCAACCCCTTTATCAAAGCTTGATATTCGGCTTGATTATTTGTTGATGTGGCAACAATCGGCAAGGAGAACTCATATTTCCTTCCCTGAGGGGAAATTAGCACTATGCCGATTCCTGCCCCCTGGTCACATGTGGATCCATCAAAGAAGAGCGTCCAAGGTACAATTTCCAAAGTCTCCACTGCACCATAATGTTGAGTCACAAAATCGGCCATAATCTGTCCTTTAACCGCTTTAGCCGATTCGTAACGCAGATCGAATTCTGACAGCGCCAAAATCCACTTACCGATTCTGCCACTCATGATCAGCATAGATAGCATGTACCGAACCACATCATCTTTGCAAATAACAGTGCATTCGGCCGATAGCAAATAATGTCTTAACTTAATACAGGAGAAGTACAAACATAAGCATAGTTTCTCAATAGCCGAATACCTAGTCTCAGCATCAATCAACCTTCTACTTAAATAGTAAATTACACGCTCCTTCCCTTCAAATTCTTGAATCAAAGCCGAACCGATGACCATCCTATCGGTAGATAAATACAATCTGAAGGGCTTTCCTTGCTGAGGTGGAATCAGAACTGGAGGATTTACCAAATAAATCTTGATTTCATCTAAGGCCAACTGTTGCTCTTCCCCCCATATAAACTCTTGATCGGCTTTCAATTTGAGCAAAGGACTAAAAGCACGAATTTTACTAGACAAATTAGATATAAACCTTCTGATAAAATTTACCTTGCCGATCAAGGACTGGAGCTCAGTTTTGTTGGTAGGAGCAACTATTTTGTTGATAGCATCAATGGATCTTCTGCTAATCTCAATCCCTCTTTGATGCACCATGAAACCAAGGAATTGCCCTGCCGATACACCAAATGCACACTTGTTGGGATTCATCTTTAAACCATACTTCCTTATACACTCCAACACCTTTCGCAAATCGGCAAGATTCCTCGCAAAATCCCCAGACTTGACCACCACATCATCAATATAAATTTCCACCAGCTTGCCGATGAACTCATGAAAGATAAAATTCATGGCCCTTTGATAAGTAGCACCAGCATTTTTCAAGCCGAAGGTCATGACTATACATTCAAACAGCCCAACATGACTAGGACATCTAAATGCAGTCTTTGGAATATCCTCTTCAGCCATGAATATTTGATTGTATCCTGCATTGCCATCCATAAAGCTAATGATCTGGTGCCCAGCCGCAGCATCAACCAGCAGATCGGCAACCGGCATTGGGTAGCCATTCATCGGTGTAGCTTTATTGAGATTCCTGAAATCAATGCAAACCCGGAGCTTCCCATTTTTCTTGTAGACGGGAACAACATTAGAAATCCACTCGGCATACCAACACTGCCGAATAAATTTAGCCTCGATAAGTTTAGTTATTTTGGCCTTGATGTCAGGAAGAATATTAAAATTACATCGGCGAGCAGGCTGTTGATGTGGCCAAATTCCAGACTTGATAGGCAACCGATGTTCAACAATTGATCGGTCTAAACCAGGCATCTCAGTATAATCCCAAGCAAAGCAATCTTTATATTCCTTTAACAAATTGGTCAACTGCTGTTTACACTCAGAATTTAACTTAGCACTAATAAAAGTAGGTCTAGGTTTATCACCACTACCTATGTCTACCTCTATCAAATCATCGGTCGATGTGAATCCCTGGCCTAATTTTCCATCATCGGTGAACCTATCCATTAAAACTCCTCATCAGAACCGACTGCTTGGATCGGTGGAATTTCATAATCGGCAACTTTGAGGAATTCTTTCTCTCAAACTTCTCCTGAGATACATCTAGTTCTCTCATAGGTATCTACCTCTGCCGATGCAATAACATAGGAAGAATCTCCTAGGACGATCTCAATCTTGTCACCTACCCACTGAACCAAGCATTGGTGCATGGTTGATGGAATGCAACAATTGGCATGAATCCAATCTCTCCCTAGCAGCAAATTATAAGCTCTTTTTCCGCTGATCACGAAGAAAGTTGTCGGCAAGGTTTTGCTGCCGATGGTCAACTCAACGCATATTGCCCCCTTAACTGGAGACATGTTTCCTTCGAAGTCTTTTAGCATCATATCGGTCTTGGTCAAATCTTGATCTCCTTCTCCAAGCTTCCGATAGACTGCATATGGCATGATGTTGATAGCAGCCCCACCATCAATCAATATCTTGGTCATCGCTTGACCATCAACTCTCCCTTTGACAAATAGAGCCTTAAGATGCTGCCTTTCATTGTCGGCAGGCTTTTCAAAGATGGCTGTCATCGGATCCAGAGCCAACTGAGCTATCTGGTCGAAAAACTCCAACTCCTCGTCATCACTAGATGGCGCCAGGAATTCCATCGGCAACATAAATACCATATTAACATCTGCTGATGGTCCTTCCCCCTTAGGATCTGATTGTTGCTGATCCCCAGATTGGCCAGAGTTCTCACCCTTGCTCAACTCTTCTCGTCTTTCGCGTTAGAATCTCCTCTTCTGTGTTTTAGTCAACCCCTCTGGACACCTTGGGGGAAGCGGCGACTGCCTTGCCGATGGACGACGATATTCCCTTGACTCCATCTGATGTGTATTGGCGTCCCTACAAAATATGAACTCATCGGGAACTCGTGCATTAACCATTTCTTCAAGCTCTTCCTGATTCCTGGAAAAATATCCAACACGATCACCAAGCCTGTCATGTACACTGAGTCTGCCCCCCAGCCGATCATGAACTGACGTTCTCCCCCTAATCGGCCCATTAAGTCGCCGATTATCATCGTGATAGCGCCGATCGGATCTGTCATACCGATCATAACCATTACATTCAGGGCAATCTCTAACAGTAGGCAATTTAATATTCTATTCCCAGCAATGGATGAAGAACGGGCAATTCCAATGATCTTTGTGCCGATTCCACTCTTGTCGGTGTCTTTCTTCTTCCCGATGATAGTCTTCTTGTTGGCATCGATATCGATCCTCACGTTGCTGCCAAGTCTCCCGAGGCCTTCTATGAGTTATCACAATACCAGATCAGGGAGGCCTTCCTGAGCTATTTCCTTCTTGGATTAAACCTTTTCCTTTAGCATCGGCGGCAGTAATTTGATGCTGAGGGTCCACTGATGCATTTCTTTCAGCTGCTTCCGATGTCAACAACTTGGTTTTCCCCTTAGCATCCAACATGTTTGTCGGAAAAGGGTGTTGATCAATCTTCATCGGCTTCTGGGCTTTGGAACTATCAAATTTGATTCTCCCGGATTCAATAGTCGATTGCAGCTATTGCCTAAAAACTTTGCACTCATTGGTGCTGTGAGAAGTTGCATTGTGCCACTTGCAGTACTTCATCTTCTTCAACTCTTCAGCCGATGGGATTACATGATTGGGTGACAACTTGATTTGCCCTTCCTGAAGTAGAAAGTCAAATATCCTATCGGCTTTAGTGATGTCAAACGCGAACTTCTCTGGCTCTTTATGCCCAAAAGGGCAAAACATCGGCTTCTTATTCTTTACCCATTCTGCTAAGCCGATGACTGGTTCCTCATCAGAGTCCAAGCTTGCTGCTTCATCCACAAATGATACATTTCTGTTCCATGCTCTCTTGGGCTCAAAAGACATGATATCTTGATCAGAAATTCTCTGCACCAAATGACTTAAGCTTTCGAACTCTTGAGATGCATACTTGTCTCTGATGTGTGGCAACAAACCCTAGAAAGCCAAATCGGCTAGCTGTCGATCGTCCAAAACCAGACTACAACATTTATTCTTGACCTCTCGTATTCTCTGCACAAAGCTCTCAACCGATTCATCATTGCGTGGCTTCAATTTAACCAAATCGGTGATCTTCTTCTCATGGACTCCAAAAAAGAAGTATTTGTGGAATTGCTTCTCTAGATCGGCCCAAGTAATCACTGAGTTGGGAGGTAATGATATAAACCAAGTGAAAGCCGATCCAGATAATGATGATGAGAACAAGCGAACCCTTAACTTGTCCCTGTTAGCAGCTTCTCCACATTAGATGATGAACCTGTTGACATGCTCCATGGTTGATGTATCATCCTGTCCAGAAAACTTGGTGAAATTTGGTACCTTGTACCGATTTGGAAGTGGGATTAAATCATATGCAGGAGGATACGGTGTCCGATAAGAATAAGTGTTGACTTTGGGTTTTATCTCAAACTGGTCTCTCATTACTTCAGCAATCTTATCGGCCCAATAAGGATCGGCATCTTGCCGATGAGGCGGTTGCGGATCTGGGACATGTTGATATGCTTCCATGTGTCTATGTGGTGCGCGATCTGCATGGAACATTGGGTTAATCATCTGGCCACCAATCTACTAACCACCGATCTGTTAACCACCAAACTGTTAATCCCATGCTTCTGAAATGGCTTATGTCTTCTGCTGTTGAAAACCGACAATATTTCCTCTTAAGGCAGTTGTTTTGCCTATAGGGAAAAACTTTGATAGAAAGGTATCTGACAAGTTCGTCCAGTTGTTGATGTTATCTTGATGAGTGTAGAACCACTTCCTCGCTTTTCCTTCTAGTGAGAATGGAAAAAGGCGAAGTAGTATGACGTCTTTGTCAACTCCGTTGATGTGGATTGTGCTTCCAATCTCTAAGAAATTCTGCAAGTGTGCACTAGCATCTTCATGTGCCTTTCCACTAAATTGTGTAGCTTGTACCAAATTGATGAGGCTTGACTTGAGCTCAAACTTGGGTATTCCTTCTTCTACTGCAAATCTTGGACCAGTTGGAATGTTCTCAAGACTTGGAGCAGAGAATTCTTGCAAGGTCTTTTGTGCCATAGCTTCAGCAATTGGTAGCTACCTTCTTCTTTTCTTGATTGCTTTGGTTCTGATGATGAAGAGTTGAATGTACCCAAAGTCAATCCTGATATACCCTGTATAAAAATATAAACATAGAAAAACAACAGGGTGAACCTGCCAAAGCAGAGGTGCCTTGTTATGATTTCTCACTTAGTAGCTGTTTTATGCAATTATTTCTCTATAGTCTAGTCTAAAATTTTATATGAATAACCTTGACTGATTTACTGGCTTTCCTTACCGTTCCTATGTGTTACCCTTTTGTTCCCCGGCAACGGCGCCATAAATGCTTGTTGACACTAGCTAACACCACTTAGATACTAGGTTGTCATTCCCAGCATGGTGCCAGAGTGTACAAAGGTATTTATAAATGTAAAGGCTCTCTAGAAAATAATCTATTCTATCCGCAAGCGCACAGATAAAACACCTCATTGTAGCATTTCACCAGGATAAGTATTCCAGGTAACGTTATTTATAATTTTGCTTAAGAGAACAAAAGGGATGAAATTAAAATAAGGACAAAATATATCAAGGCATAGACTAGAGATAAACTTGCAAGAACATGATTACTAATGAGAAACTCGTCACATAGTCACTTACTTTGGCAGGGGGTAAACCATAAAGATAATGATGATGAATTATAAGTTCAAGGGATAAAGAACACAGCGATTAGAAAATAGACTACTCCTCAAATATGTAGGTGATGTCAGATTAGCTAGAGAATGGATTCTAAGTTATCTACTAACTACTAAGTCATAATCTACTCTAGTTATCTACAAGATCATATATAGCATAAAAGACTCTTCATTCATGTATAAGGAACATTGATAAAGTAAATCAGAGCATCGCACGACTTACTCCACAATACTGGTTCTGCCTGTCCTATCAACGGAGGGTGGACTATATAAGAATCAACGAAGCTGTCACTATCGCGAACTACCACACGACCCGTCCAATAGGATACATTTGCAGATAAATAACATCTAAGCACCACGCTCATATGTGATCTATCACCTAACTCCCTCGCGTCAAGAGCTAAGCGCTTTGCAAACTTATACATAAACTCATTATCAATCATAACTATATCAAATATAGAACTAGAACAAACTAAGAACATAATAATTAGAGACATAATGCAATTAGAACAAAGAATTAGAGAAAGATATGAATAATACCAATCTTTATTACCGAACATCCGAATCCAGAGCGTAGTGCTCTACTTCTCTAATTGCTATCTAATCAAACCTCTAAACTTGAAGGATTAGGGAGTAGCTAATTCTAATTCTCTATGGGAGAGAAGCTCTAAACCCTAACTTTGATGGCTACCTCTGAATAATGATTTCTTCTCTTCTCCTCTCTCCTCCAGGGGGGAGAGGCCTTGGTTTTATAGTCCCTTCAAGTGAATTTGAGCCGTCGGATCAAACCGACATTGATTGTGTGGTTTAGATTGATCCTTTAGGTCGGTGGAGTTTAGCCCCGAAGCAGAGTCCTGATCTAACTCCTGGCCAGGGCGGGCGCCCAAGGGGGGTGGGCGGGCGCCCTGCCCCCGAGCCCGATCCTCTTCTCGTTCGTTCCCGTGGCTTCTGGACTCTTCTAGATTGAAGAAAATTGCGCGGCACGTAATTATCTTGTTGTAAACATGACATGTGGGCCTTCTCTCCATATTCTCTGATAACCCCTTGCAGAAATAGATAAACACCAAAGCTCGTGGAATTCTGTCAGATAAAACCCTAATTCTAGATGTTTGTTTCATATTGATCCTTTTTCATGTTTATTTGATTGTTAATTTTAGTACTTAAGGACCGTCAACACTGACCACCGAGATTCATCGGCTGGTTGACCAACCCCTGATTCTAGAATCCAGGGTAGATCTGGCCTTGTTGAAACCCTGTAGCTTGATGATTCTGTTGGGGCATTTGTGGAAAGACTTGCTGCTCAGGCCATCCACTATTAGCATTCATCAGCATAGACACTGCCGATGTCTGATAATTGGGCATCATCATTGAATTGACATACCCTGACTGAGTCATAAACCTCTATTGCATCGGCATTGAATCTGCCGATGCGTTAGGCATCTGGAACGTTGGAGCTTGAGAATTCCCAGTGTAAGGTCTTGCAGTAGTAGTTGTAGTATACTGGGGACTCTGATTCATCGGCATACTTGGAGGTGCCGATGCCATAGGAGCCTTGCCTCTCACCTTAGCCGTCTGGGATATACTAGGTGTCTTCAATGTCAGCTCTGGGGGCATACCATAACCCCACCAGTTAGGAGGAGGGACCGATCCTGACATCGCCGATGCCAATAGATCTGTAGCAAGCTTGATCTGCCCATCTGAAGTCGATGGATTGGTCGTCATCGGCGTAGATTGCGCATTAGTGACTCCTAGCGTGCTTGGAGGAACAGTAGTTTCTGTGCCCACAGCGACTGTTGCAGCCGATGGAGCTGTGACCACCGGTGATCCTGGCTGATGATGAGAAGGGCCCACATAATTTGGTGGCAATTGTCCTTCTTTGAAGGTTCTAACCATGGCATTGAAAACCGTATTAGACAGCACACCTGCTTGATTGATCAAGGCACGGTTAACAGCACCATCAACCATGTCTTGATGTTTACCAGGATTAGCGTCAAAGCTAACCTACCGAGGTGCCGGCATTGCTTCTTTCTGGATCACCTCACCACTCCTGTTGATGCTGAAGGATCTCAAACATTGCTGCTTGTAGTCCTCCATGGCTTTTGCAATAGCTTGCTTCTGCTCATCTTTGAGATTGGCTTCCGTCACAGGGATGACGTTCTCCTGATCGAACTCAGTAGTCGACATGTCGGTCTTGATCTTGAATCAATGTCCCACCAGGCGTGGCAAAAGATGTGTTGATGCAAAAGCTGATCTGCAAACATGAAGGGCTAATACCCGATTCAAACGTTAAGGCGTGCCAGCCGATTTGACCTTACTATCGGCAAAGGTGATAACTCGAATACTTTGGTCCCGACAACAGCGATGCGCCCGGATGTCACGGCCAAGAGGTACTCACGCGGAACTCGAGAATACACCGAGCTTAAGTCGACGAACTCCTAAGAACTCATAATAAAAAGGAAAAATATGACGAAGTCGTCGAAAAAGTAGATGCTGGAATATGAGTAAAAACTTGTGTTTGATTGATTGATAGATTCTCATTACAAGGCCCTAGGGTCTACATTTATACCCTGCTCAAAGAGCTACAATCAGACACGACTAGGACTCGAATTCTAAATCAAACAGAATCCGTTTACAAAACGAATTTAAACAACTAAGGAAAACATAAAACTATCCCCTTGTAACCGACCAGGACACCGCCATGGGTCAATCGGCAACTCCCGCAGAGCCATCGGCAATCTTCCTGCTATCGCCATCGGCAAACATTGATACTGGTCATCGGTTAGGAACGCGCCACCACTCCAGGACTTAGTCATACTTCAATCGTCCCCTCATCGGCAACCTTTCTCATCGGCAACTCTTCTGCAGTCTAGTTACCATTGCTCCACCTGCCGATCTTGTACTCTACTGGTCCCTGTGCACGTGTCCAAAAATGGTGTCAACAACTCCCTTCGCTCACGTGCCTCCTAGGCCCATGGTCTGCACATCACAGTGGTGGATCTACTCGCGCCTAGGATGCTCTTTAAGGTCATGTGCTCATGGATCTACCCAATCTCTTCGAGGTCTCTCTATCACTGAGGTATCTCTTACCTAGCTTTCTCCCCCTATTCATTGTGAGATGTACTTTTTCTTTGTGATGTGCTGGACAGATTTGTGACCTCCTGCGTTGGGGATCCCAACAGCCATTGGAAGTCCTGACTGTCGGGACTTCTGGCTCCTGCCAGGACTTCTGACACTGAAGTCACACACTCTATCTCGTACATTCACTCCATGTTGCTCAGTGTCTTTCTCGCTCGCTGCGTTGCGCCTTAGCTGTGTCTATCTTATTTTGCAGTGATGACTCGTGGGAGTCCATCTCGTCATGTTGAGAAGCGGTCCAAGATGAACCAGGACCGAGCCGCTACACCCTACACCAAAGCCACTCTCCCTCGTGCTGATGCGGCGGTTCTCAACATGTTGCTGCTTGTGCTTCTAGGCAGGGCACGAATCCTCTGCCGGTGGCTCATCCTTCATCCTCGCATCGGGCTCCTTACCCCACTGGTGGTGATGTAGTTGTTACTGAAGAAGAAGAGGCTCTTGAGCATGCTGGTCGCACTATTGTCGTTCCCATGTAGGGGTCTCCTTACGATGGCCCAGAGTGTCTGCTTGAAGGTCTTGTCCCTTTTGATGCTCTAGCTCCTATTATGCGCCCTCTAGAGATTGCTCCCAACCCTGGTGGCTGGGCTCCTCCTCGTCCCATGGACTTCTACCATAATGTCCGGGACATCCATTCTTTCCAGAGTCGCAATCTCTATGCTGAAGATGAGAGGGATCTCCGCCTTGAGTATCGGTTCTGGCACTATTTCCACTTCTACTATTATGAATTTATTTTCTACCACAAGTCTCTCAAGAAAGGGAAGCCTCTTGTTATTCAGATGAAGTACATCATTAAGTATTCTCTCTCTACAACCTTCAAGGAGCAAGAACTTTGGTAGATGGTGGATGATTTGTGCAACATGGGACTCTCTGGCTTGATAGAGTTTCACAGAAATTGGAACAATGAGGTCATCATGCAATTTTATGCCTCCTACCATCATGAGAATCACACTAGTGACACTGATGTTATTCACTGGACCACTGAGGGATGTCACTACAAGGTAGATTTTGTCACCTTTGCTCACTTACTTGGCTTCAATGGTCATGATCATCGTGCCACTGAGATCACTAATTATGAGGATGACACTATGACTGAGTACCAGTTCATGTATCTTGAGGGCTTTCCTGCTGATGGACAGACAGTTTACTTGAAGCCCTATTACTCTGTATTGAACAACATCCGATGCTAGATCTTTTACCCCAAGGAAGGGTACTCTAATTTTCTTCGGGTGACTCTCAGAAGGTTCTAGATCATTTTGGGGATGATTTTTGGAAGTTTTCAATCAGCCAGTACATTTGGAACAAAATTCATGATGCTTCTGAGGATTCGGTCTGGAATCGCCCCTATGCTCCTTACATTATGCATGTGATTAAGCAGGTTTTGGGCATTCGATTTCCTTCTACTAGGTCCAATCACAAGGTCTTGAAACTGGTGAATTGAGTTTTTGTTGCAGCTACTAGGGCATTGAAGGAACATGATGCCGCTTCTTCTTGCAGAGGTGGTCCTCCCTCCTCTTGTTCTTGTTGCGCTGCTCCTTCAACCCGAGCTGTTTCTTGCTCCACCAGCTCATAGCCTCTCACTTCCTCATCTGGCAAGAGCAAGAAGCCTAGCAAGTTCAAGTTTCACATGACCTACATATTTGGACAATGTTGTGCTAGTGCTCAGTGAGAACATGATATTCAGGAGCGTCTTTATCGCCTCGAGCAGCAGACTGGTATTGTATCCTCTCCTCCTCTAGCTTTTGTGCCTCCTCGTGATCCTCTGGAGCTTTATGATGAGGCTTGTTGTGCTTTTGCATATGAGGCTACTTCCCGTCCTCATGGCAAGGATGTGGCTGCCCTTGTGGATGAGGAGTACAATGAGGGTGATGATGATGATGATGATGACGACGATGATGATGGCAATGATGAGGACTTTGATCTTGAGTAGTTGATTCTCCTATGTGGCCTACCCCTTTTGGCACTTGTTGACAAAGGGGGAGTGTTAGGCTTTGATCTCTCATGTAATGCTAGATGTTCTTCGAGACCTTAAAACCTTTTAGCTTATATTAACTATGTCGTGTGGTGGCACTTTGTAATGGACAACTATATATTATGTGTGATGGATGATTGTAGGACAAGTGATGATTATCTATCTATCTTATTAGTTTATGTTTGTCTCTACATGTGACTGGTGATTGTTTATTTTGGATGGCCATGTGTTGTTGTTGGTGCAAAAATTGATCTCTCACACCAACAATCCCGGGGGCTCTTAGAGGGAGTGCAGGAGTCAAAGTCTTAGACCTCCTAAGCCATAAACGCATGAGCTTGATGATTTGATTTCAAAAGGCGTGCCAGTCAATTTGACTTGAAATTAACAAGGTAGAAGTACCAAAGTCAAATTATGGAACATACCAGTTGTTGCCAGACAGTTTTGAGATGTATGGCCTTAAAAAGCCATTGAATGAAGGAAATTAACTAGAAAGTCAACTCCTGATGATAATGCAAAATGATAATTATTATCAAATATTTAAATTCTCATCGAACAATCACATCTTATGGGTAAAGATAACCAGATCGGCTAATTAGCCAATACGCTACATGTGAGTAAGAGATAGTTTGCGTGCATTATCCTTTTATCCATTAAATAAATGATAACTTATTAAAACTAGTCTAAAGGCCTACGGTCTTAATAAATTACTTTCATAATTGCATTGGCTCTATATTCACCTAGTCTAAAGGCCAACGGGCTTCAATAAATTCAACATAGATTACTAGCTTATTTAATGTACAAACAGGTTCATGCATGCGCGCTATTCGTTTAAGCTTAGTTGGATTGACTATTTAGCCGATACAGGGTCCATAAAGCACGAACAGGATCTATCTACTTCGTTATAAATAGATTTGATTATTGTTGCCAAATTAATCATAACAAAATACATATCCCGAATGAATAACATGTAACAACCAAGCTCAACATGTTAGTTATCTTAATTTTACTTTGTAATCATTGTTTACTTAGGGATTTATAATAAGCATTTTAGATTTGAATCTCAAACTAACCTCGAATCTTGATTGGGCAGAATATTGTTGCAATAAATAAAACATTAATCTTTGAACAATATTGATAATTTAATGAATCTATTAAATTTCTAATTCAATAGAGCCGATAACTAACTTGAATCGATATTCATAATAGATTGAAACAATGCAGCCTTACAAATACAATTCAAATCGATAACTAGTTCACAATCGAGTTTGACATGAGTTCGAATGATGCAACCATGACAAACTACATCAACCATGACAATATTTACAAGAAAACCAAAGGTCGAAATCAACCGATACAACTCGATTTGTTGAAGGTCTCATCGAGATCTACTATTACTCCTACTCCTAAGTTTGGTGGCCAAAGCCAAAAAGAGTTTGTATTATGATTGTCTCTCCTTACAAGGATCGGGTTTCTAATATTTATAGTCCAGAGACCTAGTCTCATGTCTTAACACGATTATCCCAAAAAGGCAATTCAGACTCTAACTTTCCTTTTACGATTGAACCTGACACGTCTTCTTCGTCTTGCCTTGATCCGACACCCTTCTGATCGACTATTTTCATCACACCTCTTATTTAGTCGATCCACTCATCCGGTTGTCCCTCCTTCTACGAAGCAGGCCCACGAGCAGTTTTCTAACTCGCCAAAATTTAGGATTAACAGTTGCTTTAAGTTCTATCTTGAGTTTTTGGCCATCATATTCTCTTCTCAATGTTGTGTGGATATATCATGTCATAATGCATTTTCTTTCACGTATATATACTTGTTCCACACTTGTTGCACCCCACGGACTACAAAATTTAAGGGGAGCTTGCTTTGATGTATGTCATCTTTGTGATTATAATCACTACTGAAATTCAAATTCATGCATACATCAAGGGGGAGTTCACTGTAAATTTTGCAGTCCAAAAGTTTTAAACTATCTTATTCTTATCAAAGCCTAAGTTGGTTGTCATCAATTACCAAAAAGGGGGAGATTGAAAGTGCATTTTCCTCCTATGTGGGTTTTGGTGTATTAATGACACCCAAATTAGGGACTAATATATTTTAAATGAGATTTATTACAGCTATTAGTCCTATGAAACATTCAAAGATTTGACAAAAGATGAAATGTTATTCCCCAATTTGTGGAGTTGATAAAGGTGTCAGACTCAAAGTGGAGCTTCAAAGTTTATTCTTTTTCACTTTGGGTTTAGGTATATCGTACTATTAAGAGGGATACAAAGGTTGTTGGTTTGGGGAAGATAGAGTGCTCAAGTTTTTTAACTAAATCAAAAATAAAGACACTCTAGAACTTTATGGGCTTGTAGAATTAAATTCTGTGACTTCTGGTGTCGGAAGTCCCGACGTGAGTCGGAACTCCTCACGTGTTGTGCGGGGACAGTGGTCGTTGGAAGTCATGACGTCAGTCGGAACTCCCGATGCTGGGTCTTGCGCGTGCACGAGCCGGAAGTCCTGACAAATATCGGAAGTTCTCACATCAAGCCCCTGGCCTGCTTTGCCCTTGCATTCAAGCTAGCAGTTCTGGCACGTGTTAGCAGTGCTGATGCATCAGAAGTCCCGATGTATGTCGAGAGATCCGACGTAGGCATTTCGCGCAGACTCCGACTTTCACTTGAACTGTGTTTTCATTGAATGTCGGAAGTCCTGAGATTTGCGTCAAGACATCTGACGTAGATTTGAGCAGTCAACTTTCCCCTAAGTTTAAATAGCTCTCTCCCTCTTTCTAACTATTACCTAGTCATTTATTGTGACCAATCTTTAGCCAAAATAGCTCCCAAGCATTCAAGGCTCCCCTCTCCTCTCCCCTTTGCTCCCAACTTTGATTCCCTTAAGGATTAGAGTGATTGAAGAGTGGATTCAGCGAGAGGAACACTTGAGACTCTTGAGCAATTGATTTCTTCGTCAAGCCAGCGGGTTTTGTGTCTATTACTCTTGGGTTTTTGGAACCCTAGTTGGCTAGGCGTCGTCCAAGAGCTTCCATCTTGTGGAAGATCCTTGGAAAAGTTTGTATTACCCTTTGTTGATAGTGGAAATCTCTTGTGACCTTTGTGGTTGCTTAGAGAGAGAGGCAAGGAGTTGAAAGAGACTCCGACCTAAGTGTTCACCTCTACAACGAGGACGTAGGAGCTCCTTTGTGGGGTTGGCAAATCTCAAGATAAATCCTTGTGTCTCGCGTGGTTGTTGTTATTGTGATTCAATTTGTTATAACTTGTGTTTTCTTGTCTCTCTCTCTCTCTCATCCTCACTCTTAGGGTTTGATTTTGATCTACGATTTAGAGAGCTCTTAGTGTCAAGGAAGGCTTTCAACATCCTCATCTAACCACTACTAAGTGGTGTTGTAAGTTGTGGATCTCACAAAGTTCATTTGAGCACTTGTAGTTCATTTCCCATAGGTGTCGGAACTGCCGACAGTTTGCGTCGGAACTTCTAACACGTCGGAAGTTCTGACCCAAACTGTCTGTACTTCCGATAGTTGCTGATAAGTGATCTTGAGTTTTATGTAGAAATTTTTAGAGACGCCTATTCACCAGCCCCCCTCTAGGCGTTGTTTAGATCCTTTCACTCTCAATAAGCTTGACCCTCAACTCGGGTGTCGCAAGAATCAACTCAACAAAGAGAACTAGCCTTAAGCCCACCAGAGTTGCTCTTCGTGATCTCATACACATACAAGCATTAGAGCCCCTTACAAATCAACCGAGACTAGAGGCACCCACCAATCACCAACAATGCCCTCAATGATCCTTCAATCACTGAGCCATCTTGGTGGCGTTAACCACCAAGAGTAACAAAAAATCCAAGGCTCTAATGATGAACTAATGCTAAGCCTCCACTCAAAATAGCCCTTGTACTGTGCTAGTGGGCTATTTTCAAGTTCAATGGAAAAGTTCAACTTTTCTTTCTGCATTTTTTGCATCGAGTGTTTAGAATTTGTTTCCTAGACCGCTCATAAAAAATCAATTTAGTGATGATAAAAAAATTAACATGAATAAAGATCAGATTATACCGTCAGTAGTAATAGTTTTTGTACTAATGAGTAATACACGTTTTAAGGAACTTTTAACTAGCAGCACAGATTTTAAGAAACTCTTAATAATAGTGGGTACTTAACTAGCTGTTGTTTATTATCTGTGGGCAGAGTGAGTACTACTACTACTACCAATTTAACATCATGAGGTTATGCATCACCTTAGCTAATTTCTTGAGATAAGACATGAATTAATTATATATACTTTTCCTTGATAAATCTGCTATTACAAGACTACAGATATAAGAAACTCTTAATTGTAAAGCATAATAGATGGCATGCATTAGTAATTGCTTAAATATACAACCATTACTTTAAAATTCACCAACTAGCTAGATCCTATTTATACCCCCAAAACAAAGCTCATTTGCAAACCAAAATCACAGTAGAGCTGAAGATAGCAAACAACATTATGGCAACCAGAGCGGCATCTTTTGCTCTTTATTACATTCTCCTCCTCACATTGTGCTCAAGTTCGTTTCTTGCTTCAGTACATTATTACAATTTGTACTCACTTTTGCTTACAGACTAAACTATATTGCTATTGCCCTATTTATGTAGCGGGGGCAGAGGTTCGAGGCGTCGCAGAGTACCCGGCTGCTGCAAGTGCTACACCATATTGTGGCAGAAACTTCATAGCCAGCCAGGGAAAATGTGATGATACTAAATGTTGGGGATCATGCCATGATAAATATTTCAGGCTTCCGAATGTCACTCATGTGGGCGGCGCTTGCGAAACTCCCACCTGTTGCCTTTGTGAGGTAGATTGTGAGTGAAATACTTAAGTCAGCCTCTGCTGATAGTGCATTTTGAGATGATGTACCATGTATAAGAGAAATAAAAATACTCCATTTGAAATAAACTGTCATTCTAGGATGGGGGGAGCAAACCAAGGCTGGTAGTAAAATGACGCTGCTACCCCTAGAACTGACATCTCGCAAGTTTTTTTTTCTTACTTGTAATCATGGCACAAATCGAAGTAGTGCTTGAAATTTATTTAAAAAAAAGAACATGGCTGCCTCAAACAAAATCCAACCTGTTCGTTTCACTGAAATTTAATTTATACCGATGCTTATGCTAAAATACTGTGAGAGTAAAACATCGTTGGTTCACTAAAAAGTACTGTTGAAATATGGTTTTGGCACTTAAATTTCTACAATTATAGTTTATTTTGGAACCGTGGGAGTATGTTGCTCAAGGCTCTAATTTTTTACTACGGTCATGTTTAGATACGAAAACTTTTTGGATTTCGCTACTGTAACACTTTCGTTTGTTTGTGGCAAATATTATCCAATCATAGACTAACTAAGATCAAAAGATTCGTCTCGTGATTTACAGACAAACTGTGTAATTAGTTTTTGTTTTCATCTATATTTAATACTTCATGCATGTGCCGCAAGATTCGATGTGATGGAGAATCTTAAAACTTTTTGATTTTTGAGGTGAACTAAACAAGGCCTACTTCTATGAGTTGATTGTTTTGGCACTTGTTTGAAATATATGATTATTTGTAGGCAAACTAGCCCTAGCATAAGAAATATAAGATCAGTGTTTAAAATAGTGGGCTACCGTAGCTCGAAGAGCCTGCCTCTAGGATATTTTAGCTATACCAGGCTATCACTGCTATGGACGCTATTGCGGCAAAACAAAATGCTAAATCACGTAGGGCACACTGCTAGCATCCCAACTGTTTTGCATAGTTTGTTTGGTAAATGAGGGAGTTTATCAAATTCTAAATAAATATGGCAAACATGAAAAGAGACAATCTCCAATGATTTGGCATTAATCACTTGGTAAAAAAAATTGACGGCGAGAAGAGGGAGTAGTCGCGCAACCACGCGCCGGGGTGACGGATTTCACGCGAGGGACGCGATGCCAAGCGCGGAGGGGCTTGGCATATATGTGAGTCATTCCCGTCTATTTGCCAAGTTAACAAAATTGCAAAACCTAATTGTCAAACTGTTGGATAGGTGTTTTTAGACTTTTATGCAAATACATGAATGCAAAGCCTATTCGGTAAACGGTTGGGATGCTTAGTAGCGTAAAATGACATTAGGCAGAAAGCTTGTCTAAGTGGAATTCTAATATACCTTTTGTCACTAACGCTTGTTTCAGGGGCTTCCTTGTAAATCATAAGTGAAACAAGTGATTAAGTTACCGAGCATGTTTG
This sequence comes from Sorghum bicolor, assembly GCF_000003195.3. Taxonomy (NCBI): domain Eukaryota; kingdom Viridiplantae; phylum Streptophyta; class Magnoliopsida; order Poales; family Poaceae; genus Sorghum; species Sorghum bicolor. The sequence continues at coordinate 11,591,876 of NC_012873.2, read as the reverse complement.
ATCGTTCACTCATATCCTTTCCATCAGGACGCTCGCCATACCTTGACATTGCCACGGATCCCCACCCCGAATTGCTCCCTGATGCAAGCCCGTAGCCATGGCCGATAGATGCAAGTTCACAATGAGCGCTAGGCGTGAGAAAGAAGATGAGCAGTCAAGCACGAGTCAACTCAGCGAACAGTTACATGGGCCTTGGCTTTTTGGGCTATGATTTTGGGCTGCCATAGCTTACAAGCTTTCATTAGATATTCCTGTCCATAACCGCGACTCCGTAGCCCACCGTTCCCTTTCCCCGACGCAGCGAGCCAACGACACTTTGTTTTTTCTTTTTTTTTTTGCCCAAACGACACTTTGTTTGACACTTTGTTGAATCGGCCGATTTGGCGAGGGTGGCGAGCTGGCGACCATGGCATCGGAGGATTGGCCATCAAGCCAACTGCTAGGCGCCTTGGCCCCTAGCCGCCTGCAGGAAGGCTGCTCTGCTTTCCATGCTTGTGATTAGATTATCTTTTGTTTGTTTGGCAGAAAAATCATGGTTGCTCAATAACTAGTAGATTCGATAGATAAACTCAAATAAATAGATTAAAAATTTTAAATTTTTTAATTATTTTTTAGACTTGTGTTGTCATTAATCTCCAAAAATATTGAGTTCGAACACATTTAGGCCCCAATATAGTGAATTTTGGGGGTTTTCGTGATTGATGAATATAAATATTGTGACTAACATATGTGTTTGCAGCGATGATTGCATTTGAGTTAGTCTCAATGAGAATGGTCACAAGTGTCTTGGCCCTAAGAACTAATGATGATTGGCATATGGTGTATGTGAGAATAGATGAAACGTGGTACCTTCTCATATCCACGGTTGCGTGTTATATAGGCACGAGGAAAAGCCCCTTGGCGGTGGCTTGTACATAAGTATGGTTACAACAATAATAAAGGAAGTCTTACAATCAAGGATCACCTCCTATCTACAATATACGCATACATGAGTCTAGTTACAATGAACCTAGACTAATAGATATTCATATCATCTAACACTCCTCCACAATCTCAGCCACTTACAAGGTTGAGATTGGTCCTAAACAGTTGAAGCTTCACAGCGGTGATGGCCTTATGAACCCATCTGCCAACTGATCACCGGAGTTGATGAACCGGATGTCTAGAATTTTCTCTGCCACTCGTTCTCTGATGAAATGGAAATCTATCTCTATATGTTTTGTTCTAGCATGGAACACAGGATTGGCTGACAAGTACTTTGCCCCCAAATTATCACACCACAACCTAGCAGCCATTGGATGTGTTACCTTGAGTTCGGTTAGAAGTTTTTGAACCCACATCATCTCTATTGTAGCATTTGCCAAAGCTTTGTACTCAGCTTCCGCGCTAGACCTTGACACCATTGCCTGTTTCCTGGCGATCCAAGACACAAGATTGCTACCAAGAAACACAGTGAAACCTCCTGTAGACCGCCTATCATCAAGGCAACCGGCCTAATCAATATCTAAAAACGCACTTATCATCATGGACTATGATCTCCTAATCTTAAGCCCATGGGTCCTTGTTCCACTAACATACCTCAGGATCCACTTGACGGCGCCCTAGTGAGTAGTAGTTTGAGCATGCAAGTACTGACACACCTTGTTGACCCAAAAGGATATGTTCAAATCGCCTGCCGCTATGTCCTCCTTTCTAACTGTGGCCACCATGGCGGCCTCCATGCCCGCCGCCACGCACGTTGTTGTTGTAGTTGCCACCACCACAGCCTTCCTTGGAGGCTATGTTCATAGAGGACTGTTGTCCTCTGCCCCTTGCCTCCATGCGCTTCTCAAAGGAGACAAGCTGCGCATAGAGCTCATTCACGGTGATCGGCTCAACCCGCGTCGCCACAGCCATCACTGCTAGATCATACTCCCGATCTAGCCCGGTAAGATGTAGGAGATGAGTTTCTCATCTTCGAGCTTACGATTGGTAGATGCCATCTCGTCTCCGAGGACCTTCATCTTCGTGAAGAATTCGCTGATGGAGGATGCGCCCTTGGACGCAGTAGTAAGAGCCATCCTTGTACTTATGATTTGGGCTCTTGATTGTGATGCATGAAGCGCCTGGATTGCAGTCCATGCCTCCGCCGCAGTGATCTGAGATCCGATCTCGCGAGAGAGGGATCCAAGGAGGTAGGAGAGGACTTGCTGATCTTGGGCCACCCACTTCTTGAACTTAGGGTTCAGGATGGGTGCTGCATCGGCCGCCGGCTTCTCATCGTCCGCCTTGGGCTTGGGGGGAATGAACTTCTCCGGCGGCTTCTCCGCCGGGTCGATGAACTTTTCCATCTCAGCACCATGAAGGCTGGAGAGGACTTGGAGCTTCCACATAGGATGATTATTCCTGGTCAGCTTCTCCGTGACCGGGAAGATGCCGAGGGGAGAAAACGCGGCAAGGGCGGCGGCAGTGGAGGAGGATGCGAGCGCCATATCTTTCCACTAGGATAGATGCTCTGATTACCATGTTAGAATAGGTGGAACGTGGTACCTTCTTAGGTCCACGGTTGCGTGTTATATAGGCATGAGGAAAAGCCCCTCGACGGTGGCTTGTACATAAGTTTGGTTACAGCAATAATAAAGGAAGAGTCCTACAATCAAGGATCATCTCCCATCTACGATACACGCATGCATGAGTCTAGTTACAATGAACCTAGACTAACAGATATTCATATCATCTAACAGTGTAAAGGATAATTATGAAGACTTAGTACACTATTGAACGAATGTAGGCTATGTGCGTGGAGACATTCATTGTACTGTTGGTCGTGCTATTATATTAGGGGTGGGGAGAGGGGGGTTGAGTTTCATTGTATTCAACCTGAGAGAATTGAAGCAAGAGCACATGGATGCACGAGAAGCTATATCTTAGTTAAGTTAATAAGGGTCATATGGAGTTGCTCTTGCACCTCATTGTTACCGGTATTTATAGAAAGCATTTTGAGATCCACGTAAGCCATGAAGTAAGATTTGAGTGTCAGCCTTAACTGCTACCATGTTTTTGGTTGGGTTTTCTTGAGTTGACACTTCAAGACTTGTTACTCTTGACGATTGTCATCTCTTAGATCAAAAACCACTAAAGTTATACTAGCGTCAAACTGTAATTTTTAAGAACAATTTTATTGATCTTTTAAATAAAAAAATATTTCCTTTATCATAAAAAGAATATATAAAACCTTGCTTCTTGAGAAATCTAGTAATCCTAATATGACCATATTTATAAAAAAATAGTATCGATATATTAATTTACATCTCCTAATTTGTTTATTATCAAAATATATTTATGTATTACATATTTTAAGTAGTAGTAAATTTTATATATATATCAGGGCACTTCCAAAGCAAAGAAACTATATGGTTTCTACGTTTATTAATTAGGGTGTCAACTAAGAAAAGATAATGTGTCATTAAAAAAGAAAGAGAAGGAAAAAGTTTTTTAGATAAGAAAATTGTGTTTATACAATAATCAAAACATGAAAAATGTGATAGGTAGAGGCCTTTTATAGTTGAGTGGGTGAAAATTTTTTGGGATACTTTCGTATTTTCGTTTGTATTTGACAATTATTGTCCAACCATGGACTAACTAGGCTTAAAAAATTCGTCTCACGATTTACAGGCAAACTGTATAATTAATTTTTATTTTTATTTATATTTAATGTTCCATGCATGTGCGCAAGATTTGATGTGACAGAGAATTTTAAAATTTTCTTAGATTTTGAAAGAAACTAAACAAGGCCAGATTACGAAGATAAGACATGTAATTAAAAAATCTTTCTGACCATATTTTTATATAATGTCTATATAAATAATAAACATAGAAATTATATGTAATCTCTAATATTAGAACTGTCCTTATTAAGCTTGAAATAAAATTATTTAATTTCTCTAGAAACGAGACTTTCATTCTTTCCGTGAGGGTTTCCTTTCGTGGTGAGGTTCAAAACTTAAGGCCTGTTTAGTCTAAAAAAATTCTTTTCGTCTCATCACATTAAATCTTTGAACACATGCATAAAATATTAAATATAGATAAAAAAACTAATTGTATATTTTATATGTAATTTACAAGACGAATCTTTTGAGCCTAATTAATCTATGATTGGACACTAATTATCAAATAAAACAAAAATGCTACAATAGCTAAATCTAAAAAAATTTGTAAACTAAGGCCTTGTTTACTTCGTGAAAATTTTTGAGTTTAACTAATATAACACTTTGGTTTATATTTGGTAATTATTATCTACTATAAATTAATTAGACTTAAAAGATTCGTCTAGTAAATTACAGATAAATTATATAATTAATTATTATTTAACATTTTATACATATAAAGAATATTAATTTTTTAAAAAAACTAAACAAATCCTAACTGAAAACTTCTATTTGGAAGTTGCAGAATTAAAGTTGGCCAGTTGGGCAATGAAAAGCAGCTGCAGCCAGCGCCCAGCGGCCAAGCGGAGGTGGCCTCATCAGTCATCACGTACGCTCGTCGTGTCATCCTGCTGTTCACCTTTCTCGAAGTCCATAGAAGAATTCACGTGATATTCTATTCAGCAACACGAGCACGAGGAATCAAAAAGTCATTCGTGTCTCTTCACCTGGCGCTGCATGCATGCTGCCACGTATCCGCCATGCCCGCCACCTCGACCCAGCGCTTGCTTACGGTTCCCTGACCAGTGACCACCCAGCGCCTTCGTTCTCCTTTCTTCTATCCCTCGCCGTCCGTCCCCGAGACTCACCTGCACTCCATTTCAGTGAGGCTAGCCATGGTGAAGCTGGCGACGGCGCGCGAGTGCCGCACATACAGCCTGGGCGCCGGCGCGGGGTCCGGCACGGCGTCGCGCAACCGGTGGGAGTACATCAACGCCGGGGTGTACATCTTGGCGGCGGTGCTCCTGGTCGCCGGGTTCCTGGCGCAGCTCCCGCCGTGGGGGCGCGGGTGGTCCGGCAGGCCGGGGCTCGTGGTGACCGCGATCGGGCTCGCCGGCGTGCTGGCCGTCAACGCGCACGACCTCCTGGCGCACGTCGCCGGCGTCGATTACCGGCTCGGGACGGTGGCTGGCCTCGACGCGCAGCTCGCGCTCGTCGAGCTCGCCGTCCCCGCCGTGCAGATCGTCGGCACACTGCTCATGCTCGTCGCTGTCATCTTCTTTGAGATTCAGGTCAGCGCAGTCTGTCGTCTGTACCAAATCCATTCAAAAAACAAAAAATTTACGTGATGAAGCAGATTGTATGGTTTGCTTATTTGGAATCATAAGATGCAATACACAGATGGAGAGAGGGTACCGGCACAGTCTAGCAGTGCACGGCCTGAACCTGCTCATAGCCGGGCCGGCGCTGTGGTGCCTGGGGTCCGTGCACAACATCTGCCAGGTCTACGAGCGAGCGAGCGGGCACGTCCAGCTCCTGCAGAAGAGCGTGCAGATCCCGCTGCTGCTGGGGAGCACCCTCTTCCTCGTCGCCGGCGTCGTCAACCGGCACGACCGCCGCAGCCGCCACTCCGCCTTCGTGCTACTGGTAATGATTCATTCAGGAATAATTGAACTGTCAAATTTGATAATTTAATTCTACTCCTAAATTAACAGTAGAGAACTCTGCTCTGGGCCGATGTTCGGCGTGCATGCAGGGGAGGAGCTGGGTGTGGTTCTGCGTGTTCGGGAGCCTCTTGTTCCTGGCCGGCGGCGTGCTGAACCTGCTGAAGGTGTTCAAGACGCAGCAGATGGGCGGGAGGGGACTGGAGAAGCTGCGCGGCGGCGCGCAGGAGCGGCTGGCACTGGAGAGGGAGGGCAAGGTGCCCCTCATCCTGGAGCATGGCCACGGCGGCGGCGGCGGCGGCGGACGGACTAGGCCTGGCCCTGCGGCAGGGGCGATGACGCCGCCGCCCGGGTCCTACAAGGACGCGCTCGTCAGCAGCGCCAGCTAGGAGAGGAACAGAACAGCAATGGCAGGCCGCCTTGTGTAGATGCTCAGGATTTCACGTTGAAGTGTACTCTGCTTTTTTATCATCGATTACGTTCACGCCTGACGCCTGGGTCTGGTTGAATAAACTTTACTACTGCAGGGGTGCGGTGACATGTCGGTAATAAGCGAATAATTGCTGTCTCTGCTTCGCAATCACCAGATGTGAATAAGTAGTTTTGAGAAAAGAAAAAGCTATTGTTAATTAGATTTTAGAATATTGTTAGAGAAAAACACAGTTGAATGGCTCGCAGATTTGGCTTGAGTGGCTTGCAGATTCGGCTGCTAAGCTCAAACAAATAAGGCGTACCGAGTCCATGGGCGTAGCCAAGGCCCGGCCACCCTGGGCCAGTGGCCGGGCTCCTCTCCTGGCTGCTGCAAACACCACTTCCTTCAAACAAAAAGAAAGCTATGTATAGACTCTGCTCAAAAGAAAAGATGTTTCTAAATAAAACTCAAAAAGAAAAGCAACATCTCATCAAGATGTTTCTAAATAAAACTCAAAAAGAAAAGCAACATACATTGATGAGGAAGTTTAAAGATGAGGTAAGGAGCAGTCTCCGCCTAGGACTTAGTGATTATTTTTGTTTAAAATTTAAAACTATTTTGTTGTCTAATTTTGCTTGTGTATTATATAATTATATAGCTTTGTTTATACACTAACAAATACTAAAAAACAAAAATAGTCGTCGTCATCTTTCTCTTTTGATCATAATGTCACATTATCTTTACTTAGTTAAAAACCATATGATTTCTACGTTGTGGTGACCTTACTATTAGTACGATGTTTTGTCTAGTCCAGGCTCCATAAAATTTCTAGCTTCGCCACTGACCGAGTCGATTTGTTGATGGCTGCCGAGTAATCAAATCGGATGATTAATTAGAGACAGTTTCAATAGAATTTTATGAGAGATATTATACATATTAAATAGGACGTCATATTAGTAGAAATAAGCTTTTTTCCGTAAAATGGGGAGGAGAGATAAGGCCTTGTTTAGTTGGCAAAATTTTGGGTTTTTGGCTACTGTAGCACTTTCGTTTTTATTTGACAAACATTGTCCAATTATGGAGTAACTAGGTTCAAAAGATCCATCTCACAAATTACAGATAAACTGTGCAATTAGTTTTTATTTTCGTCTATATTTAAAGCTTCATGCATTCGATTAAAGATTCGATGTGACAGAGAATCTTGAAAATTTTTGCGAACTAAACAAGGCCTAAGTAAACCTTTCGCCCCCACGAAACGTTTGAGCACTCTTTCCAAAACCACATGAAACGTTTGAGCACTCTTTCCGAAACGTTGGAAACCGTTGAGAGGCTTGTTCGTTTCATCCATGGCTTCTTCATCCTCTGGACTTCAGATGGGACATGACATGACCGCGAGTGCCCACGCGAGCACGTAGTTTCGTTTCGTCGATTGCGCGCAACTCCACCGATGCAACCATGAGCGCCAACGCGAGCCGCCATAGGAGCTCCGTGGGGCACGGCAACCACCGATGCGACCGCGAGCACCCACGCGAGCCGCCGGCCGCCGCGCGAGTTCCGCCGAACGAGCGTTGCTCTGCGGCTCTGCCGGCCGCGGGCTCCGTCGCAGTCGCCTGCATCGCCACTACGGAAGCTCCGTCGCGCACCACTCCATCGATGCAACCATGAGCCGTCACGCGCTGCTCCGTTGACGCGGCCGCGAGCGACAACGATGGGACCAGACTTCATCACATGACACTGTGACGTTGCTGTGGCCTTCTCCTCCAAGGGCCCCAACATTGTGAGCATTCTCAAGCTGGACACCATCGCGTCGGTAGATTTTTTTTATTTTTACTCCAAATTTGAAACAAATTTTAAAATTAGACCGGTTTAAAAAAATTTATAACTAACCCGTTTGGTCCCGCCACCATGCATGGCGGTGCAAACACACTACACCCCGCCATGCATGGCGGCACGGTGGGGCCACCACGTGGCGTTGGACGCCAGACGGCTGCTGACATGGTTGACACGTGGCAAAGAGTACCCCGCTACGCAGAATTTTTTTTATTTTTAGCCCAAATTTGAAACAAATTTTGAATTTGACCCTGTTTGGAAATTATTTCCAAATCTAGACCGTTTGGACCTACCACCATGCATGGCGGGGCAAATGCATAGTACTCCGCCATGCATGGTGGCGGGTTGCACCTGCACACGTGGCATGGTGGCGGGGTGGCTGATGACGTGGCAATGACCACATGGCAAAGGGTCCCCGCCACCCATCATGGCGGGTTAGGGGTACCCCGCCGCGCATCATGGCGGGGTATACCCTGACAAAACGGCCCGGCCCGCCCCTTTGTGTCCTTTATCGCACGCCCCGTTGCGCCCATCAGCCTCTCAGCCCCGCACCGCCGCCGCGCCCTGCCCCGCGCGCGCCCGCCGCGCTCCTGCGCCCAGCCACCGCGCCCCGCGCCCGCACCGCCGCGCGCGTCGCGGCCCGCCCCCGCCGGCCGCCGTTCTTGGTGGGGGTGGCCGCGGGCCTTGGTGGCCGCCCGGCCCCTCCCTCCAGCGGCCTTGCTGGCCCTCTACCTTCTCTTCCGGCGGACTAAGGTATATTTTGTTAGTTATTTTTTGTTAATCATTTTTGTTAATTATTTTTGTTAGTTAAACTTGTTTTTAGTTAGTATTATTAGAGTTAATTATTTAGGGTTTAGGGTTTGTTATGTAGTAAGTAGTTAGTAAGTTAGTTGGTTTTATTAGAATTAGTTAAGAATTTAGTTAGTTATTACTGTACTTAGTTAGTTAGTTATTTAGTATTTAGTACTACCATATTGGTTAGTTGATGAGGATTGTACTTAAATCGTTTTGTAGATGGATTACGGTGTAAGAGTTTTTTACGGAGGAAGTGTTAGGAGAGAGGACTGTCAGTTTGAGGATATGTATGAAGAATTGGAATGGTTTGATGCCCCCCTAGTTTGAGCGATCTATGTGACCGTTTGATTTTGAAGTTTGGCGATGCTTTCACACTAAAGGGTAGGTTTGATGTTGGAAAGAATAGGGCACACTATGTGATGATGGACTTGTGCAACCAAGCTGAGTGGTCCCGATACAATAGGGTCATCCAAGGTTTGAATGTCGGTATGACTGAGTTGGTGTTGGAGAATGTTGAGAATGAGGAGCCGTCCTTCAACGATGGTGGTGCTCAAGGAGATTGTGGTGTGCAGGTCCAACAAAGTATGGAAAGTATGGACTTGGATGGTAATTGGACGCAGGAGCGGGTTTATCTCCTCCAGTTGGTCATATAAGCAATGATTTTGATGTAGACGAGTTTGAACAGGAGGAGAATGAGGCGGCAGAGGATGAAATGATTGGTGATGATGTTTGCTCTGATTCTGACGAATCAGAAAATGAGGAAGGAGGTTCACCTGCCATGCGTGCACCGGTTCGTGGCATGCCCTCAGGAGTGCCGCTTGAGGTACTTCATGCCATGCAGACTCAGGGCACTTTAGCCATAGGGTATCCAGGTGATGGAGAGGAATATGAAGGATGGGGCCGGGTTAGGGAGGCGAAACCTTACGTTGCACCACCCTCTTATACATCGGCAGAGCTTACACAGCTGAGGGAGGCTAGCTTGCCCTTTACCGGTGTTCCAAATTATATGGATGTCAGCATGTCGCATATGGCGGTTTGTGACACGGGTTTGCAGATATGTCGCCTATCCTCCCATTGTTGTCGTCTTCCTCTGGCTCGGCCTCCTCTTCGACCACAATCGGATGGCTAGCGGTGCCACCAACTCCAGCGTCCCGCTGTAATATCCTATTCTCCGTGTACTTAGCACGACCCACATCTGCTTGCCAGTTCCCGATGCATCCAATCTTTGTAAGTACAAAATTCAAGAATTAGCACGATGTTCATTAAAGTGAAACAAAAAGTTTGACTTTCCAAAACGGAATGACTACTTGCACATAATGAGGCAATAGTATCGTTCAAGCCTTGCATCTCAGCTCTCTCAGTCTGCTCCACAACCTTCCTTACATCCTCTTCAGCCTTCCTTGCTTGGTACTCCTCTACCTCCTTTTCCCTCTCCTCAGACCACTTCTTCCATGCAATACTCGTAGGGTTATGAACACGCAACTCCTGGGCCCATGCAAGCATTTTCTTCTTATGGGCCTTCATGAAATCAGTGACGTAGTTTGCAGGATAACCTCTCATCTTGCGAACTGCTACTCTTGTCTTATACTCATCCTTGAACTTAAACAAATCATCAGATGATTCCCATTTGCATTTCTGAGTGCTCTGTTACGGGAAATATATAAATACAAAGTTAGCATACAAAAACAAATATATGAATACAGTAGTACTAAATGTCCACAGTCCTAGCAAACCTCATCATAGTCGATCATGTGGCCACAGAAGTGGCCAATACCAAGACCTGAAGGGACTAGGCTATAGCTAGCTTCAACACCACATTTGCACATCACGGGAGGCGCAATAGACCTCCTCTTCTTCTTCCACTCTGGCACCTCCTCCTCCTTCTCAGGCTCTGGCCAATGGCTCTTTGGACCATAGACCCACTCCGCGAAACGGCACTTTGGAAAATCACGATCCTACAAAAACAACACATTAGAACACACATATACGAACTGACATTTGAAGGTTGACTCAAAACTTACTTCACGCCGCAGAGGACAAATGAACTCTTGTTCATTCCGTGGATTTATCATGGCTTGTTCTCTGCAATGACACTTTGGAGGATCCTCGAGCCGCCGTGCAGAGGCTACGACCTTCTCTTCCTCCGTCATAGGAGGAGGGTTAGGGGGGCGGAACCCAATGAGTAAACAACTCACGTTTGCAATGATCAACGCCGGGGTAGAAAAACAGAATTCTTGGGTCAAACTTGTCCGGCCCGTCGATCCATTGAAAGAAAAAGCACCAGAAGTAGGGCTACAAAAGAGTTTCAATTGTCTCATTGGGAATAAAACATCAAAAACCAATAAGAAAAACAGAGGGCACAGTGACTTATGCTACAACTATAACATGTGTAGAAGCAACGTGCCGCAGTATTCGGATGTCTTGACTGGCTCACGTGTGCCGGATGTCCACAATCACAGTTAGGAATAGGTTCCTCGGGAGGCACGGGGGCATCCTTGCAAGACACGTCGGGGTACAACTCTCTAGGATGACCCTTTTTTCGCCAAATCGACTCACGATACGAGTCCTCCATCTAAGACACGCTAATAATTCAACACAAATCATATAACTAAACAAACTATAACTAAACAAACTAACGTAATAAGAAATTTACCAAACATACTATAACTAAATTAAACTATAGAAACGTAAAGTAAATAAGAAATTTACCTTCTTCAAATAAGGGGTGGCCGGGACAAGGACCGGCAATGGCCGGCCGCAGCGGAGAGGGGCGCTGGGGAGGAGCAATGGGGGTGAAGGATGACGAGGAGGGACACTAGAGAAGAGCGGCGCTCGGGTGTGAGAGAGGGAGAGAAAGAGAGACCCTCGGGGTGAGAGAGGGAGAGAAATGAGCCGGACTGGGCTCTCAGCTGGTTTAAATGGGCGCGGGCATACCCCACCATGATCCACGGCGGGGTGCCCCTAACCAGCTATGGATCATGGTGGGATCCACGTCAGCCAGCCGCGCCAGCCACCAGTGGGATCCACGAAAGGCTAAATAACCATATGAATCTGTGTAATAAAATTACCCATTGAGAGAGAGCATGAGATGAATCCTCTATTGAGACTGGCCTATATAGTAACCATCACTTAATTATTTTACTAACGTGACAAGGTAGTTATTGAAGAGAGAGTCATAAAAATCGGATCTAAATTAGAAGCTATGTCTATACTAATTAATAAGTAGTTTAGCACATATAGATTAAACAAATGGAGAATGTACAAATCTACTAGACCGGGAGATAGAGTATGGGATGAGATGAGAGGCATAAGAGTAGCAGGGGCGTCCTCGGTCCATGCGAGCTGTACGACGGAACTGGGCTCCTAAAGTTTATGAGCCCTAAATTTTACTAAATATTCTAAGTATATATAATAATATTGGATTAGTTTAAATTAGTAAATTAGTCACAGGCTCAATAAACGTGGCCTTTTACTTCCTTTGGGAGAAAAGCACGTCACATTGAGTCCACAATTGTGAGTTAGAAAAGTTTGATCAGCTGGACCCAGATCGAGACGTCATATAGAGATCATTGCATGATATAAATTCTATATCTAGCCCCTATTTTATTTAATTAATTTTTTATATATTGTCTTTGTAATATATTGATATTTGTTATTATCTTTTTTTTATTTTGATAATAGATGTTAGGTCACACTCGTTGTTTTCAGCCAGTAGAATGCCCGACAGTACCTCTCAAAAGTCAAAAGTTTTTTTTTTAGAAACGTCAAAAAAAAAGGTGCTAACCCAGTCCAGGTCCAGCAACCAGGGTACCAGAGCCTCGCCACGAGGCCAGCGGGAACAGAGCACTCCTGTGGGCTGGAATTGGCTGGGCTTGTGTTGGGTCAATTTGGACTGGATCGGGCCCAGCTGACGAGTGTGGGGTGGACAACCAGAAGGGTTGCAAGTCCCCCAAAATACAGTTCAGCTGGTAGATGATCTGATTGAACAGGCAGGCAGCCGCAATTGCCGTCTTAGCTGACCGATTAATTTCCCAAGCACGCAGCAAGCCCACACTTACCTGTGTGAAGGCAAACTTTAACTATATGCCGTATATTCCATCTCTCCATATGTGCATAAGTGTAACTAAATAAATTAAATAAAAGAATAAAAGAATAAATTGTCTATTTAGTTCATTAACTTACACTAGAGAAGAACCGTAGAGGGTCATTTCCATCCTTATGCGTGCACCATCTCCCTCGACCTACGCGTGGCCTCCTTCGACTCCTCTCGCCTACACCAAAAAAAAAAGGCAAAGGAGAGAACCAAGTGAATTGACAAAAAAAAGGCCCTAAAAGATGAGACACGTGTACGCAGCTAGATGTTGAGTTACATATGAAGAGCCTGTTTGATTTGGTGGCTGAAAAAAACTTGTTTTGGCCATACAATGCATCTCTCAAGTTTTCATTTTTCAATGCTTGAGACCAGGATGTGTTGCTTGGCAAGCATTTGCCTACCAGACCTTCAACCAAGCAGGCAAAAAAAAATTATGTGTTGTTCAAAAGTCATCCAACTATGAAAAGTGATGGAGCTTAACCTACGAGTTGAGAGGAGGCATGCAATAGGCTGTAAATTATGGTAAGATAACCAGCTAGCTACTTAGTGCTTAGCAGTAATTGCGCTTAGGCTAAATTTGACTCAGTGCTTAATTACTAATTATGAGACCCAATCGAAGCCCTGTGTGTTTGCTCCAGTAGTGCCATGCAGTATATGGCCTCATATGCTGTCACTTGGCAACGCTCTAGCTGGCAAAGTTGGACGGCCACATAGACCCAACACGACCCCTCCTTCCCCCCAACAGACTCCTCTCGCCAAATTGTTTAATGTACTCGCCATTTGTCAGAAGTTAACGACTACTAGCTAGGTGTCCGTTTTTGTTTGGGATACGATCCAACAAAAAAAAGCTAGGTGGGCAAAAGCATAGCGACCTTCCCCTAAACGGCTGGTCTCGAATCAACAGGTGGAAGCAAGTGTGGGACTGGCATCCATCCATCCGTCGTCTGTCTTTTGCCTGTGGCTGCCTCATGTCATGTCATGCATGCATCTTCGATAGCCAAAAGTTGTTTGCTGCAAACGGGCGGGAAGGCGTAGCGACTAGGCGAGGCGAAGCAGCAGGGCCTTTTCGTGCAGCGTGGTCGTCGAATATTACTTGCCGCTGCCGGCGCCTCTGTATCCTCCAGGTTCTGGTTCCTCCACCCTCGGCGGCCGCTTTTGCGCTCGTGCCCGCAACGGGGAAAGGAAAGCTGCTGTGCGCGCGAGATACTTGGACTAGCGCAAAGGCAAGCATTATTGGAATGCAAGATCGTGTTCACCGGTAAACTCAAGCGAACAAGACCTAATCCTATGGGGATAGACGGGACTAGTACAGAAGGAGAGCCTCGTTCCGAACGTGTGGTGTGCCACGCAAGGAGCAAGTGCACAGGAAGGCACGGGCGCACGGATGTTTTGACCAGCAGCCACCGGCATGGCATGGGCAGTGCGACCCAGGAAAATTTCAACGTCGGGGTCCTCCGTCCTGGCCTGGCAAAGCGCGGCTTCCGGAGACCGCGACCGCCGACGACCGGCAAAGGACGGAGGACGGAGACGTAGCGATGATTCCGATCCAACGGATTATGGCCGTTTGAATGTGAAAAATTTTTAAATTTCGCTACTGTAGCATTTTCATTTGTTAGTGCCAAATATTGTACAATCATAGACTAACTAAGGTTAAAAGATTCGTCTCGTGATTTACGGACAAACTGTATAATTAGTTTTTGTTTTATCTATATTTAATGCTTCATGCATGTGCGGTAGGCTTGAATTTTTTTTAATTTCGGTGGGAACTAAACAAGGCCTGTATATGCCGTGCCGATCTGCCATGCGACCAGGTCATAGTGGACCCCACACCTGCCCTCGGAAGCTTCTGCTTTCACATCCAACGTCAGCCCAAGGCCCTATAGATTAAAAAAATATAGATTTTAACACTGTAATACTTTTATTTGTATTTAATAAATGTTGTCCAATCATAAACTAATAAGATTGATAAGATTCGTTTTGTATATTACAGGTAAACTTTACAAATAGTTATTTTTTTATCTATATTTAATGTTTCATGTATGCGATGTAAGCTTCAATGTGACGTGGAATCTTGAAATGTTTTTAGATTTCATGGTGTCGGCCTTGTTCAGTTGGCACAATTTTTAGATTTTGAATACTGTAGCACTTTTGTTTGTATTTAGTAATTATTGTCTAATTATGGACTAACTACGCTCAAAAAATTCGACTCGCATATTATAGGTAAACTGTGTTATTAGTTTTTGTTTTTTTGTCTATATTTAATACTTCATGTATGTGTTGTAAGATATGACGAGAAATCTTGAAATTTTTTAGGAAAAAGTAAACAAGGGCCAAGGCAAGGTGCCCTGCCCTGCCTGCCTCCGCCTCTGCCTACTGCGTGTTCCCCCTCATGATATTCCCATCATTTCTTTATTGTTATTACGAAT